>NC_089821.1:86420683-86724255 GCF_035046505.1 Tiliqua scincoides
TTAATTAATTCATTAAAATAGAACTCATAAGAGGAAGTAAAGATGCTTTATTCATCCAATAAAAGATAAAAGCAAATCTTGGATTACACTTTCTATTTGCAAAAGATTTTGAGTTTCACATAAGTAACAAAGTGCTCAGAGAAACGCAATACACAGCAAGCATGCCCTTTCCAACAAACAATGATTTGTACATATCCCCACTTTGATGAATATTGTTGAGGCTGACGTGGCAGTGCCATTTCAAACAAGCCACTCACCAGATGTCAGTTTTGTTCTGAATTATGATGATATCTTCTGGACGTAGGTCTGGGATCCATTTTTCCAGTTCATCAACCCAAGGGTATCTCAGGGATGAGGGCACCACTATTAAAAGAGGCCATTCATTTTTGTAGAAGTATGCTACTGCTATTGCTTGGATAGTCTTTCCTAAGCCCATCTAAGATATAAACGAAAAGAGAAAAAAACCTGAATTCAATGTATGAAAATTGACTCTTCATGTCAGTTTTCCTGAAAATCAGTGATATGTAAATGTAATAATTTTGCAATACATTTGATAGAATCTGCATAATCCAGTTGTTCCCAAAGCCCTCCTTAGGAGGAAACCATGTAAGTATTTGCTGGGGTAAGAGGGATTGCAACATACAATCCTCAGAATCTTGCTGCTGCCTGGGAGGAGAGCAGGGTTTTTCATTTACCTCCAGCCAGCTCTGGACTACCGGGGGGGGGGGTGTCTGGGAATAATTCCACAGGGCTCCCCAAGCCTCTGTAAATCTGAAAAACAGGGAAAAAAGGGGCACTTCTCATTTTCATGATGTCTTATAGAGGCTTGGGGAGTCCTGCTGACGGCTCCCCAGACCTCCTTAGGAGTACAACACTGGCTAGGGGTAAGTGAAACCCCCCTCCCCAGGAGCAGCACGATCCTGGGGATTGCGTTGCTACCTTCCCCACCCCTTAAAGGGACATAGGCCAGTGCTTTCCTGGCTGGTGGGTTACGACCCACCTGTTTAGGAACCACTGGCATAATCTATCAGTGTAAAATGGTGATCACAGATTCTAGTTATACATTTCTTGAATTAAATAACCCTTTGGAGTAACAATCAATCTCCACTCCAAAGTAAGGGTGGCTTCAACGCAATGGTGGCTCTTCAACTTCAAAGTATTTATTCATAAATGAATTCTGGAGCATGTATACTTTGCCTTTCACTTCTAAAGTGGCTCATTCAATAACTTATAGATTATATTCGAAATCCAGCATAGTTCTGAGGGTATTTATGTTAAATAAAAAAGCACTTTAGGTTCAAGGGAAATAGTTGAGATAAGTGGAACTACTGTATGTCAAATATATTAGAGTTCTTGATAATAACCTAAGTAGCCTTTCAAAACAGAGGAAGGTGGTGCCACCTCCTCTAAGCTTCACAGTGCCCTCCAAGATCAACCAAAAACAGTCCTACATACCTGGGAATAAGTCCCAGTGAACTCAATGAGACTTACTTTTGAATGAACACACAAAGGTACATGCAGTTGGGTTTAGAGAAATATGTAAACAGATGCATGATTTTAAGGCAATCCAAACCAAGCAGTCATAGCACAACAAATGAAAATGGACAGGAACCTACTTACTTCATCAGCAATCATACACCTAGGAAACAAACCACAAGAAAAATAACTTAGAAAAAAATTAAAATTGCAGTAATGTCATGCATGTTTTTATAGCACTTCAATTTAAAAAATAATGGCTATTTCTCAGCCAACAGACTGAAAATTCCAACAATTTATCCGCTGGACACTGGACAACATTAATATTGTCTAGGATCTAGAGAACTACCATTGGCCATTACCGGGTCCGTGTACACAACTGTTTTTCCTCTCATGTGCACAGGTTATATATGCTTTAAAAAGGCAGTGCTAGTAACAAGGGCTTACTTATGAATAGACATGCACAGGTTGCACTACAAGTATAAAGGTTTAACAACGCACTTGCAGTACAATCCTATGCAACCTACTCATAAGTAAGTTCTACTGAGTTCAGTGAGATTTACTCCAAAATTAGTGTGTACAGGACCACAGCCTTAGTTCATCCCCTTCTTTAATATCCATCAAGCCATTAGATCAGGGGTGCCCAAACCCTGGCCCTGGGGCCACTTGCAGCCCTCAAGGCCTCTCAATGCGGCCCTCAGGGAGCCCCCAGTCTCCAATGAGCCTCTGGCCCTCCGGAGATTTGTTGGAGCCCACACTGGCTCAATGCAACTGCTCTCAGTGTGAGGGCGACTGTTTGACTTCCCACGTGAGCTGTGGGATGAGGGCTCCCTCCACTGCTTGTTGTTTCACATCTGTGATGCAGTAGCAGTAGCAAAGGAAAGGCCAGCCTTGCTCTGTGCAAGGCCTTTTGTAGGCCTTGAGCTATTGCAAGACCTTCATTCATTCATATAAGTTCATCTTTAATATATTCATTTATGTAAACTTACGTAAATTTATCCAAATTTTAAATGTAAATTAATTCTTTTTTACCCCCGGCCCCCGACACAGTGTCAGAGAGATGATGTGGCCCTCTTGCCAAAAACTTTGGACACCCCTGCGTTAGATAATATGGACCAGGTGTTTGTAAAGAAGTTTCATCAGTTCTTCAATCAAATTCTTTTATATTTAAGTTTTCACCTTGTGCCAGACTGGCAGTGATATGGCTTAGACCAGAGGTTCTCAAACTGTGGGTCGCGACCCACTTGGTGGATCGCGATTGAATTTCTGGTGGGTCATGAAAAGATGGCGGCCGCCATTTTGAAAAAGGGGAAATGAAGTCGGCGGCACCATTTTGAAAAAGGGCAAGTAGACCCAGGCAGCGCCATTTTGAGAAAGGGCAAACAGACCCTTGGGGAGCTATTTTAGGCTTCCAGGCACAGAGTAAACAAACAGAAAGAGCGGCTTGCACATGAGAAGCTAGACAGGGGGTTGAACTAGATGACCTTTTAGGAAAATCATTCCATGATTTTGGTGATCATCAGGGTTGTGTGTGAAATGGACTGAAAGTAAGCACTGAGCATATATCTGAGAAGTACAGGCAGTTGAACTAGATGACCTTTTAGGTGATTCCATGATTTTATTGATCATCAGGGTTGTGTGTGAAATGGGCTGAAAGTAAGCACTGAGCATGTGTCTGAGAAGCTACAGATAGCAGGGTGGACTAGATGACCTCTTATGTCCCTTCCAGTTCCATGATTTTGGTTATCTTTAGGTTTGTATGTGAAATTAACTGAAAGTAAAGTCAGTGTATATGGCAGAGAAGCATTTGGAATCTTCAGGGTAATTTGTGAAATGGGGTGCATTACTGATGATGGGAATGATGGTGGCTGTCCTGGAAGCTGAGTGATTTCAGAGCCCACAAGGCTCACTCCTTGCTTGTATCTAACGGCCCCTCCTAACCGAGGAGTTAAGTCAGATAGAGGTTAAAAGAGAAGATGTTTCAGACCTCATTGATAAATTAAAGATCAATAAGTCACCGGGCCCTGATGGCATACACCCAAGGGTTATTAAGGAATTGAAGAATGAAGTTGCAGATCTCTTGACTAAGGTATGCAACTTGTCCCTCAAAACAGCCACGGTACCAGAAGATTGGAGGATAGCAAATGTCACGCCTATTTTTAAAAAGGGAAAGAGGGGGGACCCGGGAAACTATAGGCCGGTCAGCCTAACATCTATACCGGGTAAGATGGTGGAATGCCTCATCAAAGATAGGATCTCAAAACACATAGACGAACAGGCCTTGCTGAGGGGAGAGTCAGCATGGCTTCTGTAAGGGTAAGTCTTGCCTCACAAACCTTATAGAATTCTTTGAAAAGGTCAACAGGCATGTGGATGCGGGAGAACCCGTGGACATTATATATCTGGACTTTCAGAAGGCGTTTGACACGGTCCCTCACCAAAGGCTACTGAAAAAACTCCACAGTCAGGGAATTAGAGGACAGGTCCTCTCCTGGATTGAGAACTGGTTGGAGGCCAGGAAGCAGAGAGTGGGTGTCAATGGGCAATTTTCACAATGGAGAGAGGTGAAAAGCGGTGTGCCCCAAGGATCTGTCCTGGGACCGGTGCTTTTCAACCTCTTCATAAATGACCTGGAGACAGGGTTGAGCAGTGAAGTGGCTAAGTTTGCAGATGACACCAAACTTTTCTGAGTGGTAAAGACCAGAAGTGATTGTGAGGAGCTCCAGAAGGATCTCTCCAGACTGGCAGAATGGGCAGCAAAATGGCAGATGCGCTTCAATGTCAGTAAGTGTAAAGTCATGCACATTGGGGCAAAAAATCAAAACTTTAGATATAGGCTGATGGGTTCTGAGCTGTCTGTGACAGATCAGGAGAGAGATCTTGGGGTGGTGGTGGACAGGTCGATGAAAGTGTCGACCCAATGTGCGGTGGCAGTGAAGAAGGCCAATTCTATGCTTGGGATCATTAGGAAGGGTATTGAGAACAAAACGGTTAGTATTATAATGCCGTTGTACAAATCTATGGTAAGGCCACACCTGGAGTATTGTGTCCAGTTCTGGTCGCCGCATCTCAAAAAAGACATAGTGGAAATGGAAAAGGTGCAAAAGAGAGCGACTAAGATGATTACGGGGCTGGGGCACCTTCCTTATGAGGAAAGGCTACGGCGTTTGGGCCTCTTCAGCCTAGAAAAGAGACGCTTGAGGGGGGACATGATTGAGACATACAAAATTATGCAGGGGATGGACAGAGTGGATAGGGAGATGCTCTTTACACTCTCACATAATACCAGAACCAGGGGACATCCACTAAAATTGAGTGTTGGGCGGGTTAGGACAGACAAAAGAAAATATTTCTTTACTCAGCGCGTGGTCGGTCTGTGGAACTCCTTGCCACAGGATGTGGTGCTGGCGTCTAGCCTAGACGCCTTTAAAAGGGGATTGGACGAGTTTCTGGAGGAAAAATCCATTATGGGGTACAAGCCATGATGTGTATGCGCAACCTCCTGATTTTAGGAATGGGTTAAGTCAGAATGCCAGATGTAGGGGAGAGCACCAGGATGAGGTCTCTTGTTATCTGGTGTGCTCCCTGGGGCATTTGGTGGGCCGCTGTGAGATACAGGAAGCTGGACTAGATGGGCCTATGGCCTGATCCAGTGGGGCTGTTCTTATGTTCTTATGTTTCTTATCTCTGGTTCAGTCTTCAGAGAATTACAGCTCTGCCATGCTCTTTCACCAATTTTGCTTTATTGTTGCCAGCTGACAGTACTGGCGTATGCTTAAAACTTCCTACTTCTTGGTGGTGGTTTTACAGATGCAGGTTGTTAAACTTTCATGTTTATTCCTGGAAGCATTAAGCTATTAAGTAGAAATGGATAACTGCTTTTTAAATATAAACACCAGACCTTTTCAGAGCATAGAATCATGTCATTAATTCTGCAAACTCAGGAGCCCTGACTTCTACATTGCCCTATGCCCACCCAAACACTGTTTCACCTGCTGGCATCCTTGTCTCCCAAGCACCATGACCCAGCCTAGTTCCAGGGAGTGAGTAATAAGATTGAAGAACCTTTCCTTTTGGAGAATATCACAAAGCTACATTAAATGATGTTCCCAACTTAACGCAATGAGCAGTAAAAAGGGCTGGTATGGTACAATGGTAGTGGGGGGAAAGAATTGGAAGAAGCTTCTGAGCTGGAATATTTTTTCTTGTCATTTACAGTCTGAGTTCCTAGACAAGAACAGTGATGTCACAGTGATGTCACTTCCTGCCATGACATCACTTCCAGGTTGATTACATCACTTCCGGTGAGTCCCAGACAGATTGTCATTATCAGTGGGTCCCAGGCTGAAAAGGGTGAGAATCACTGGCTTAGACTCAATCTGCCTAATTGCTGTTATGCAGAACACAGCTGGCCCTCAATATATGCAAGGGATCTGTTCCAGGACCCACCCACCCCAATATGGACACAAAATTCTACAGATAATGAAATCTGCGGAGAGGGTGGTGCAGCCTCCTAGTTTGTGCTGGCAAGCTGGAAGTGCCTTCCTGTCATGTCCAGGAGGTCCTCTGAGGCCATCCAGCTGTGGGCTTGGCATCCACAGATATTCAAATCCATGGATGTTGAACCCACGGATAAGGGGGGCCTACTGTAAATTTAAACTTTTCAGTTTTCATATATGTTTTTTAATACACCACTGTGCAAATATTTACATAAATACCATCTTGAAATAATTCTGTAAAAATCTATATAAACATTTTAAATAAAGACACTGTATTACACACACTTCCACAGCTAATCATTGGTTTGGATTCCAATAACTGCAGCGTTCATAAGTACTATTTGAATGCTTTTGTTATCTGAATGCAGGAGAACAGTAACAATGATAGCTGGGCAAGTAGCTTACAGAAAGTGGGAACTCTAACTAGAGGTATATGTACCAAGCTTCAGTTATCACTCTGCCTTATCTCCAGGTCAATCAGAGGGCAGAGCCTTTCAACTCTGAACAGTTTCCTTTCTCAAGCGGCAGGCAGGAGCCAAGTTTCTCAAGCAGCAGGCAGGCACCAGGCAGGCAGGGCAGAGATCCTTCTATGGCAACTGGGAAATTCCAGCCAAAGTTAACCTTTTAATCTCCTTCCTTCTGCTGCAGCCAAACAGGTCTGCTTTTTGAAACACCAGGATGGGACCCACCTTCCCAGGCTACAATTCAGTGCACCATTACTTAAGAATAACACCGATGGAAAGCTGTGGGTCTACTTCTGAGTAAAAAGGGTTGCAAATATATGCAGCTGCATCTCTCTGCTGTGAATTGAATTGCACACTCCCAGTTGTGTTATGGGTTGTATGTTGTACATAGAGCTTCTGGCATAACACACCAGACACCTTAAAGGTGGGTTTGATTCATGGTTCAACCTTTTTCACTTGCATATCCCTTGGCAGTCCATTTTCATAAATTGTACCCTTCCTTTTGGCAAAATGTTTGTAATTAATAATACAAGCCCTCATCTCCCCCATATGAAAACTCAGACTTCATGTATTTATTAGTGTTTTCTCTTTTCATCTGTTTGAAGAACAGAAGACTCTGCCTTTGCACTGTTTTGCACCAGAAGTGTGGTGAGAAATTCTGGGTGATTGATCACTTTCCATATTATGTTTCAGCTTTTTTACTGTGCTGGTTTTCAATCACTGGTGCATACATGAATTGATGACCAAAAACTAGCTATTGGTGGGGCTTTCACAGTCAACTAGCTTCCTTCCTTCCTGCCTTGCTGGCCCTGCAAAGCATTCTGGAGCACAACCTGCCTTTTTCTGCCATTATTCCATTCTTTTTCAAGTACCCCTAAAGGTCCTGTTGAGTGTCCCTGGGAGTACATGAATACCAGGTTGGGAACCACTGTTTTATTGGTATGTTGTTTACAGTGCACTTACTCTGACAGTGTTTACAAACAGGTGGTGAAGACCAGAATTTAAAAAAGAATAAAAATGTATCTTATAATCTTTTATTATGTTTTTAGTAAATTAGAGACTACAGTTCTTAGGTGACAATTAGTGGTAGGTTATTTTTCAGAATCTGGCCTCGGGTAAATCAGACAAAACTATAGTCAGACACCCCCCTAAGTTTAACCCCCGACTTATCTGAGGGTCACAGAAAATTCCATGATTGTAGGCTTAAAACCTGCTCTCAACTTATCTGTGAGGTCGACTTATAGGCAGGTATCTGCGGTTAGAATTCTGTGTTGGGCAAGGGTATGTGCGTGGCTATCTCACAGACCATTATCTGAGTTCAGCCACATCATATACCTTTACAGGCCAGCAAAAAAATAGATTTTTAAATAGATCCAATTGAGTTAGACTAGTGGTTCTCAAATGTTTTAGCACTGTGACTTGCTTTTTAGAATGACAATGTATTGGGTACCACTGGAAGTGATTTCTTTTACGAGGAAGTGATATCATTGCTGGAAGTGACATCAAGCAGAAAAATTTTTATCACCCCCCCATGTGACAAAAATCAAATCAATTAGGTAAATTAAAAGTTTACAATAACTATAAGCTTTCAGGGTGATCAGCAGCAGAAATGGCAGCCTGGTGCAAAGATCAGGTGCAAAGACTGGAAGCAGTAGGAACAGAAAGCTTTGCCACTGCCACACCCTATGGACTTTTCTTGGTGTACCCTGGGTCATAGTTTGGAGGCCCCTGATTTAAAAGGATTGCTAAAATATAGTAACTCAATGTTACATTACTTATTTTGTTCAGAAAACCTGAATCCCCCGTTCAACATTTCCCTCTTTGTTTCCTATACTGATGAAATCAAAGCAAGCTGCCCACGCCAACAAAAAGGTTATGTGCTGTTGCAGCAGACGAAACAGATCTTCATATAAAATTTCCAAGGCACAATTCTGAATCCTATCACATATTTCAACCACTACATGCAGGACATCTTGTTCTTTGAACTTCAATTAATCATTTCCTTTCAACTGGTAGAAACCCAATTGAGACTAGATAACTCACATACCATCTGCTCATGACAACTATGGTGACAACCACATCCAAGAATGCTAATTTGAGGGAGGAAGCATTCCGTTTCATTTCAAGCTAGAAACTCAGTTCATGTGGCCAAATGTGTCAGAAAAGAAATAAGAAAAATATTCCATGTCCTAGACTGTGGTCCTCTGGAACTCAACTTCTGAAAACACTGTGGCCGGGAATAAAGGATTTTAGCACTTTGAAGCTAAAGATACTTAAAAAAAAACAACAACACAGAGTATGCTGCCCCTATTCCACAAACAAGTGTTGAATTTGAGAAATTAACAGTTTTAAAATCAATTGCCAGAATTGGACTCAAATGTAAAAGTGTGTAAGGGGATCATCACCCTTTGTGACCACCACCAAGAATAGGGAACACAATTGCTTCCCACTCGTAAAGCATTACAGGACAATTTTAGTTTTGGAAACCTCTTCAGGTTTGTACGTAATAGGAGGGGCTAAATGATGCTTCACAAACAAAATTAAAAGGGAAGTATGGGGTTTAAGCAGCAGTCGAGCATTTCTTTTTTCTTTTTAAGCAATTTTACAATTAAATTAAAATGGAATCCAGCAAATTTTAGATTAAAATGGGCTCTCCTTATCTACGGGGATTTGGTTCCAGATCTTCCTATGGATAAGGAAGTCTGTGGATGCTGGAGTCCACTTCCAAGACTCACACATGGAGCCTCAAGAGGCCTCTCCAGGATCACACTGGGCCAGTGACCCACTATATTGGTCTCCATGCCCTCAGAATGGTCCACAGAAGTCTCTGGAAGCTACTTCTGGTCAAACCAGAAGCTGCCCCTGAAAACCAAGAATCCTTGAGCAACACTCTATCTCTCAGACCAACCTACCTGAGATGCATTGCTCTCTAAGAATTTGTGTCTACAGGACATCACTAAAAATATTACTATATATCACATTATAAGGGAACAAGATAAGTACACAATCTATTTCATGGTATTTGTACTGAGGTTTGTACATTTTATTCAAAGTGATTAGCCTCACTGGAGGATTAGTGTATCCGTATCTATGTACTTTAACCAAAAGTGGAAGCTCATTTTTAGGGCAGAGTCCATGGTTTATTGAAGATCATCCTTTTTTTCCACTAAGGGACATTGTTAGCACTGCAGATTTTTCCCTGCTGGAAATACACACATTCCTCTCCCCCCACCTTCCCAAAATGGAAAGAGGAAAAAAATTCACTGAACTGTATGCTGGGAAGAAGTCTTGGTTAATGAAAAAATAAGGATAGAGCAGGGCAGTGCTCAAGTAAATAGGGTGCATGCTAAGAAAGTGGAAATACAAGAAAGGTTTACCCCAGAACTAGAATGCTCCTCTCCCTTCGAAGTAAAGAAGAAACACTGATATGTTTTTACAGTCAAAAATTTTTTTTGCATTCTTGGCTGTTTCCCCCTATAAGCAAGAAGTGTAAGAGATAAATGGGTCTGAGAAACAGACAAAGGCATCACACGAGTCAAGTAAAAATATCTGGGGAAGGGATTGGCAAGAAGGTTAGTGAAGTCATGTTAGTATTGTCAAAGTAGTTTGGGTACTTATTATGATGCAGGAAGCAAAGGCAAGGGCCTCAGTACATGGACCCAAGGTGCAAGCTCAACAAGCAAACCATAGTTTGGCTCCTGAACTGGGCCTGTGAAGATGGTCAAGCAGTTTCTGCATGTCTACGTGCTCATACGAAAGTGATGTCAAAAGCACCAAATGTACATGAATCGTTTAAAATCATTGATGGATCCCTTGCTTATAAAGCCCTTCGAAGACCTTCTTAAATTTGAAAAATTGCTCACATCAATTTAAAGACAGACAACAAAGGTAAGCACAACTAGTTTTAGTACAAAGATGGAGGGATTTTTCCATCATATGAGGTTCACACATTCTAACAGAATGTACTGTATAGAGAGTCATTTCCCCTCAATGTGGAGTTCCAGATTTTCCTAGGATTTTCACCCACTCATGTGAATCAGTTTTATATAACACCCTAGCATATAATTTGCATCCTACTTTCAAGCCAACACTGTAGCATTAACATCTCTTTCTTGTTGGGGTTATTTAAGGAATGTGAGCCTAGTACATTTAAAAATGTGCAAGCAGCCATTTGATTTGTATGTCATTAACCACCCTATGCATTCCTAAATCTGTAACAAAGATGACTCCCTTGCAAAAAATCAGGGTAGCTCACCAAAAACAGAGCCTCAAATGACTTGCATATGGTCTATCAAAACTATTTTTGGTGCCAAAGAGAGGTGTTGGATTGACAGCAAATACAAAGTTTGTTTCCATTCACAGAAAGGTATAAAAATGGCTGTCAAATTCTCCTCAAGAGGCAAACATGTCTAATAGTGATTAAGCTCAGATGAGTATTCAGACCCATTCACAATTTTCAGTCTCAGAAATAAAGTTCTCTTGTAATTTGTAAAGTGAACCCAAGCTAGAACTTTGCAAAAACTAAATAATTACAAGTATGCCAGTGGAAGAGTTATTAACCCCTTATCTGATGTGAAAATTGGTAGTTAACCAAAGATAAAATGGCAAGACTTCTCTAGACTGTACCATTTCAGGCTGCACATGTGCATGTAAGGACGATGTTATGTTTGAATATTCCTGAGCTGCACAAGCATTCCTCCTCCCCCCCCAAAAAACCCCAAATAAGTCATCACTGTTTTGTAGGGCCAGCACTCTCAATATCTTCTTCCATTCCACCCAGAAACCAAATTACAATTCAAGAGTCATCATATGATTATTTTGCTTGGCCATTTTGTTCAGAACTTTACTGTAAAATCAGGAGAATTAAGAATACTCTGTTTTGAGCTGGATAGTCATGGATTAACCAGCTTTTGAAAATGTAAAAATCCATTTACATTAGAAGTGAGCAACCCTATTACCTATTCCACATTTATTTAGAGTAAAGCTTACTGTTAGTTATAACAAAGTATTACCAGCATAGAAGTTCAGCAACTTAGGGCCAGAAACTGTACACATTGCATGTTGGAATTTTGGTATTTGCATTCCATTGTGCCTTTAGAACACCAGAGGCTGCGGTATACAGTTTCATACTATTGGTCCATCAATACAGTATTGTTTACTCCAACTAGCAGTAACTGTCCAAGGTTTCGGAAAGAGATCTTTCCAGCTGTACTTGGAGACACCAGGGATTGATCCAAGAATGTTCTGCATGGAAAGTATGTGCTCCTTCCACTGAACTACAGCTCTACAGGTTTGCTGTCTTCTCCCTATTTGCATGACAATGCTTAATTTTTCCTGCTCACCTCATTTTTTATGTTGCTCGTCTTTTAATCTGAGTTTTTTAAAATTATGCTTAACTTTGTACTATTTTTTCTTTGCAGTAATCTGTAGCAAAATCCCTTTGCAAGGGTGGGAAGGTAGTCTTAACAAGTCTATCTAAAAATATGGAAGGAAAAACTAGTGATTCAGTTCTAAATATTTGTGCTGTCATAATTTCTTGCAGGAGCAACATGATATTGTGACATCAAGCCAGTCATCCCCATTGCACTAGTGCTTCCCAGTCTGTCCTGTGGGCACAGTAAGCCTTTGTTACAAACTGCATACATTAATATTAGGTCTAGAATATTAGTTTAGAATAAATATTTACAATAATATTAGGTCTAGAATATTAGTTTAGAATAAATATTTGGAAAATATTTCAGACTCCTGTATTTAAAGAAGCCTCCAAATCTTCAAAGACATAGATCATCCCCACCCAGACTGCCACTGGCAGCACACACCATGTTTAAGGTAATTCTACCTGCCACTTCTCTCCAATGCAAACAGGATTCCTTTCTTCTGAAAAGAAAGCAACTTTTCTTTTAGTTTTTCAGGTAGATAAGACAGTTCTTTACTGACATCAGGACCTGAAGAAGATGTTCCAGGTGTAGGAGTCTCTGGGATGGTACCTGCCATGTTCAATCTAAGAAAAAATTAAGAGATATCTTACTTCAGAAATCTACACTCAACATTCTCCAGTAATAACAGACTACATTTTAAAATATCAACGTTAACTTCATAAGAATATCAAAATGTTCATGGCTGTAGTAAAACAAGTTTGGTAACTGGATAAAGTTATGGATGCATATACAGGTTGAGTATCCCTTATTCAAAAAGCTCCAAAATCTGAAACTTTTTGATAATGATGCCACAAGAAACTCTGCAGCGGAAAAAGTCTTTGGAGCCCAGATCTACCAGGCTTCCTGTTGTGGAGCCAATACTGTGTGGCAAAGGTAGTTAATAAAGAAAACTAAACACACTCCGAAGTCTCTCTAAAATATTTTAAATATAGCAAGTCATTGCAAAAAGTTAGCATCATCATATTTAGGATCACACCAGAATGGAAAGTGTCCTGTGTGTTCCAAAACAAACTTCTGCAGCAGCTGTAGTCCCGCAGCTGTGCCCCTGAGCTCCTCAATACTCCTTCATGGCAAGTGGATTCACAAGCCGAAGAGCAACTATAGCAGGCCAGTTTCGTCCAGATTTGACACAGTCTTAAGGGGTACCATGTATGCATTCTTTAGCCGGACACATATGGCTAGTGGCAGCAGCAGCTGACACCATGAGCCCCTGGTAGCGCCCCAGCATTCCACGTGGGCAGCAAGTCTGAGTGAGATCAGAATATGTAAGGTTCCAGGATATTTCTGGGTCCTCTCCTTTGGCTCCTGGGCCTCCTTTTTGACCCTGGGCACAAATTATGCCCTTTATCCCCCTCTCATGGGCACTGATCTGTGATAACCAATAAAGTGACACTTGTCTAGAAGAGTCTTAAGTACCACCACAGATGGAAGTACTGTAACCCAATATTGCTAACATAACATTTAATGCTCAGTCTTTTTGAAAGGGATGATGTAGACATCTAGGTACAAAGGCATCACATGGAGAATGAAACTGATAGCTACTAGTAAACTTACTCGATCAATCCACATATAATAAAGTTTCTAAACTTGTCAACACTTATAAGGAATCCCAATTAAACTCTAAGGCCCAATTATGGCCCAGGGTACACCAAGAGGGTAATATCTTTATGAGAATAATCTAAAATAAGTGAGCAAGCTTTCAAGTTAATCAAAAACTCCACGAGGCAAAGTTTACTTGGCAAGATGAAAAAGCCAGGAACTGCAGTTAGGAACAGTCTAACTGTATCATTTTGGATGAAACAGGCAGATGTTTCTCAGACATGTTTCTCAGATTTACAGCACAATCCGAAACAGGACTACTCAGAAGTAAGCCCCATTGTGTTAAGTCTGGCTTACTCCCAGGAGTGTGTGCACAGGATTGCACCCTCAATTAGGTTAGGCTGCAGCTGGTGCAAAAAGATCTGGGGTTTTCCAAAAGGTTAACAGGGTGAGAGAAGCATGCCTACCTTGCTCTTGGAAATATAAAAGCCAGCAGTTACTCTGCTTTGTTTCTAACACACAAGTCCCTTGTAAGCAGAAAGTAGGAGTAAATACAGACACTAGGTCTTCTTCACCACGCAGTCAACAGACAGGGACTGACAAAGTAGAACAAGCCTCTTTTCTTTTAATTACTAACAAGTCATCCTGATGACAAGCAGAGCAGATGAATGAATGTATTAGGGCAGTGGTTCTCACACATTTAGCACTGGGACCCACTTTTTAGAAGGAGAATCTGTCAGGACCCACCGGAAGTGATGTCATGACCGGAAGTGACATCATCAAGCTGGAAAATTTTTAACAATCCTAGGCTGCAATCCTAACCACACTTACCAAGGAGTAAGTCCCATTTACTATCATTGTTAAAAAAATATACATAGTGGCTTGTTAAAAGTACAGGCCTGTAACATTTCCCCAAATGCAGTCACATACCATGGTAGAATCAAGTCTAATATATTAAAAATAAAATATTGAAATGAATGGGGACCCACCTGAAATTGGCTCATGACCCACTTAGTGGGTCCTGACCCACAGTTTGAGAAACACTGTATCAAGACACCTAGGGTGCAATCATAACCAACTTTCCAGCACTGACCTAGCAGCAATGCAGCCCCAAGGAAAGGTAACAAACATGCCCTTACCTTGAGAAGGCCCCCTTGACTGCCTCTCCACTGCAGGATGCAGTGCATACCACACTGGCACAGCTATGTCAGTACTGGAAAGCTGGTTAGGACTGCGGTCCTAGTTACAGATATTTTAATATCATATGGTAGCTGGACTGAAGGAACCCTCAGTGCAGCATATCCTCCCCATACGCTACACCTGAAGTCTAGACATGCCCAGTAATAGAACTCAAGGCAGTTTTTTCTGGTCTGAAAGCCTTCTCTCTAATATGTATGTACAGGGAGCACTGTAATTATTCAGTCAGTGAAAACTCCCTCTGCACATGTTATGGGGCCCTTTCTTAAACACCTCGCACCCCTGCAGTGAACTCACTGCGAACCATCATGGCAATGTTTAGAGAGCGCAAAACACACTGCGCAACTACCAGCAGCAGATGCGGGCAAGGATTCCCTGCAAGATGCCCTGCAAGCAGAAAGGTAGCATGAGTAAGTAGTAGGCTAAAAAACCAATTGTATTGCAACCTCCCATCTTCAAGCAGGCATCCCCTGAGCTAGTGGTCCAGATCACTCCAGGTCTCCATCACCTTGTTAGAAGCAGAGACCAGGCTTTGACCCCCGCCCACCCACAGGCATGAAACAAGAAGCCACCTTTGGAACTCTCCGACTGCGGGCGGGACTGGGGAGAGTCCACCTGCATTCCGCCCACAGACGGGGTCCCTGTTGCGTCCGTGCCACGTTGGGCAGCAATGGCTTGGACTCTACTGCTGTCTTACATTCAGCAGCGAAGACCTTCAAGGGCTTCTGCCCGACTCCGCGTAGCAGCCAAGTGCACGCACAGGCAAGGAGCAGCGCGCCTCCCCTGCCAGTCACTTGCTCTCCTCCAGCTCCTCCTTCCACCGCGAGCTTTTTCGCGCTCAAACGCTACGGAAATGACCTCCTCCTTCGGGAACAAAGTAACTTCCCGCAGAGTTGTCCCGCTCCCCTCCCTCTGCCCAGCCCAGTCCACTGCGCTTTGCCGGGGTCCCGCTCGCGCAGGATGCTCAGCCATCCAAGAGACCCGGGCGGCGCTCTTCACTCGGGGAGGATTCGCTTTTCAGGCTGCAACCCTATCCACTCTTACCTGGGAGTAAGCCCCATTGGCTGTAACGGGAGTTTACTTCTGAGCAGACATGCACAGGATTGGGCTCTTAGAGCCATTACAGTCAATGGCACTTACTCCCAGGTAAGTGTGGATAGGATTGCAATCTCAGACCCCAGGCCTATGCCTGTCTACTCAGGACTAAGTCTCATTAGAGTCAATGGGGCTTACTCTCAGGTAAGGTGGACGTGATTGCAGTCTCAGCCCCAAGCCTATGCCTGTCTACTCATTATAGTCAATGGGGCTTACTCCCAGGTAAGGTGTACGTGATTGCAGTCTCAGACCCCAAGCCTATGCGTGTCTACTCAGGACTAAGTCTCATTATAGTCAATGGGGCTTACTCCCAGCTAGGGTGGATGTGATTGCAGTCTCAGACCCTAAGCTTATGCCTGTCTACTCAGGACTAAGTCCCATTAGAGTCAATGGGGCTTACTCCCAGGTAAGTGTGGCTAGGACTGCAACCTCAGTCTGCAGTGGGAAGGCCCTGCTGAACGGTGGCTACAGTGCAGCCTGTGTGGAAGGACGTGAGAATAGCGGGGTGCAGATAAAGGGAATGACGCTGGAAAGCAGGAGACAGAAGGCAGCTGCAGAAGCCGGACGAGAGTTCCGGGTGAATGCCGCACCAAACGAACTACAAATCCCAGCATGCTTCGGTTGGCTCCACCCACATTATGACGAAAATCTGCGGCGTTTTCAAAGTGCATCTTGGGATTTGTGGTCCCCGCCTCCATTATCTCACAGGGCCTTCATTGCGGAGGTGCTCTACAGAAGGACACTAAGGTGGGAACAAGAGAGGGAAGCCTACCTAGACGGGCGTTTAGAGCCACAAGGCACCTTAAGGCGGCGATGCCACTGGCCGCGAGTACGTCAATAGGTGGGGTTTCCGTATGCCGGTCTTTTAAGTCCCTCCGGGCTCTCCGATTGGTGAGTCTGTCCTGTCATTTGGAGACGCTGAGCCTTCCTATTGGCCAGCGGTACATCGCGGGGCGTTTTTTCCTGCGTGGGCTGAATATGAGACCGCTGAGAGGACGGCTCCTGGAGAGAGAGAGGGGCAGAAAAAAGGGGCGGGGGGACCGCGACGGGAGCGCCGAGTGGTCGAAAGGGGTGTCCGTCGCCGACATGGAGCGCCGCGATTGGCTGGCGGCTCCCGTAGGGGGCGGTTCTCGTTGCAGCACCGCGGCGGCGGCGGCAACAGCAGGAGGAGCCGCTGTTGGGGGCTGGTGATGGGGTCGGTCCCCCCGCGTGTGTGAAGCCCCCGAGGGAGCCTTCGCCGTCGCCGCCTCCTCCCCCTCCCACCGGCCCGGCAGGCTCGCTCCACTGCGGTGAGTTCTGTGTCCTCTCCCCGCCTCCTCCTCCCGAGCGCCTCTCGCTCCCCTCCCCTCGGCCCCCGCCACTCAGGGGCTCGGAGCCTCCCGCGGCCGCCTCTCGCCCCCTCCAGGCCGGGCACCGCAGGCCGCCTCGCCAGCCTCCCCAGGCCTCCTTGGACGGAAGTGCGCGCCGGCCTCGTGGGTGCTCCCGCTGCAGCGACGCCTGGGCCTGGCAGGGGAAGGGACCGCCTCCCTCTGGGGGCTGCCTGGGGCTCCGGCGGCAGTGCAGGGGCGGCTCTGCAGTGGCTCCCCGGGAGCCTGGAGGGAGCTGCCTCCGCACGTGATGACCTCGTGTGTGCAAGTGGCAAGTGTGCGTGTGAGAGAGGGAGACACAGACCTGTGGCACTGCAGTGTGTTGAGTGGCTCCCTGCAGGAGCCAGGAGGGAGTTGCTTCCCCCACACGGGTGGCTCTTATGTGTGCAAGTGGAAAAAGTGAGTGTGTGTGTGTGTGTGTGTGTGTGTGTGAGAGAGAGAGAGAGAGAGACCTATGGCATTGCATGTGGTGGCTGTGCAGTGTGTTGACTGGCTCGCCACATGAGCTAGGAGGGCTCCCCACAAATGAAGATCTTATTTGTGCAAATGGAAAAAGTGTGTGTGTGAGTGTGTGAGAGAGACAGATCTATGGTTCCCTACATGAGCCAGGAGGGAGCTGCCCCCACACATGAGGACCTCGTGTGTGCAAGTGGCAAGTGTGTGTGTGTGTGTGTGTGAGAGAGAGAGACAGACAGACAGACAGACAGACAGACCTGTGGCATTGCAGTGTGTTCAGTGGCTCCCCTGGAGCCTGGAGGGAGCTGCCCCCATACATGAGGACCTCGTGTGTGCAAGTGGCAAGTGTGCGTGTGAGAGAAAGACACACAGACCTGTGGCACTGCAGTGTGTTGAGTGGCTCCCTGCAGGAGCCAGGAGGGAGCTGCTTCCCCCACACGGATGGCTCTTATGTGTGCAAGTGGAAAAAGAGTGAGTGAGTGAGAGAGAAACCTATGGCATTGCATGTGGTGGCTGTGCAGTGTGTTGACTGGCTCTCCACATGAGCCAGGAGGGCTCCCCACACATGGAGATCTTATTTGTGCAAATGGAAAAAGTGTGTGTGTGTGTGTGTGAGAAAGAGAGAGAGAGAGAGAGAGAGAGAGAGCTATGGTTCCCTACATGAACCAGGAGGGAGCTACATCCCCCACACAGGAGGATCTTTATGTGTGCAAAAAGTGTGTGTGTGTGTTACATATTATAACCCTGGGTGGCCAAACTTGCTTATCATGTGAGAGCCACAAGGTAACACTTCATATGTTTTAAGAGCTGCAGGAAAGATGTTTCAGATCAGATTTCTAGTAGAAAAGTCCATCACAGGTTACAGGCCATGGTGGATATATATGGAATCTCCTGATTTTAGAAGTAGGCCACCTCAGAATGCCGAATTCAAGGGGGGAGTACCAGGATGCTGGTCTCCGGTTGGCTTGTGTGCTCCCTGAAGCATCTGGTGGGCTACTGTGAGTTATAGGAAGCTGGACTAGATGAGCCTTTGACCTGATCCAATGCAGCTCTTCTGATGTTCTTATTTAAATTCTTAAATATGTTTTCTCGCTTTATGAACGTTAATCATATATTTTATACATGGTTTATACCCAGTAAATAATTATAAATCTTGAAGGTCTCTTATTTTATTTTTTGTTTTGATGCAAAAAAGAGTTCAGCCTGCATTTTGTCGAGAGCTGCACATTTTATGCCAAAGAGCCACATGTAGCTCACTTGCCACCGTTTGGCCACCACTGTGATAACCTGTTGTAATAGCGAGTGCTCACATCTTACGGAGTTATAATCTCCAGGCAGCCTACAGTAGATGAAACGTTTGCCCGTACATGTGGAGGCAGTCCTCTCCTTGTCTGCCCTCCTAAATTCATAGTTTTCTTTTATCTCTGTGTAATGTGCTAAAAAGCCTATGAACACAGATGCATATTTTGGGGAGCTGAAGTATCTAGTTTTATGGTAAATTTAGCTACATTCCAATAGGTGTTCCTTTTTCATCTGATGGATGAAATAAGTGTCTGAGTGAAGAGGATGGCTATACTTCTAATCCTGGGTTTCATGATAAGGAGAATGTATGAACTATGGATGTGGATATATTAGCAGGGGTTTTTTTTCCTTTTTGAAGAACACTGGGCAAAATCCACAAAGAAAGTACCCACAAGATCCACAGGAAGTTAGATGTTAACATACTGCAATACATGAAAGATACCTGTGTCTTAGTAACTCCAAAACTGTTGCTAGGAAGTGGTTGCCCCTCTTACGCGTTTAGGGGTGAGTGGTTTATGTGTATCATGCCTGCAAGATGTTTCCATTCCCAAAGATTGTAAATGCAGACTGTAACAAAAAGCGGGTTGTAATGGTGGTGGAGTCTTATATGGCAATTTGCACATCAAGGAGGTTTTTGTGCACTTCTGATTCAAGAAACATTAAGAACAGTACCTGCCTTACTCTTTGTGCCGTTAAAGCATATCCATTCCCATAAACCTGTTGAGCAGTTCCTGCCTGAGCCGAGTACCACAGACGGTGCATGTCAGACAGTGTTATTCCCCCATTCTGCCTGGAGAGTATCCCTCCAGTCTCAAGGATCAAAACTGCTGCTGTTCCACTGGAGCCTGTAACAGTGCTCAGGGCCTGTTTTGTGCCTAAGGACTGTATATTCACACCTGTAGTGTGTGATGAATATTTATGAATCGCTCTTCAACATGTTGTGAGATACTGGTTTTGCACAAGAAGTGCAAGTGTGAGAAAGGGCTACCCTAAATGAGAAAAAGTAGTAGTAAAATCAATTTTATTTGTCTCAGTACCTTTTTCTAAGTAATAAGAGGGAAAAATGTTTTGTTTAGTATGACTGACTATATGATCAAGATTCAAGAAGAAGATATCAGACTGCCTGTTCTGTGTCTAAGTGACATCAGCCTGTTCCCTAAATTCTAAAAATGTGCATAGAAAAGATGTACTTGCCTGACCTCAAGGCAAACATTTTCTTTTCAACCTGCGGATGGGAAATGCGAACTTCTTCCATGTGGCTTTAGAGGTAGAATATTATCCCAGTAGACAATTTTCCATGGGATTTCCATTTTCCAATTTTCTATGTCTAAACTTATTATTTTGTAAAACTATGACATAACAAATAGATATCGTGCTAGTCAAATTGAGCCATTCCAAAGTTGTAGTTCACTTTGCAGATGATTATCCCTAGGAAGTATATCTGTGCATGTGTGTATGCACTCCTGCCCACACACACAAAATTTTTGGGCTTTTTAAAATTGGTATGTTAGCAGTTTTCAGTGCCTTCACTTTTTTCTTAACAGATTAATCAAGAGAGGTATGTATTCTTGAGTTTTCTTAGAATGTTTGCAAGTGTTCTGATCATTTCCAAATAAAGCTTTGAGTATAATATTTAAACCAATTAAAGCTACAATTCTAAACACATTTATTATATGGTAAGGGCAAATGAATTCAGTCAGACTTCTGTATTGGTAAATGTGCTTAGGATTGTATGGTATGTATGTGTACTTCTGACTGATTTTTTTCCCCCTCATCAAATATTTTAATTCAGCTGCTTTTGGAAAAACTTTATGCAGTATACAAAGTTAACATGGTGTACTTAATTTTGTTGACTAAATTTAAATAGAACATGATAAATCCAATACTTGTTAATGTAGGCATCCAAGAATTTTCTAGTACAAAATTTTTTTAGAAACCCCGTATCACGGCCTTCACAAGTATGCATCAGTGAGCCTCTTCTCGTAGTGATCACAGTTGAGCTAATCTGAGAGCATCCTTCCAAGGCCTTGGAGTAGCAGAGATCTATACTTGTCTATCTTAGATGTTTAGAAACCATAATGGAGGAAGGTCTGTAGTTGGAGATTTACAAGTTGGTTGAAATATTGATACCTCACAGAACACTTGGGTAGTTGCATTGGAAGAGTGTATGGTAATATTGCTTGACTTAGTCCAAAGCACAGGGAGGAGAGTGGCTGAGAAATATTCAGATAGTCACCAGTGTTCTCCATCTTGACTGTAACCGTGATGAGGGAAGATTTGATAGTATATTATGTAATTGGTATATTGTGTCTAATATAAATGGGTTATAAATTTGTGTTTGATGTTAAAAGGAATTCTGTGTTTTATGCTCCATTGATTTTTGTAGCTACAAAGAGTTTCTGTAATCACTGCTGATGCTCTTGCTGGATTCAGATGTAACATGAAACGATTGTACCAGGGATTCTTAAACCTTTTTTATGATTACAGACCCCAATGGGTTGCCCAATATGACCCCATACCCTCTTTGCCAGACTGCCAAAATCATAATCATCACCAATCCTATTACGTATCAGTATGACTTCAAAAGATGTCAATAACATGATTTTATTTTACATATGGATAGCTAGGAACGGAACGTATTGATAATGATGGTAGTCAACCCAACAACACTTTTAAAAAAAAAATGTTCAGAGATTATGTTCCATACCCCCATCATTTGGTCCCCATGCCCCCAGTTAAGAATCCCTGTTTGAACAACCCATATTTGAGAGTCAGTACCATGACTTGAGTAGTTGGATATACAACAAGCAACATTTTGTTGAGAGCTACCTGTCTGCATTTGTCTCCTACTCTGGATTTGTCTTCATATGTTTATAGCTTCACCCCAGATTTCAGTCTCTGGTTTGTCGACCCCGACAAACCATGGTTTGGGGACAGGTGTTGTGTTCATAAATTAAAAGCATGATTGCACATCGTGTTTGGATTGGAGTATGTCCTGAAAAGTAAAAATTTATTTTTACAGTGTTGGGCTTTTTCAGTACCACTGATATTTTTTAAAAAAGAAAATGAGTACTTCAGTGTGGGGATGATGATTATGAGATTGAAGTGATCTTTTTAAAAAAAATTAATAAAACCTTCTAAGGATAACTATCATAAAACAACTGTCAGCACTAAATAATGATGCTGTTCAGTGAGGTAAAAAATCTGGTTTAGAAATTGTAGAGAAGTCCTGTGTTCCTTTTTGTTGTCTTAAGCTTCAGTTTTTCATAGTTCAAGTGGTAAGAAAAGAAGAAAGATCTGGTTGTCAGTTGTGACATTGTAATGAACCCTTAATTGAATGGATTAATGGGGAGTGGGAGAGAGATTTCCACTAATGCCCAAAATCAGTTAAATCTAAGTGTCTTGAAGTCAGTGGAGACACATGCACCAAACATACAGGACTATAGAACAGAAAATGACCGCCGTTTCCAAACTATTAGATCATGTTTTATTGAATTTAGGGTTGAGTGTATTGTAAAAAAGCTGGCCAGGATAGTTTTGCCTGTGCCGGAATGCTGCTCTTCCTGTTCACGGTTGTGTCTGGCACCATGAATTGAAGTCCAGATGGAGCAGGACATGAGCTGCATCACTGTCTCATTTTCGCATCCTTTCCATATGACATTTTAATTTAGAAATGGAGCTAAATGTAATGACTGGTGATAGGAACTGCAGTTCTCTTTAGAAAAATGCAAGCAGCAAGGAATTGTTTAGGCATACTAAGAACTCTTGGATGAATTTTTTTTGAGAAGGGAGAGATTTTGACTCATTATGATGTTACCAGATGAAACTGGTAAGCACTTTCAGAGTTTTCTTGTCCTTGGTTCTAATTATGCATGTTTGCCCATTAGAGTCCTGTTATGTATTCATTAAATACATGAAGCAGACTGAAGTAGTCATAATTGGGAGAATGTTCACTGCAATATGCAGTTTGCTGGATTTTTTTTTTTTTGCAGTACAAACAGGAGGAACAAAGAAAAAAAAGTGCCTTGCTAAACTGAAATAATATGGTGCTAGTAGATGTTGAATTCCAGTGAGGATCTGTGACTAGCACTGTCCCTTCTCCTGTCCTAATTTTGGAGGAAAAGTGAAATAGAAGAAGTATATGGAGAAGATGTGGAAATCGGTCTGTGTGCCTCTTTCCTTCCACTTGCTTCTTGCCTACTATTGAGGAGAAAGGAGAGGAGCAGCAGTTGGACTTGCTCTCAGATTTATAGGAAAGATCTGTCAAATCAGGCTTGTTTTGTGTGTATGACTTGGCTGAAGGCATCTACCTGCCCTTAGGCAAGATTCCTACCCTTGCATATGTGTTCAAATGTGTTTCACTGAAGGAATCTTGCTTGTGGAATGTTTGGGAGTAGTTTTAAATTAAATCATTTATTCTAAATAAATGGATGGGAAAGATTCATAACACTCTCTTGGATCTGGAGAAATGTTCTAACAGTGTATTAAGACTGCAGTTCTAAATACACTTGTGAAGAAGTAAGTCTTTTTGAAAACAGCCGAGCTCACTTCTGTGTAGACCTGCATAGGATTGCACTGTAAGTTACTTTTAGCATCTCAAAACTTGTGAATTGAGAGAAGTGAACACTTGTTAACATTTGTTAATATCACCAAATAAGGCTAAATGGCTCTCATTTATGACAGGAGTGAACCCTTTTCTGATCCACCACTCTGTGGTCTTGCCTAGGATTACACTGCCTGCATTTAGACCCTTTAGATATAGTTCTATATCTGAGCTTGTTTTTGGTTTTCACAAGCTTAAGTTCAAATGAAATTCACGTTAGGTGCTCTGGCAGCAATTAAGAATGTATGTGTTGCTTTGGTATTTTTCACACTGAATTCTCACAAGGGTTATGTTGTTCAGAGATGTTGTGTGCTATTATCTCAGAGTTGTTCTCTTAGGCAAGAAGTATGTCTGTTTCTGATGAATGGAGGTGCTTTGGCAAAGTATGTGGCAGGCCCTGCCCTAATAATGTTTACAAAATGAAACAATTGAAATACAAGAATAAATATTCCTGTTTAAAGAGAAATCCATGAAGTTATTTCCGCTCCTGGATGAAAACAGAAAAGGACCTCAGGTGCAATAAGGTTTGCAAGTTAGCTATATTATGAGCCCATAATATGGAGAGAGTATAGAAATGTGTACAATAAAATATTGATATGTGTCTTGTGTCCATTACTAACTGGGCATACACAACCTGAAGTCTCATCTTTAGCTTTCCTGTCAGATAGATAGTATCTGCATTCCTCAGATATTCCGCAAGCCCCCTTCTGCCACTGAACTTGGGGATAAACTTCCCAGCCCTTTAGACACTGGTTCTTGGCCTCCTCTGCCCTCTTTCATTTTCTGTCTCATCCTTTTTGAGTGCCTGGGGATAGTTCATAAAGTTCTCTGCAGCTGGGGTCCAGAGTTGAGAGGAAACTGCTATTTCCATGTCAGGTACGCAGCTGCGTGCTGTTTAGTTTCCCCAATTGGTGGAGGAGGAAGTGGTTTCAGTGAGGCAAATTGGGTAGGGCAAGGCTGACAGCTTGAAGTCTGAATTACTGGTATGCAGTAGCCTGACATATGAGCTTAGCTGGAAAGAGGCCTTCTGCAAGTCATTGTTTTATGTCTGTCTCCACTTTGGGTCCTCTGGTCTTGAATATGGAAGCTTAGTTTTAAGTTTATTGCTTTGGCCAGAAGCCTTCACCAAAATCTCAATAATACAGATAATCTCCTTACTAATACAAATAAACCTAAAACATCATCTCTCCCAGCTTTATGCATCAAGTAGTGTAATGATTATTATGTGTTTCTTGTCACCAGGGCTGTAAAGTGAGCATAAAAAACTCTGAGCCCACCCAAAATTGCTTCCAACTCCACAGCCCAGCTTGATACAGTTACATTTTATTTAGTTTGGAGAGCAACATAGTATTGCATACAAGATGCTTCTATTTATTAGATCTGAGAGTTTGGTTCTTTACTCCTGAAAACAATTTGTGATAAAATATACAAAATTAGCCTCCAATTAGCCTTTGGATCTTGCCCTCCAAAATATTGTAGCATGCAGCAGTGTCTCCTGTCTCGCTACTTGTGACTTGAGTGTGTTGCATGACAAGCTTCTGAATTCTAGGGTTTTTTCCTAGTGTGGAAATGTTAAGCGACGTGTCTCTAGTGGAGTGGAGGATGTTGTGGTTCAGGATTTGAATCTCTTTTCCAGTTCTGTGATAGGTCTGAGAATCACAGTGGCCCTGTTGTGACATGACATAAATAAACTTTACTTACTTCCTTGACAGTGATAACTCATCACAGCTGAATATCTTACCATGGTTAAGGACTGATACCAAAGCAAGACCTAAACTTGTAGTTTCATGTGGGCTTGTGTTCACCATGTTTAAGAATTGTATGTGCATCAACTAAACAATGAACTGCACAATCCTATGCATGTTTGCGTGGAGGTAAGACTTGCTCCCTCTTAAGTGTGTATAGCATTGCAGTCTAAGGCAGTTTGCTTACCTCTCCTTTTGAAGTGCCAAACTTGTTGGTGTGTCTGGGGACAGCTCAGCAAGCCAGACAGTGGTTCTGATGTATGTTTGGGACATGAGTACTATATATGTGTGAGAATTTGTGTTAGCATAATTTTACCAGATATGTTTATTACTTAGTTCTTTGACTTAATTCTTGTGATGGTTATTTTTTTGATCCAGCAGCTCTGTGCAGTTGTTGCTGCTCTTTATTTGCTCCTTATGGTGACTCATTAGCAATACTACCACTGTTCTAGCAATTTGAGTATCTTCTTTTTCTTACGCTGTACAGTTGGCATACTCTTTAGCTTTCATTGCAGTAGAGTGTATTAGTGAACTTAATTAGATTTTTATTTCTGTGTTAGACCTCAGAGATTTCTCTTTGCTAAGTTGCCAACAGCACTTGTAGAGGGTACAGGGAAGCAGAGGGATAAGAGAGGATGGGCAACCAGTCTATTTGCTCTTTATATGATTGAAGTAATGCTAGAAAATCTGAAGCAGGTGTTACTTATACCAGTTGTGGACAATTTCATTAGAGCAGTGGTTCTCAAACTTTTTAGCACCGGGACCCACTTTTTAGAATGACAATCTGTCTGGGGCCCACTGGAAGTGATGTCATGGCCGGAAGTGACTTCATCAAGTAGGAATTGCTTTTCTGAGAATGCAGCAAGCACTGAAATTGACCAAGGCAAGCACTGAAATTGTGCCTCATTCCCTAGATAGGCAGGCTATAAATTAAATAAATTAAAATGAATAATTTCATTATTATTCATTATTATTATTTAGAAATAATTAAAGTAAAACAAATAATTAAATAAGGGGCAATGAGATGGAGAAACCAGCCCTGTTCCACCAAGTGATTCTCTCTGTAGCCTGCCTACAAAAACCTCCACCCTCCAAAAAATACCATAAGATGTTTAACGCTACCCAATGATCAGTTCAGTTTAAGTTCTTATATTTAAGCCAGTCTAATGTGTTTTGGGACAAAATCAATTTTAAATCATCATGTTTTTTGTTTGCGCTGGATTGAGATTCAACGCTTCCCACTAAACAGCATTAAAAACCCAGACTGATGAGGAGAGGAAATGAGACGCTGCTGTTGGGGGGGGGGTGGCGCGGCGGCAAGGAATCTGTAAAAAGTAACAACCCTTTCCAATCAAGCAGTGGTTCTAAACCTATTAGCACTGGAACCCACTTCTTAAAATTACACACCATCAGGATTCACCTAGCTTTACAAGACTAAAAAAAGAAAAAAATGTCTTACCAGCTCAGGTCTCTTTTTACTATACTGTGGTTGGAGGAGTTGCCTTCTGGAGCACTTGTTGAGCTCCACGTGCATAGGATTGGGACCATTCTGGTAGCCTTGCACTCACCTTTGTCTTGCCTTTCACACGAGCTAAGGTATGTTTACTTACTCATGAGTGAGTGAACATGTTGCTTGGTTTTGTTTTCCATAGGGCTCAATACATTCATCATCTTGGAGAAAGTGACTTCTTTCTTGGGTGTTTTTGGGGGCGTTCAGTCTTTGAATCAGGACCTTTCTGGTGGCATTGGAATCCTATTGGCCTGCCCTTCACAATGGACCAAGGCACTGTTGTCTACTCTTGAGTAAATGTGCGGGATTGCTCAGTTTCACTTTCTATTAGGTTCAGAGAATTTTGCTCATCTGCTATCTGCTTGTCAGTTGCAGCTTTGTGACCCACTTTGAGAAACCCTGCATTAGAGAATATGCTTAAGACAAACAGAAGGAACTATGTCCTTCTGGATCACATGGAGTACAAAGCCAGGCTTCTTGTATCATAATGCAGTCAAAATCAGCTAAAGAGGGGATAGTCTTAGGATCTGTCATGGCTTTATTCTATCCATTTATGTTACAACTGAGAAATTTAAGTGCTCTCGGGGAAGCAGTCCTGCACTTCCTAGACTTCTTTAAACTAAAAAATCAACCTTGTTAGTTAACTGGTTGGAAGCATTTACAGTAGTTTCCTTAGGAATAACTGATCTCTATTCTTGTAGATTCTGATTTGTATTCAAGTCAATAGATGGAAAAAGCCCTGCTCTATGAACTTCTCCTGGGCAAGGGTCAGAGGAAAAGTCATTGCTATTTAACACTATGTTACTTTGTATGGGCACAGCAATGTCACCAGTGCCATTGTTCATGTTATCTGTGGTATTACTTACTCCCAGAGTCTCAACTGGCCCAACGTAGGACTGGCTGCTTTCAAAATTACAAAGGCCTTCTACAAGATTCTATATACAAAGCTGGGGAGTCTGTGTTGATGTCAAATCTATCCTCTGGCTCTACCAAGCTCTACCAAATTTTGATATGAGGATTCTGCAGTCAAGAGGGTTTCTAACTAGAGGATCCTCAATCTGCTCAAAATTTTCTTCCGTCTCAGGCCTTCTGTCCCCCCATCCACAGTGTCAATAAACTTGAATATGCTTAAGAGTTCCTTAAGACTGCTTGCCCATCTGCATCTCCAATTGAATAACTAATGGTTTCCTCTTGTCTGCATTGCTGATCCCAAGATGGTTCTTTTGGATAGCATCATTATAGTTTGACTAAATTACTGAAATCAGTTTAATATCTTAATTTGTACTTGACCTTGTAATAGGACAAAATAGGCCTTTTTCAGTTATGAGGTGATATTATTCATTGCTTAGACAACTAGTATGAAATGTTGCTTGACTTGAAATGAATATAGATTTTTTTATTCCTAAATATTGAGTTGCTTTCCACAGGGGACAGTGAAAATTATACTTTTCATTCTGTGACAAATGGCAATTGATCTGTTACACTTGTTTAATTATGCAGAATAGTTGTAGGTGTGCTTTTGACCTGGTCTGTTTATGAGCCATATTAACACAACTGTTTTTTCAATAGCAAACATACTGTGCTAACAATCTGATCCTGTGCATGTTTACTCAGAAGCAATTTTTTTTACTTATAGAACTTATACCAACCAATTGTACAATACAGGATTGCAGTGTAATTATTTTAACTACTGTACTATTTATGTTGAAAGCTGAATTAGAGGACAGAACAGAAGTTTGAGGGCCTGAGTAAAGTGTATTATTGTTTGAAAATATTTACCGTATTTTTCGCTCTATAAGACGCACTTTTTCCCCCCCAAAAAGTGGGGGGGGGGAAGTGTGTGCGTCTTATGGAGCGAAGACTGCAAAAAAAAAAAAGAAAGAAACTCCGCCCCTGGCCCCGCCCCTGGCCCGCTCTGCTTGGCTCGGCTTCCCAGGAAAGCGGGGGTGGGGTGGCAGTCTTGCTGAGCAAGCCCGCGTGTCTACTCAGAAGTAAGTCTCAGAGTCACTGGGGCTCACTCCCAGGAAAGCGGGGGTGGGATGGCAGACTCGCTTGGCAAGCCCAGGTGTCTACTCAGAAGTAAGTCTCAGACTCACTGGGGCTCACTCCCAGGAAAGCGGGGGTGGGTGGGTGGGATGGCAGGCTCGCTGCGAAAGCCCACGTGTCTACTCAGAAGTAAGTCTCAGAGTCACTGGGGCTCACTCCCAGGAAAGCGTGGGTGGAATGGCAGTCTTGCTGAGCAAGCCCCTAGAGCAGGGGTGCTCATTATGTCGATCCTCGAGCTACCAGTCCATCTCCAGGCAAAATGAGTCATTCGCGGGCTTCTCTCCTGTCCACGCATCCCTAGGAGTGAGCCCCTGGCAGGCTTGTGAGCCCAGGGAGCGAGCCTAGGGAGTGAGTCCAGGGAGCCCAGGGACTGAGACGGGCTCCTCCCTGGGAGAGGAGGCGCTGGCAGGCTTTTCTCCCGTCCACTCATCCCTGGGAGTGAGCCCCATTGGCTCTACTGGGGCTAACTTACCTTTCCCCTGCTTTTGCACTGGTATGTATGGAGATCTGCACCCCCCCCCCCACTTCCATCTGTTGGTTCTGTGTGCAAGGGGTTTTGCAATGGTCTTGCTGTGATGCCTATACAGAGATCTTACCTCCCCCACACTTTTCCCCTGCTTTTGCACTGCTACGTATGGAGATCTGCACCCCCCCCACTTCCATCTGTTGGTTCTGTGTGCAAGGGGTTTTGCAATGGTCTTGCTGTGATGCCTATACAGAGATCTTACCTGCCCCACACTTTTCCCCTGCTTTTGCACTGGTATGTATGGAGATCTGCCCCCCCCCCCCACTTCCATCTGTTGGTTCTGTGTGCAAGGGGTTTTGCAATGGTCTTGCTGTGATGCCTATACAGAGATCTTACCTCCCCCACACTTTTCCCCTGCTTTTGCACTGTTATGTATGGAGATCTGCACCCCCCCCCCCACTTCCATCTGTTGGTTCTGTGTGCAAGGGGTTTTGCACTGGTCTTGCTGTGATGCCTATACAAAGATCTTACCTCTCCCACACCTTTCCCCTGTTTTTGCACTGGTCTGTATAGAGATCTGCTCCCCCCCCCTTGTATTGGAATCCAGGAAGATCTGGTGGGGAGGTAGATGTGGTGTCAGCAGTGGCCCCTTTAAAGGTAAGGCCTGGGCATCCAGCAGAGAGTGCTGCACAGCTGCAGCCACTGGAAGGCAATAGGGCCCTCAGGGATATAAGGAGTACCAGAGGCAGAAAGGGTTTGTGGGTTTTGAAGGAGTGCAGGTTGGAGGTAGGGGAGGAGACTGACTGGGTTTATTGAATTTGGAATCTGACTGTGGATTGTGACTGGACTTGGATACCCTGATGGATTTAACTGACCTACCTGGAACCTGACCTTGGACTGTAATTTGGCTTATTGGCTTTGGACTCTGATTTGGTAACTCTGAATGATGGGACTGATTTACTTGGCATCTGTGGACTGGAACTGGACTCATTTTTGCTTGCTGCACTGGTGAGTTGCCCAAGGGGGACTGATCAGCCTTAAGCGGGCACGAGGCCCAGTGGATTGGAATTTGGCAGAACATCATGGTAGCAGAAAGATAATGTGATCCCCTATTTGTGTGCACCTGCTTTTGTCAGCTTCATAAATTCTGACTCTAGCGATGATGAGTTCTTGGTGTTTCCAGAAAACTAGAGTGCTCAAACCTTTAAGTCTCTCCATTTGTTAATGACAGTGATAATGGTTCTTAATGCCACTGTTGACTGCTGTTCACTTTACATGGTTCAAATGTTGTTCTGTTATAGTTTTAAATATTTTATTACACTATTTGGTTCAGAATATTTTTTTCCTTGTTTTTCTCCTCTAAAAACTAGGTGCGTCTTATGGTCAGGTGCGTCTTATGGAGCGAAAAATACGGTATATATAAATTTTAACAGGTTTGGTGTTCAGATATCCCTAAGTTCTGATTTGAAAGTGAGTGCTAATGTTGAAGATATAGAATCTACTTCCTGGTGTGGAAGGGATTGTCACTCCCGGATTGGCCTTTTCAGCCACACTAGACGCTGTGCCAGAACCACCTTTCAGAGCGCGATACCATAGTCTTTCGAGACTGAAGGTTGCCAATACAAGAATCTACTTTGGTTTTCAAATTGCCTCTGTCTACCCAGGCAGTACAACAACTTCCTATGATATAGGAACGACTACAGAGAAAAATTCTAAGGTTTCCTCCATATTTCACTGAATAGGACTCCCTGGAGGAAGATAAATTGTGTGTTATGCTGTAGAAGTCAGGTACGTTTTGCTGAATACTGGCAGAAGTGCTTAATGTTTGCCAATGTTGAAATAAGTGCAAACAAATCAGAGTACAAGTTGAAAGAACTGGATCTTGAAAAAGTCTTGGAGCCAAGATTCTAAACTCTTCTTGAGATGACTGAATGCATATGTTGAAGTATCTAAAAGTTTGGTATCTAAAAGTCTTTGCTGTGGGAAATCTTACAGTTGTTGCTGTGTGAGAGAAGTCTTTGAAAATGTTTCAGGTAAAGAGCATAATAGTTACATTTTGACCCTAGGTCTGTACATGGACCCTGGTCCATGTTCATGGGTAATTCAGTAGATTATTACCATCTTTTTGCCCTGCAGATGCTACTGTAGGCTTGATTTGTAATAAGAATCCCTGGAGTCCAGTGCTCTTCTAGGTGGGAGGTCTTTTCAGACAGCCCTCCTCTGCCTGGTTGTGGCAGCAGATACAAATTATTAAGGTTTTTCTCCATACAGCTGCTGGTCCAGTAATGAGAAAGAGGAGAGAAAGGATACATGTGCGCCAGCTGGCTTTCTTTTGAGAGTCTCTTTCCCTGAAAGGTCCATTATTGGTTACAACTCAAAGTGCTGTTTATTATTATTTTTTAAACCCTAAAGAGTTTAGGACAACTGTACTTTAAGGATTGCTGGGTCTCTTCAGATTTATGTTAGGCAGAAGGGTACATCTATGAGATCAGGCTGGTGATGCACGAGACGGCCGTTTGCTATGGCACCCAAGCTGTGGAACTCCCTGCCCTAGAAGGCCACTTTGTAACCATCTTTGCCTACAGTATGTTCTGCTGCCAACTAAAGACACTGTTTTTATAACAGGCTTTTAATTTACTTGATACCTACTTTTTTATAACCTTCTAAATGTTTTTTTTGTTGAGTATTTCTTTAATTATTAAGTGGTTTCCATTGGCATACACTCTGCTCCTCCATTTTGGAGGGGAAAGGTGAGGCAGCATACACACCTCTTTAATAAATAGTATTTAAGCCCTAGTTGTTTACTATTAGCTTCTGGTGAAGTGTTTTCACTGGCCTCTGTTATCACCATACTGTGTTTCCCCGAAAATAAGACACTGCCTTATTTTTTTTTTTGGCTCAAAATACACACTAGGTCTTATTTTTTTAATGTACAACAATCCACAGTCATTCATGTACAGCAGTCTACATTTATTCATGTACAAAAATAGCAACCAGGAGGATGCCTGCCTGCCTGTTTACTCAGAAGTCATTCCCTTTATAGTTAATGGGACTTACTCCCTGGAAAGTGTGGAGAGCCTCAGCGCCGGGTAGGCAGGGTTGCCTTGCTTGCTGCTTCCTGCCTCAGCTCCTCCTCAGCGTCCTCTGCCCAAGACAGCATAGCAGGCGCTTTCTAGGTGGCACGCGCAGGAGTGCAGCGTTCCTGATCATGTTGTTCACCCGCCCCCCCGCCCGAGGACCCCTTCCAGCCCCCCATCCTGGCCCTGATCACAACTAGGTCTTATTTTCAGGGAAACATGGTAGATACTTGAGTATAAGTCAATCTCACAGGTAAGTTGAGGGCAGGTTTTGAGCCAAAAATCATGGAATATTCTATGACCCTTGGATAAGTTGAGGGGGTTAAACTTGGGGGGGGTGCCTGACTATAATTTTCTCAGATTTTACCCAAGACCAGATCCTGAAAAATAATTGATAGTAAATAATATTAGCAATTGTTGCCTAAGAACTGCAGTTTCTATTTATTAAAAATATGGTAAAAGATAATCAGATACATTTTTATTCATTAACTTTTTAAATTCTGGTCTTCACAACCTTTTTGTAAACACTATCAGAGTAAGCGCACTGTAAACAACATACTGGTAGAACCATTAATCAAATTAATGTGCCAGGTGTGTTAAGCCAGAGGCTCTATATATAACATGTAACGTGTAACTGGGAGTGTGTAATTGGCTTCACAGCAGAGAGCCAAGCAACAAGGAATGAGTGGGAGCAAGCTCAGCTATGTGTAGTTGCAACCTGATTTACTCAGAAGTAGACCCCATAGTTTTCCATGAGTGTTAACCAATAGTGCGCTGAATTGTAGCCTTGGACTTCGTTTCAGATGAAAGTGATTGCATTCTGGTGTTTAATGTGAAACACTGTGTTCACAGAAACACTCTGTGCAACATTTGCAAAATGGAGCAAGGGTGCAGAAGGCTTGGGTGTGATCATGCCAAAGAGAACAAGGCATGCTTGAGTTATGGAAGTTGGAAGCGTTGAGCCCTTGCTTGCTTTTTTCTCAGGAGTGAAAATGCTAACTTTGGCTGCAGCTTTCCATGGAGCTTGGTTGTCCTGAAGACTAATTGCCCTGTAGCTTGATTGAAAGGGGGGAAAGCATCTGAGCCTTGCCACTTTTTTTGAACAGATTAACAAGGTGCCTATGCAGTTCAATGTGCTGTTCTCCCCTTCTGTGTAATGGAACAGCCCAGAGGGAAGGAGGAAAGAGCTTACTCTTCTCTGTGTCCTTTTGCTCTCCTCTGGGCTTCTTCTGGCTGCAGTGACATGCTTGAAAAGCCCTGACCCCTTAGTGACCCACAGATAAGGTTAGAAGACAATCTAAGTTTGATTTATTGGCAGAAATTATTGCCTTGTAGGCAAGTGTCTATGGTAAATCTTCCTACGAGTGTCTCCAATTCTGTGCTTTCCGTATTTGCTCTGAATTAAATCCCATGAAGTTCAATGGGATTTATTTATTTATTAGTAGAATTTATATCCCACCTTTCCACTCCAGAAAGGAGCACTCATTTACTCCATGGTGCATAGTGTTGCCACTTTATTTAGCTTGTGATCTTCCCCCTCCTTTCAGCTCTCACACTCTAGAGAAACTTGCATATACAGTATGTGGGCATATACTTGTGGGCATTCCATTAATTTATTTGTTCTAAAGTGGTATGTACTGCTAACTAGCCAACTGTGGTTCTCATGGCAGCCAGCGACCAACATTGTTTTTAAAAAAAGACAGTACTTGTTTCTGTTGGAGGAAATTAAAGAATAGTTTCCTCTTTGGGGGGGAAGCAGAGTAGCTTAAGCAGAGGACCCCCCTTTGGGTATCACCCAAGGGAAACTCCCTCACCTGGCTGACTGCTAATCAATAGAAAAAAGACAAAGAGGCAATGGCTTGTTAAAGTTGCAAAAAAGTTATTTACTTACAGTTCCATTGAGTGTATATTTACAACGTCTGATTAGGACCAGAGGTTCAGCTATTACTTAGAGATAGCAAGGCCCTAGAGCTGCCTCTCCCTGCATGCCTTGTGCTCAAGATGGCCTGGGCATCAGAGCCCTGGTGTGTGCCATCTTAACAGGTCGGTGGTCAGAGGACAAGAGGATGTGCTCAGAGAAGAAGGGAAGGATAAAGGGTCAGGGCCACACCCCACAAGGATCACAGAGAGAACAGGTAGAAAGGTCAGAGTCACTGGGCCATAGCTTGACCCCTTCTGGACAGCATCCTGCCCCCTCTGGACAGTAGATGGAGTTGCATCAACTCCAACAGTTTCTGTAAATTTGGCACAATAAAACATGGCTATTTCCTATTCATTTTTTTCCGGATTCTCTGTGCATTTTGCCAGTTGAATTTTCTTATGTTCCCATTTACTTGTTTGGTATTTACTTCCTTAAACTATGTTGTTCAATGGCACATTGGCAGGTTACTAATATTCCAGTCTCAATCTTAAATACTGCCCACTTTCCAGCTTCTTTCTATAGATTAGATTCATCTAAAAAGTTATATTGCACCATAGTTTCTAGACTAGTTTGCACTAATGGCTTCTGAACTGATTGATGTTTAGAGCAGTGGTTCCCAACCTTTAGGAGCCTGCAGACTACTGGGGCAGACATTGGAATTGTTGGGGACCATATGCAACCCCCTCCATCCCCCCCCCAAAAAAAATTCAGTTTGGTAGCCTATGGGGGAGTACTCAATGATACACTGGAAATGCCAGTTGCAGGGGGTCCATTCTCTACCCTATATGGCGCTCCTTGGGGAAACATCTTACCAAGTGACTACTCTTCCACAGACTACCAGAAAGCATGGAGAATGGATCCTCCTGCAGGTGGCACTTTAGCAAGTGCTGAACCACCAGAGAGTGGAGAATGGGCTACCTACAGCCACAGCCAACACTTCAGCACTCACTTGGTGAGACACTAGAAGTGATCAGAGGTGGTCATCTCTTTTCCCTAAGATCTCACGGACCACTTCTCAGGTTCTCACAGACCAACTGTGGTATCTGGACCACAGGTTGGGAACCACTGGTTTAGAGCATATACAGCTTGATTCTCCAGGGGAGGAGTTTCCTTGAATTGTCTATCCTTCAGGATGGCTACCTTAACAAAGAACGCTACTGAGGTTTTTCTTTCAAGAAACATGATAGTTTATTGTGAGGAAACCATTTTCTTCCTTGCTTGCGGATAAGATTAGCCATAACTGTTTGAATTTATTTGTAATAAAGCATAATAATAATAATAATAATAATAATAATAACAGTATTTATATACCGCTTTTCAACTAAATGTTCACAAAGCGGTTTACAGAGAAAAAAATCAAATAACTAAATGGCTCCCTGTCCCAAAAGGGCTCACAATCTAAACAGCATAGCAACTGTTCCTTGAAGATACCTGGAAGATATGACTTGAGTTGATGTAATACAGTGGTTAAGAAATTGAACTGCAAATCACTGTTTCCCCAGTTCGAATCTCACTGCAGCCACCTTCTCTTGGCTTCAGCTGCAATATGGGAATAATAGTTATTTTACAAGTTTGTTGTAAGGTGTGCAACATAATATGTATAAACATTTTGAACAGTTACAAGCAGTATACAAATGCTGATAGTATTGATGGAAAGGAAGACACATTTTGGGTTGGAAGGGGTGTGTGTGTTCTTTCCATACTAGGTAAAACATGCTGAACCAGAAGTCCAGCCTATTTATACACAGATTTTTTATACACGGGTTTGACTCAACATGAATGGCCACTGCAAATGAGAAGGCATGTGCTGATTCCTGGAGAAGGGGGAAAATGCATCCCTTTAAAATCAGTTTTAAAAATTGAACAGTCCTTTAACAATAGCCTCCTTAATGAGAGAGGGGGAGGGGGAGGGCAGCTAGCTGACAATCCATCAATCTTTCCCTCTCCAGCGGACCCCTCCCTTCCCCCTGATCATGTAAAAGAAAGGTGATCACTTTGCATTGGTGAAGGGAGGGGCTGAGTGAAGTGCATGGAGGGTGACTGATGGATTGTCTTCTTAATAACTCTTACCTTACATCACAAAGGTCAGCAAGGCTGTTTTTAAATCACTGGAGCAAAGAAACTTTGTTTTTTTAAATTGATTTGCTATAGTGTGCTCAACCTGTAGTATGGTCTGTGAATGAGCTTTCCTCTCTGAGCTCAGCTCATGTGCTGCTTTTCTAACTTAGAGGAGGTTCATGATCTTCTGTTTCTAACTTCTCTTGTTGATTGCTTTTTTTGATAGCTGAGCCATAGAAACATAGAGTTGGAAGGGATCTACAAAACTGAGTCCAACCCCTGCTAATGCAGGTTGTCCACAACTCTAGCATCCTCAATACATGGCTGTCCTGCTCCTCTGCTTAAATACCTCCAACAACAGAGAATCTACCACTTCTGAGGCAGAATATCCCACTGCCTAACAGCTTGTACTGTTAGGAAGTTCTTTCTAATATTTAATTAGATATAATTTAATGCAACTGCCTTGGTCCTATTGTCCAGAACAATTGAGATTAAATCTGCTCCCTCTTTCCACATGACAGATCCTCTGATATTTGAAGGTATCATGCCTCTTCTCCAAATTAAGAAGCTCCTCTTCTTCTCCAGCTCCTTCAACCTGTCCTCATAAAACATGGTTTCCAGATACCTCACAATCCTCATTGCCCTCCTCTGGACCCTCTCCAGTCTTTGAATCCCTCTTAAACCATGGTATCCAGAACTGGGCATAATATTCTGGGGGGGGGGGGGGGTCTGATTCTATAATTAATAATATAGTGGGCATGCCATATCCATGAATCCTGTATCTGCAGATTTAACCAGCTGTAGATCTAATTTTGTTTTTTAGAAGATGACTTAAGTTGCCTTGGAATCTTGGCTTTAATTTTATTACCTGGATTAGCAAACATAACAGAATGTGATTCTTGTTTACTGCCTCCTTCTTTCCCTAGTGCATTATTCCATTCAGTCTCCTGGTAATGTTCATGATCATCAGGCACGGAGTTATTGAAAACACTAAGGGCTTTGTTGAGGCCCTTAAAAAAATTAGTTCATGGTTATGTTTGAAAAAGAGAAAAATGAAGCAATGCATTTGCACCTAGTTTTGGTGGTTCTCCTATAAAACATCTTCCTGAGAGTTGAATAGCTTTTTGTCCTCTTCTTGCCTCTTCTTCCTTTTGTCCTCTTTTTTCCCCACCCACTTTCCTCATTCTTAACTGTAATTAAATTGACGTGCTGCTTTTGTGCAAGACATGAAGCTGATATCTTTAGGGCTTGTGTGTGTTCTAGATTGCAGCCTTGTTTACTTCATAGACACTATTCAATTAATGCCTTGTTTTACTTAAAATACTGATACAGTATTTAACTTTGTTGCTACAGTGCAGCAGCTGTAGCAAATGACCTTCAATGTAGTTGTATCTACAGACATCCATGCCTTAAACAAATCAAGCAGGTGTACTGTCTTCCACCTTTAGGGTGCAATCCTAACCCACTTTCCAGCACCAACATAAGGGCAATGCAACTCCAAGGTAAGGGAACAAACATTTTCTTACTTTGAGGAAACCTCTGTGAGTGCTACCCAACTGCAGGTTGCAGCACACGTTCCACTGGCACCACTACGTCAGTGCTGAAAAGTTGGTTAGGATTTGGGCCTTAGTTTCTAAAGTATATGTCTGATGATTGCTTCCAGTGACTAGCAATAGTGTAACAGCCTCTCTCTCCCCCCCCCCCCATGGTATTGGCACAATCTGCCTTTTGTGGTGTACCGTGCTATGTTGCATCTTCTGTCAGGTCTGGTTTAAGCAGCAGATGGTCACATAGTTCTTTCCTCAAAGGTTCTCAGTTTTGAAGACCAACAATTATACCTTCTTATTGGGCAGGAAATTCCAGTGTTCCAAACATCAGTTTTCTGTACCAAAAGTGTACCACTATGTAAACGTTACAAGCAGGAATGCAGTCTTGGAGATATTTTGTTTCATCTATGAACACCATGTGGGTATTGTAGTCTTGAATGCTTCCCTGTATTAAGCCAATAAATATAAATCAGCACAGCAGACAAACAGCTGGGCTAGAACTTTTGCCTTGATCTTCTTAGTTACCTATTTTGTTGATGGTTTCGCGCGCGTGCTGCTTCGTGAATGACTTGAATAAATTGTGTTCCTATCCCAGATTAGCTCCTTGGAAATGGAAGGAGTTTATACAGAATTGGTGCTTAGCACATTGTGCTGTAGTCCTGAAGAGGTGATATTAGACTAGTGTCAGTAGAACTTGTGCAAATTCATTTCATACAACTAAGGTCAGTATGCTCTTGCCTGCACAGTACTGTAATCATAAATATGTAAATTTCCTGTCCTGATAAGTTAAATTTCAGCCCACTAAAAACTGTACTGAATCTTCCATTCATTTTTGTGACATTTGTGTAGTCCAGCCATTTTCAACCACTGTACCATGGCACATTGGTGTGCCATGAGTGGTCCATAGGTGTGCCACAGGAATTTGGGAGAAGGTCATTTATTAGTAGGGTCAATGGAGGATGTGAGCCCCCCACTGCAGCATGGTGTGCCTTGTCAATTGTCAAAAACCTGATGGTGTGCCTTGACAATTTTAGCACCTTGTCAGTGTGTCAAGAGATGAAAAAGGTTGAAAATCGCTAGTAGTCTGCTTTGTGCAATTGGAAATGGTGATATGATGTGTGGATGACACTCAAATCCTATGATGTAAATTATGTAGTAGACCCTCTGTATTCACAGGGGATTCATTCCAGGACCTCCTGTGGATACCAAAATCCACAGATACTTGAGTTCTGGATGGGGGCAGGGTCCTGGTGCTGCAATCAGTCTGATGCCTCACCAGGACCTCCAGAGGTCCGCACAACATGGACCTTCCTGTCTCCTCAGAAGGCCTCCCAGATGTTACCAGAAGTTGTGAACCCAAAGTGGAAGTGGCTTCCAGTTGCATCCTGGAGGCCTTCTGAGGCTTGGGGAGGCATCGTGGATGCTGAACCCATGGATGCCGAACCCGTGGATAAGTAGGTCCCACTGTACTTTGAATGCAGCAGTCTGATTTCTTGCTTTTACTCTTCCAATGCAAACCTAGATGTAAGAAACTTTGACTAATGTTGTATAGGACTAGGTCCTGACAGAATGCTCTTGACTCAGTTTATTGCTTGTGGGACATCTAAAGTGTACTTTTTAAGTTTTTGGGCTTCAGACTCTAGCTGTGGTCTGGGCTTCAGACTTGTCCTGTGGGGTCAGTACTACTTACCAGTCCTTGCCTGTCTCAATATCCCTGGTGTGTTGTATGATTTTTAAGGACTATTTGGAGGGTTAGAAAGGAGTCATATGGCCCTCGTCCGTGCAGCCTCTCCTCTTTTTCTTTTTTTTTTTTGGAGAAGGAAACTGAATTGAACTGCTTAATTTTCAAATACTTATGCAGCAAATCATTTTTATCTGATATACAAGAGGAGTTTGGCCACAAAGAGCTCAAATTCCTGCATCTTGGCTGAGTTTTAGTGTTTGCTTCATGTCCTTATTGATTTTATGTTGATATCTGGGACTTGGAAATATTTTCCCCACCTTGCTACTTGCACATTCCTACAGAAACTGCCACTGCAATTTGTGCTCCTGTTGACAAAAAGCCAGGCTAACTCCTGCCATCACCTGCATATAAACCAGAAAGGTCTCATAAGACAGGAAGCAAGAAGATTAAACTTGGGTCTCATTAAGTTAATGTTCTGCAGTAGAGCCTGAACACACTGAAATTCATCTTTATCAGACCACACGCAAGAGTGAAGTCCAAATTTGAATGTATTTTTGCAGGTGCTACTTTGAGAAAATAGAGTCTTGACTTTGATGACCTAGTTAGTTTTTTCAGACATGTATCCAATATCCATGTAAAATGTGAGCAAATGTTAATGGTAATAGTCATTATGCTTCCCTATAAAAAGGTCAGGGTTTTCTCCATAGAGAAATTAAAAGTCTGACTGCAACCTGGCAGCAAAGCAAAAATTGCCCCCAAGAATATTGCTTATGTTTCCCCCAGGTAACCTGTTTGGTATGTCTTCTGCAACTGGTTCCTATGCATTTTGAATACAAACTATTTGGGCATTGCTTGTGAGCTGCTATTTAGTCCCTAACAATACATTATTCTAATTTTCCAGTGCAGAAGACAAGTTTATGTCAAACTCCATAAACCTTGGAATGGAGGAAAAACCTTTCCAGAATGAAGATTCTGTAAGCATACATGCCATATAACCTCTTTTTCTCCACACTTCTCAGTCTTCTTTAATGTAGACCTAATAAAACAAAACAAAGCTTATAAGTCTTCACCTGCAATTCTGTATACCCTTTTCTATGTGTAAGCCCAATTAAACATAATGTGACTGACTTCTGAGTAAATGTTCATAGGCTTGCATTTGTTACCCATCTTGATACATCTCCCTCAGTTTCCTAAACTGAACCTTAATATGCTTCATAGAATATCAGAAAGTTTTGTTCACTCAATTCACAGGCAGAAATTGACTTAAAGCAAATGATAATGTGCAAAAAGAAACAGAGAACCATGAATGTCCTCCAGGATAACCAGAATAAAGTTCAGAATAAACAGTGGAAGCATCTTGCCTAGTCCATCTACTGCTGAAAGCTCCCTCCATGAACAGGAAAGTCCTTGCATTCATGGAGGGAGCTTCGAATGGGGGAAGTGCTAGTCAGGTGTCACCTAGTACTATAATATTTGAAAATACTGTGCATTCAGGTGTCAGGTATTGCCACTCTTCTGATTCCTGGTTACCTCTGTGAACTTTTGAGGTAGTCCCAGATATTGGTGGAGATTTGTGTTAGAAATCCATGTGTCCATTTGCATACCTCCATGCAGAGTTTAAAAATTGGCTCTGGTCCTCTTTGATATGCTTCATCAAAGAGCAAAACTAAGTTCCAGCTCAAGAAGGAAGAGTAGTTTGCATAGAATAACAAAATCAGATGATCAGGATTCTGCAGAACTGCTGAATTGACTCTGAATATTCTAAGAACCTGTTTCATCGTAAACTGGTGGTGCGTCACTTCTGATGAGGAGAAGCTCAAAGCTACTTTTCTTGGAATTAGACATCTGCCAAACCAGGGTGTTTCGAGAAAGCTATCCAGGTTTACTGGGAATTTCTCTAATTGAGCTAGACCAGCATTTTTCAACCAGTGGTATGTGTACCACCAGTGGTACTTGAGGTGTTGTCCAGTGGTACGCACAGCTTCCAGGGCACACCTGCCGCTCAGCAGCAAGACAGTGACAGCGCAAACAGCGGTAGGAGGCTTGGCTCAGCAAACAGAGCTCCAGTGTGTGGTCTTTTGCAAGCTTGAAAATGCCAACCTGTTTTCCCTGTTTACCACTGTTTATAGCATCATGTCTGGCCTCCCGACCTTGAAAGTAACTGGCAATGACATTATCGCCAGTTATTTCCGGTGTTACATAAGATACATGAGAAGTAGTACATTGGGAGAGAAAGGTTGGAAAAACATTGAGCTAGATATTTGGTACCTTAAATCGCTTTGTAGGAGAATTCTTTGTAATGACAGTGTTTGCATCAGCTGGAAGGATAGTCTTCTGGCTGCACTGTATACAGTACTGTAATATAGCCAGAATGATTGACAGATACACAAGCAACAGTAGTGTTCATTTTGGGTAGCAAAGTGGGGCTGACAGTGAAGATCAAGAGATGCACTCCATGACCCCCTGCAGTGTCTTGAGTTATGTTGGTATGCCTCAGGGCTCAGATGGTGCAACCTCTCCATTAAGTAAAAAGTCTGGTAGCTTTGGTCAAAGAATGAAGTCAAATAGAACTCAAATAGAAGTCAACTTCAGAATTTACTGACAAATTAAAGATTAGCAAGTAACCAGGTCCAGATGGCATCCATCAAAGAGGTCTAAAGGAACTCAAGGCTGAGGTTACTTGTGACTAAAACTTGTCCCTTAAAACAGCCACTGTACCAGAAATCTGAAGGATAGCTAATACCATGCCAACCTTAAAAAGGAGAGAGATGAGACCTGGGAAACGACATGTCGTTTAGCCTAGCATCTGTTCCAGGTAATACAGTGGAAAACTTGAACAAGGATAAATCTGAAAACATGTAGAAGAACAAGGTTTGCTGAGGGAGAATCAGCATGGCTTCTGTCAGGGTAAATCTTGCCTCACGAATCTTGGAACATGAAAAGAGAGTGGCCAAAATGATTAGTGATCTGGGCTGCCTCCCTGTGGGAAAGGCTTATAATATTTAGGGCTCTTCAATCTAGAAAGATGCCTGAAGGGGTACATGATTGAGACATAAAATTATCATAGGATGTATAGAATGGATAAGAAAGTTCTTCTCTCCCTTGGATAATACCAGAATTAGGGGACATCCACTAAAACTGAGTGTTGGGAGAGTTAGACAAAAGAAAATATTTCTTTACTGTATATTCTGTGGAACTCCTTACAACAGGATGTTGTGATGACACCTGGCCTAGATGCCAGTAAAAGGGGATTGGACAATTTTATGGAGGAAAAGTTCATTATAGATGATTATTATTATTCATTGGATTTGTAATCTGCCTTTCTCCCCGAAGGGCACCCAAGCTATGGGTTGCTAGCTATGATTACTCTAGGCTACCTGTAAAACTCACCTGTAAAACTCTAGGCTACCTGTAAAACTCATTATATATATATAATCTAGATATAGATTATAAAAGTGTGGGTTTTCACTTTGCTCCTAAAGGCCCTTTTGACGAAGAGTATAATGACATTTGGTGTTTTGGCATAGCATAGATCTCAACTTTAATCCCTTCTGAAACTGAATCCTTAATAAAGGCCTTGCTAAGTGTGCTGTGTTGGCTTCAAGGTAATTTTCACCAGAAGTGTCTATAACTACATGTAATCATTACTGACCAAATTATACAATCCCAATATTTATTTGTTTGGAGATACAGGTTCTGCCTCCATATCCATAGATTTGGGACCCATGATTTTAAGTAACCACAGGTTTTGAACTCGTTTGGAGCCTGTACTTGAGGTCCCAGACATGACTGGAGATGTTCTCCAGTCACATCTGGGAGACTTTCTGAGATTCTCAGCGGCCTTTACAGGTCTCAGAATGGCCTCTGGTGATGCCAGAAAGGCACTTCCAGTTTAAAAATTGAAAATGCCTTTCTGGCACCATAGTGGCCTCTGCACAGTGCCTGGAGAACATTTCTGGTCATGTCCAGAGGTCCTATGGACCATAGCCACAGATCTGTTTATCCGTGAGATTCAGTATGTGTGAAGGGGGGGAGATCCGGGAATGGTTCTCCCGCAGATTCAAATATCCAACTGTACTGCCTTTATATGTGATATTTTTTTCAACTTATTTTCCCTGTAAAACTTACCTTTGTAAAAGTTGTCTGGTATTACTAGTCCTGTATTACCGATAAGGCCTGAGGCTGAGAAAAAACTGCTTGCCTATCTGGTTTCTAGATAGTTCTCCTCTTTAGCATGTCTGAAATGTCCTGTTTTGTTTTTTTGTAGAAAGTATGTGTGCTTGCTGGTGTAATTACTACAAAGTGTGGGACAAACGTTGGTTGAACCAACTGTATCTTCTAATCTCTGCTATGTCAAGGGCAAGGAGGTAACTGTTACTCAGGATCCCAGTACTGTTCCAGCGCCATTGGGAAGTATTGCAGCACAGTAGCTCCAAAATGGCTGCAGCTGAGCCCAGTGGGTATCTTGGTTGTATGGAAACCTCATTACATGACAGGCGTTCTTGGTTGAAGGTTCAGAGTTGAGCTGTGATATTGACTGCAGGTTTTCAGGCTGAACACACTTCACAGTTCTCTGGAGATCTCTGTAGTATCTCTGAATAGCAGTAGCATCCATCTGCTTGTTTTTCTAACTGTTCCCTTCCTGTATGTTCCACTTCTTGTATGCTCCATTTTCTGGTAGCTCTGAATGTGGTATACTTGGTTACTACTTATAAAATCTCTTCACAGCCCCTTTCATGGGATTGTAGCAGTAGCCATTAGCTGATTACTTAGCCTCATAGTGAGAGTCTTTAAGACAGGCCTAGGGTATTTTTTCAAGGCTTGTGCTTTAAAGGAGTATAAACCTCCATTGATAGCATGCCATAAAGATGGGTATCTTTGTTCATCTGCCTGCTGAAGAAAGCAGATAGAAAATTTTGCTTCTGGTCTTTAAGGCTTTAATATAGAAAAATGGAGCCTGTGCAGTAGGGGGTTGTTAACATGAGTAGTGAGTGAAAGAATTAGCCGAAACCTCAGAAGCTTTTTTTTCTGTCTCGCTTATGCTCTGTTTGTAATTACAATGTCTCTTAAGAAGACTGCTGACAAGACCTAACGTAAGAGATTCTATTCCTGGTTTGGTATATTTTAAGATCATCAAAATACCCCCAAAATGTTACCTATCTCTAATAGGATTTAGCCAACTGTTGGTGTAAAAGGTACAAATGCAACCAAGATAAGACATTTTATGAGACTTGAAATAAGAAAGTAAAATAGCATTATTTTTAGAATATAGGTGCACTTTTGTGATTTTCATTATGAGGGACAATTAGTATGAGTGAGGGGGAATAGAGAACTCAGAAGTCATATTGATGTCCGTCTGTCCAAGTTGGAAACTGAGACTGAATCCATACGGCCATTTCATAGATTGCTTACAGTTTCACAAGACATTTGTACTGCTTCCCTCTGAATTGGTAATGGAAAGCTCAATATAGCTCCTGATGCCTTTCAGTTTTTCTCTGTGGAGACTGGCTAAGGTGTTGCTGACATCACAACATAACTGTTGTTGATTTTTCTATTATAACTGAGGCTTCAGCAAGTGCCTTAACTAACTGCTTCTGCAGCTACATGCCAAATGTCTGAATAAGCAGCAGTGCATGTGTTTATGAACTAAGCTCTTGTTCAAAGGAGGCCTCCGGAGTTTTGGATTACAGACACTATGGAAGTAATACCTTTAACAACTTTATATAATGAAGATAGATGTCAGAATAATGCAGGTATATTAGTTTCTTGCATATCTAATTCAGTATGGATAAACCTCACGTTTATTTAGAGGATTATAAGTAGGCAATTTTTTCTCCAGAGTATGGTAGATTTCATTGTTGCTGAAAAAATATATCTAATATTACTAATAATAAGGCTAATATGACTTCTCCATGAGTGTGCTTTATTGCTTTATGCCTGTGTATACAGATTCTGTTCTTTGGAAAGTGTTGAAATTCTGGTGACTTAATGTTAATATATTTATGTCCAAATGGGTCAGAATATTTTTTAAAATGTCCTTTCCCACCACCTTCCCCACCCCTGGATGAAAAAAGGAACAGTATGTGAACCACAGCAAATGATTCAGTTGATTTATGTCTTGTTTTAGCATTCTCAAAGGACTCTGATTTAGCTGCTATTGAGTTTTTTCTGACAAATCAAATTCCTTCTTCACATGCTGTTGTGTGTGCTTTGTAAAAATTGTGTTTGCTGGGCATTATTGTCACTGTTGTGATTGTTCCACAAAGTCGGTCTTCCTTGGAATACTAGGATTATTGATTTCCTTAAAATAGACTATGCAATTGTCACTATTTGGCTAGTAGAATATTGTTTGCACTAGCAGAAGCAAGTTTAAAGCCATTTATTGTGGAAGAAGGAAGCGACCGAAAAGTGTTAGTGCTGTAAACATTAAAATTCTGCACTGGTATCCTATAAAGGTCTAAAGGATGTGATTACTGATCTACAGAAACTTTGGAACTATCATGATCTTGTCCAATTGTAAAACACTTCCATTGTATTCAATTATAATTAGTGTTCAGCATAATATAATTCATGTAGACCTAAACCCATCATGATTCTTTGTGCATAAATGGTCTTCAATCCTGTACATGCAGGAAAGTAAGTTCCATTGAGTTCAGCACAGCTTAATTCCAAGTAGGCATCCATAGCGTTATGCTATAAGACAACCCTCTGTTTTTGCTCAACTGATATAGATTCAGTAACTGATGGCTAGGAATTGATTAATGGCTTTAAGTTATACCAAGAGAATTTTTTAAATTGTTGCTTAGATTTTTTTAAAATGCATGAGTGCTTTGCCCCATTGGAGAAATAAAAACTAATGTGAGATTCCAAAGCATCACCAAAATAAAGGAGAAGAAAATTGAACAATAAGCTTTGTTTGATGGAATTATTGCATGTAAAGAATGCTTCCATTTTTTTCACTGAAACCGATGTTTTGGTCAGTCATACAAGTAACTAATATAGTTAAATGTTGACACGTACACTGGGACAGTGCATTTTTATCTAATAAGCTGCAAAAAATTTTGGAACCGTTTTAGTCTCCTGAAGTATTTTCCATTTTTAAATAGCAAAGAAACAATTTGCTAATAGGCTGCCTCATTTGGTTTTCATTAATTTCTCCTCTTTCAATTTAATTTCTAAATCAAATGCTTTTTGGTCTGTGGGTAGTACATGACAGGTAGAAATCTGATACATATTAATGTCTCTTAGGCTGATTTTTAAGACATCAAATTGAAATCGACAGCAATGCCAATGAAATTTAATGTTCGTCCTCTGATACGTTATGTGGTTCAGGAATGGATGGTTGAAAGAGGTGGGGTGTTGGTGTAGTTAACACTGTTGGATTGGATGTGGGGAGAGTTGAGATTAAAATCTTTATTCAGCTATGAAACATCCTTGCTGACTCTGGCCCCATTGCTCAATCTAACCTTCATCACAGGCTTATTGGGAAGTTAAAATTGGACCTGGGGGATGTACAGGATATATGGTAAATGTCCAAATAGTTAGGATCCCATATGTAAGAACAAATGTAGCAGTTACTAAGTTTACCACCAAATTGCATTCATTGGTTTTTTGTTCCTGAAATGTTGGTAGTAATGACTAGCCCTTTACTTGATCATTTGAATAGTCCTGTTTAGTTGATAAGGTAAAATTTTTCTGTGAATTTGACACTTATTGGGAAATTATTTTGCTGTACATAGGTTGTATACTCAACAAAACAAATGGTGGAAGAAAAGGTTGTTCCCACTTTACCTTATGAAGGTAGGTTTATTTATTTAAAAGATTTCTATCTGCCTTTTCTCTTGAACTAAGATGCTCAAGGCAGCTCATGTTATAATAAAACACTGGAAAAAAATACAATGCACATAAAGGGAAGTAGAATAAAAAAGGTTATTGGGGTACCTTCAGGAACTGGCACATGGTTTTTCTGAAGATGCGTGTACATCAGGGAGGTGTTGTCATAAATCTCAGTAAAAGCTGGGAATAACTAGTAATTCCCTTGAAAAAGCATGTTACTCCTTAACTATTCAAGCATTTTAGGCTAGTTTTCACACCTCCACCTCCCCCTGATATATGGCTTTGCAAATTTCAAAAGTGTGTCACTCATGGGGAAGTACCAAAGGGTTTGGATGGGGAGATTTACAGATGAATGAACTTCCCATTGAATCTTTTGTAGATGTACAGAGGCAGCATAGTATGCTGCTGATAAATACAACTGCAGAGCAAGACATAAAGCTAAACCTTTAGCTTAGATCAGTGGTTCTCACACATTTAGCACTGGTTGGCAACCTTCAGTCTCGAAAGACTATGGTATAAGCCTACAGCACCCAGTATTCCCAGGCAGTCTCCCACATTTTAGTATGATAATCTGTCAGGTTGCACCGGAAGTGACGTAATCAAGCAGGAACATTTGTAACAATCCTAGGCTGCAATCCTACCCACACTTACTCAGGAGTAAGTACCATTTACTGTCATTGTTAAAAGAATATACATAGTAGCTTATTAAATGTAAGATCTGTAATGTTTCCCCGTCATATACCATGGTAGCATCAAGTCTAACATTAAAAATAGAATATTGAAATGAATGGGGACCCACCTGAAATTGGTTCGCAACCCATCTAGTGGGTTCCGATCCACAATTTGAGAAACTCTGACTTCGATATTTAAAACGGAAATATCATTTGGGAAAGTTTGGACAATACTCTAATTGGCTCCTACCAGTAACCTGAGGGGAGGAGCAAGGGTGCACATGTCTTCTTCTCTAGGTGCACTGGCAACAAATTACGGACGTGAGAGCTTGTCCAAGCCATTCCTTGGCAAATAGATTAAATAAAAGTAGAATTTAATACACATGTTGCAGAGCAGTTTGTCCAAACCAACCCCTGTGCAATTAGTTGATGTCAGGATGACACACTGGGAGAAATGTGCACACCCATTTTCCTCTCTCATTTTGGTTAGGACAGGCTAGTAGATATATCTGAACTAGCCCTTTGATGGTTTTCCAGTAGTTTTAGGATTTTCAGTATGACCCAACTATGGCATTTGTTGGGTACACTCTTGGGGACCTCAACTGATTGAATTTCCTCTGGACATGGTTTCAGGTGCCCAGATACTGTTCACGTGTTTTCAGAAAAGAAGCAGTCATGTCTGTCTCTGCTACAATATGTGAAGCTGTCCTTGTATATAAACTTTAAAAACATGGTTTTGTGGGCCATATTGGAGGCTCTATATGCTGTTGTGCTAAATACACTGTAAGAATTGAAGGTAAAATATTATGAAATTGCAATGCTGGTTCTGTTTTGAATAAGTTAAGGTGGTAAGGCAATATTTGACTTAGTGCCCAATCCTATCCAATTTTCCAGTGTCAGTGCTACTATGCCTATGGGGTATGCACTGCTTCCTTTGTTTGGGAGGCAGTCACAGAGGCCTCGTCAAGGTATGTGAATTTTTCTTCCCTTACCTTGTGGCTGCACCGCTGCTGGAAAATTGGATAGGATTGGGCCCTTATTTTTCTACCCATATCATAAAACAAATTTAGGGTCCAATCCTATCCAACTTTCCAACACCAATGCAGCCATAATGCAGTCCCAAATTAAGGGAACAAATATGTTCCCTTAACTTAAGGAGGCCTCTGTGATTGGCCCTCGAGCACAGGATGCATGCCCCGTTGGTACAGCTGCATCAGTACTGGAGAGTCGGGTAGGATTAGGCCCTTAGAAATGCCACCATTATTGAAATGTGTAGCTTGGCAATTGTGAGTTCAGGCAGATGTAGCATATCTCTTTGCCCTGTTAACTGTGCCTGAAATGCATGTTAAAGGACATCTTAACTTCCTTGTCTTTGACCTCACACTCACTGATGTTTCCTATTAAGTCTTAATGTTTGAAGGTTTTGAACAAACTCATCTTGCAGGCAGTTATAGGTCTCTCTTTCTGTTTAACTTGTTGTCAAGTTCTAATGAAGTTGTGTTTTCAGAGACTCTGTTCAAAATACCAGTTCTTGATGTACTGTCAATCAGGTAATTTGAGGAAATAAGACAATGTGGAACAACAACGTGAAAGCCAATGAAAATTTTTAAAACTTATGTTGAAATAAATTAATCCAATGGTTCTCAAACTTCCCGGGAGATTTACTTCCCAGGTAAGTCTTTATGGGGGCAGGGGCAGCAAAGCGACCCCCAGGATCACTCCCCTGTGGGGGAGGGGGGCTATTTTTCAACAAACCATATCTGTTCCCAGGGTCCAGGGGGTGTGGGGGAGCCCCACACCCCCTGCTTGCAGAGCTCTCTATGGCTTTTAAACAGTGAGAGTTCCAAGCATGATGAAACCGGAAATTCCACTTCCGGTTTAATTGGAAGAGATTAATTGGTATTTTGGAAGAGTTGTAAACAATTTCATCTAAGCTTTGCAGCTAATTTGGGAATAAACTGGTATTAATAGTACTTAAAGATCTATTGATCAAAGTGCAAGAAAAACCAAAATATTTTTTCCTATTAAAAGAACTGCCTTTATGCTTGCTTTAGACCAGCGGTTCTCAAACCTTTAGCACTGGGACCCACTTTTTAGAATGAGAACCTGACAGGACCCACCGGAATTGATGTCATGACCGGAAGTGACGTAATTAAGCAGGAAAATCCTAGGCTTCAATCCTACCCACACTTACCCAGTAGTAAGTCCCATTTACTATGATTGTTAAAAGCTGCATCATGTGGTGGGGGAGCAGACATGGAGGCCTCCTCTAGGTAAGGGAACATTTGTTCCCTTGCCTTGGGACTGTATTGTGGCTGCATCAGTGCTGGAAAGTTGGATAGGATTAGGTCTTCTGATATTAAAAATAAAATATTGAAATGAATAGGGACCCACCTGAAAACGGCTTGCAAGCCACTTAGTGGGTCTTGACCCACAGTTTGAGAAACACTGCTTAGTCTTTAGGTGTTGATTCTCTACACACAAAATTGGAAATCTATCATTCATATATTGTTTCCTGCTGTGGATACACAAGCAAATGGTAGCAGTTACATTTTTGTATTAAACAATCCATCAGCTCTGTTTCTGACTGCTATGAGTGTGGAAGAGTGAAATAACCCAGAGTAATAACAGCCTCACCAAGTTCATCATGTTTCACAACAAGTCACCTTGTGGAAAAATTACAGGGTCACTTGAGTTTGACTGCAAAGTCTTTGGAAGAAGGCTATTTGAATTCTTTACTCCTAAGGATCCTGCTTTGCAATGCAGTCAGTTCTCTCACCAGAAAGTATTTGAAAAAGGATCCTTTTTTTCTGTAAAAGGTGCCTTCTGATTGCTTAATAGGCCCCATATAAGTATATCCTTTAATGTGAGTGTGTGAGCATGCACTACAGGCAGGGCTGGTGCCAGGCTATTTTGCATCCTAGGCAAGGTTATCTGAAATAATATTTTTTGTAAGACTTTGTAATTATATTCCGTAGCATGGTTGTGGCATTTAATCTTAAAATAAATATAAATTGACAGTTGCATTTACTATATGGGTTAAGAAAGGTAATCTGTATAAAGCTGTGCTCCTCAAAAGGACAATACTGTACCCCTCTCAGGCCTGTTGAGGTCTGCACCCTCTGTGGCTGCCTAGTTGGCCTAATCCAAACACCAGCTCTGGCTACAGGTCAACCTTCAATATACGAGTATTTAGGTTGCAAAACTTTGCTTCTGTGCCATGTTTTCCTGTCTTGAGTGTAGAGTTGAAGTAAGAGTGAAGGAATTGCAAATTGGAAAACCGATTTTGATCATTCTGTGCCTTGAAGTCAGTGTGTCTGTAAGGGGGGGGGGGAGTGAGAGAGAAATACAGTATAGCAAAGTAGTGGTGCTTTACCCACAAGCAGAAGTTCAGGGATTCATTTGTCATCTGAGATTCTTCCATTTTCAACCAGAAAGTGCACAATGTTAATCTTCTAAAAGAGAGAAGAGCTTTCAATGGTCTTTGAGGACTCCGTGTGCCCGGACTGCTTTTTTTCTTTATGGCTAGGGGGCTTATTGAAGGAAGCTGCTGTGCCTTTTGGTCTAATGTGTCTAGACGCTCTTAATGTTGCCAATATAATATATTCTGCTTCTGATGCATTTTAGAAGAAGGATAACAATAGGGCAATATTTTCTTGGCATTATGACTCACAGATGCTTAAGCATCTTTGCAAGATAATTTCTTAAATGCCATGGTAAACTACAATTATCAAATTGAAAATAGTACAGCATTTGAGGCAGCGGATAGTGATTCACTCACTTCCGAGTTATGTGGAACTTATTTGCCAAAAAAAAATGCACAATTTAATTGCTTGCTATGGAGAGCAGAATTGATCATTTATTGTAGAAAAGGCATGCACAACCTGGGGGCTATGGGATGATTAAACACATGCACTCATCCTCTTCTGGTCTGAGTATTTGTGGCTCTTGATTATGCATTGATTTTGCAAGCATTTTGAGAGGCTAAAAGTTGATCATGATGAAACTAGGCAGGAAAAAATATTTGAGGAGCTGACTTATTTCAGGAAGACCTCTTACATTGTCGATCAAATTATCTAGAATTAAATGGCAGTATGAAAGATCTGAGGATCCAAATATTGTACTCTTTCAATCTGAGGAGCAGTGGCATTGCTGGAGAGTGCGGCCTGCACCGGGTGATGTGCACAGGGAAGGTGATGCGCACTGGGGAGGAGGTGACATCACATAATGACCAAAATTGCAGTTTGTAGGAATAATACCATCATGTTATATACCATTTGATGCGTAATTTGCAGCAAAATGCAATGAGAAAACTGAAGTGAAATAAATCTATCTTTTCAATCAGTGGGGCGGGGCAATAGTACATCATCATGCCCATCACATGGGTTGTTGCCCCGTCTACTACACGAGAGGAGGTCCATCATGGGGGTGACATGCTAACCTCCTGCATCGGGTGACACAAACCCTAGTGTCCACTGTTGAGGGGAACTTTCAATCCTGACTTTTTTATGTTGCTTGAGCTTTTTTTAGGCTGTGCCATTCTTTTTTAGACCTTTTTTTAGGCTGTGCCATTCTAAGCAAGTTTTACTTGTAAGTATTGTACTTTTAAAAAATCAGAGTACTTTGTATAGCTGCTACTAACTGTCCAGAAATAAAAATGGCTAGGATCAAATTTTGAGACTGTGATTCTAAATAATCTGGATTTATTCTGACCCATTTTTCCTTTTGTTTTGAAATCTTGTTTTGTTTTGAAATCTTTATCATAGTTGAAAGTTAATAATTCATGCATGTATTAGGAAGCCAGAATTGGCAACATACATACTTTCTCTATCAGAAACAAATTATTCCTTCATCTGTAGAACAGGTGTGTGTTTCTTACCTGTACATAATGCACTGCAGCAATCGTCTGTACCACTGCCACAGGATAGATATTTTTCCAGTATTTTAAATTAATAATTTTAATAGGTAGAACAACTGAGGAGATTGCTGTTTAAAATTAAGATCACAGAATCAATGTTTTGTTGCCTAATAGATGTTAAAAATTTGGGGGTATAGATCTGACTTTAACATCTGTTGAGTTACATTCTAGTTTCATGACTGTCTGGTATGTGTCTGTCGGGCAACTGGGAACACTTCTGGTTCCAATATGTTTCATTGCATTTGTAATGTCAGTAAGAAATGGTTGGTTAAAAGGACTGTTGCGTCCCTCACTAGCATAACATTTTCTAAAGTGGTTGAAGAACATGTTTCTACATACGGTTGGAAGAATATTGCTGCAACTTCCTTTTATGTGATAATGTTTTTCTTTATTTGATAGGTTATAGTTATGAGGATTCTGACTTCTTGAAACTTGAACTCAGCAGGCCCCAATTCATAAAATTACATTGGTGATGTTGAAGAGACTTGCTGCCCTCTGCTGGACAATGCGTTTCCTCTAATGCTCCTAGTATGGCTTCAGTAGCTGTTTGCAGTGTGTTTGCCCTGTTGCACCCCAAAATTAGTCTTTGACATTTCCAAATGGAAAGTCTTCTGCCTTTTAGTTAACAGCCATGTACTCTGATTGTACATGACACGTTTCATTTCTGTGTGTGTTTCAAGTCTTGCTGCAATCCAAGTGTACAAAGGATTAAAAATTCCCAGCTGTCCTGACCTAGCTGTAAGGCATACAGCTTCCTGCTGTGCATGCATGCAGTACAGGAAACTCCCACAAAGTGCCACATGTTTGACTGTCATATTGTTTTTAAGGGAACCATATAAATAAACTTTATAACCATAGTCAGATATTTAGGCTGGATCTACAGAAGCAACAGAATGAACTGTACCATTTCAGACTATAGACGGGGAATTGGTGTATGCAGGGACTATTTAACCTGAGAGGAGCATTTCAAAATGTGATCTCCCACCTGCTTTCTGAAGTGATACCACCAATGCTGCTATATTGTTTTGCTGCATCTCCAGGACAGGCTTACTGTGGAGAGAATGGGTGGAAATGGTAGTTCATCTTCCTGTTAATTTTATTCTTTTATTCTATCTGTACAGTGTGTGATAAGATGTTGTGGTATGTCTTTGTTTTTAATTCATCAAAGAGTACACAATGAAGATTGCAAGGATGAAAGCTCAAAAGTTGTTCTTGTAGGTTCTTCTGAAGCATATGGTAGTGCATTGAGCCAGGGCAAAAATGTTACCATCTTCCCTGTATTATGGGAAGAGCTTTTTTAAAAAGTTAGCTGGAAGGAAGACATTGGATTCATGCCCGGGAACTAGTGGCAGGCACTTTAAACCTGGTCACATAGTTTTATGCTAGTCTCAGTGCTGACCGAGTTAGCAGTTGCTAAAGAAAGCTTACTGAGATAACTTTGTTTAAACAGTGACCTGAAGCAAGAATCACTGACCCAAAAAGTGTTGAGCTCAAACGTACAATAGCAATGCACCTTTTGAGGTTCCATTTGTCATTGTTTCTTGGATTTAGGGAACAAGAGTTAAATCCCTATGAAGCTTCTTGCTTAGCTTTTGGCCAGTTACTGCCTGTAAACTTAATCCAGCTCACATGGTGGTTGTGCAGTTGAAAAACCACTTGAGTTCCGGAAGAGTTAGAGGCTGAGAGATTGCTTGTATGAGATACCTTCAGAAGCATACAACTATGTCTTCACTTTAGACAAGTTCATTTCTAAGTATGTGGACCCTTCATATTATCTTGGGCTTATTCTTGGGGGTTTGCATGTCTAATCAATCTGTTGCAAATTATCCAGAGAATGCATGACTATATATTTCACCAGTTAGTCAGAGTTCAGTACTTGTGCACACTCTTTGTATTATCTGCCCAGTGGATGTAAATAGAATACGACTTTCAGTGACAAACTATGCCAGATTCATTATAATTGATCTTGTACAGTTGCATTCCATTTTTTAAAGGGAAGACGTAAAGGCATTAAAAAAAATTGCAGCCAATATGCAACTACATCTTTCCTATCCAAGTTAAATTATTTCTCCTTGCCTAACATTTAGAATATAGGAGAGCCTTGCTTAGAGACAGTCCAATGAGCACCTGCCCACATAAGTGATGGCCACCGCTGGTCACTGTTCATCCCCCCCAACCTCCAAAGCTCTCCTTATAGAGGGGAGCCTCTACAAGGCTCCGACTGGCTGTTTCGACAAAAACACGTGACTTCCAGTTTCCTGGGAAGCTGGAAGTTGTGTGTTTTCACCTGAAAATGGCATTCTGAGCCTCTAGAGGTGAGGGAGCACAACTCCCCTCCACTTCGGAGGCTTTGCATAATGTCAAACCTTGCTTGGCAACGGGGGTGCCAGTCTGCATCCCTGTCATTAAGCCTCGCATGACTGTGTTGTGATACAGGATGATGGATAGCCACCTCAGAGAACATATGGTAAAGGACAGAAAATCCATCAAAGTTCATGATACGAGATCCCTTGATGTCCTTGGGGTATGATTGGGCGAGTCGGTGCTACTTTGCCTGTCATTCGGACCAGTTCAAGACCTCTTGATGCCTGAGGTAGCATGGCAAATGCTGCCTGCCTTTATGGATGAGGTGCCAGCCTCGGCTCCTCCTCTTCGCCAGTGTTCAAGCTCAGCACTCTTTTCTCCTCCACATTCCTCCTTCCCTCTGTCCCCTTCTTCCTTTTCCAGGAAGTGGGAGAAGGAGAAGCATTGGAAGCAAGCAGTACAGAGTTTCATGCCTTCTACAAATAAACAGCCTGAGGTGACCACTTCAGTTGGCCTCGTGGATCGACTGGCCCTGCCTGTTATGCATTGTTGGCTTTTAATTAAGTTCCCTTAGTATGATTTGTTAGTCCGTACCTGCTTCACTTATTTAATTAAAGTTTCACTTTTAAAAAAATTAAGCCCCTATGCCCCAGTTGTCAGCAACTTTATAATATCCAAACTAAAAAACTGAAGTGTGTGCTATTACTATGGGATATTGGTGAAAATGTTTCCAATCTTCTACATAGTTTATATAGGCTGCCACCATGGTGACTGGCCTCTTCACATTGCAGGCAGCCTTGTCACCACCAGGACATGGAAGAGTGATGTGATTCTTGCAATGTGTTTGAGTTGATAATGTGAGGTAGAAAACTCAGAGGGTGCCCACGGTGAGGGCTATGTGTCCAGCAGTGCTAAGCCCCCTTGTGAACAAGCTTATAGCAGACTAACCAAATAGATTCTTTGGGTACGCTATCTTGCGTGATAGTCATGCTCCTTCCCATCATAGGTTCTAGTATGATAAGCATGAACAAATCTCAGTAATTTCATTGGATCTGCAAACTAACATGGATTGAAATTAGTGATATGGGCAGCATCCAGAGTCCCTTGTACCATTAGAAGGCACTACCACTTGTGCAAGAGCAGTACTTCTGATTTCCACATTGCATTACTGGGTGCTCCTTTTTTTAGCAGGGGGAGAGTAACTGGCCCACCTCACCCCAGCACTGTCTTTTCTAGTGGCTGTCTGCTGGTATTCATTTGCATCTTTTTAGATTGTGAGCCCTTTTGGGACAGGGAACCATTTAGTTATTTGATTTTTCTCTGTAAACCGCTTTGTGAACTTTTAGTTGAAAAGCGGTATATAAATACTGTTAATAATAATAATAATAATAATAATAATAATAATAACAGTATTTATATACCGCTTTTCAACTAAAAGTTCACAAAGCGGTTTACAGAGAAAAATCAAATAACTAAATGGCTCCCTGTCCCAAAAGGGCTCTCAATCTAAAATGTTGTACAACTCTTCCTATAGTTTCTTTGATCAAAAGCGTTATATTTGTCCTCTCTTAACCTAAAAATTGGTCTTTTTAAACAAATACTTTGAGACCTATAAAAATAACATTTTAACAATTCCGATTTTCAGTACTTAGAAATATGGAGATAGCATGCAATTTTTCTTTTCAGTTCAGAATTGAAGCCTGAAACTTTGTGTAGGCCTATTTTAATCTCCCAAGCATGAATTCTCAATGTTCCCAGACTCTGAAGCAATATAAATGGAGAGGCTCAATTTTGAGGCTAACCAGTACGAACCATCTGTGTTGTGGGAACATAGGAAGTTGCCCTGTACTGTGTCAGACCATTGGTCCATCTAGCTCAGTATCATCAACACAGATGGGAACCAGCTCTCCATGGTTTCAGCTAAGGTACTTTCCCTGCTGTCCCTAGAGATCCCAGGGGTTTAACCCTGATACTTCCCACATGCAAAGCAGGTGCTCTACCACTGTTGTATAGACCCTTTCCAAACATGCAGCATGTACAGAGAGCATACAGATGGGCCCTTTTTATCTTTGGCTTTGACTCATCATGGGTTCCAAACCCGCAGTGGAGGTCTGTGACACTGCTCAAGCAGTAAAGCTAGCCTCAAACCCTGAGTGGAATCACCCTTGTATTCACCCTTGTACTAGTGCCTGTATCTGACTCTCTTGTTGGATAGTTTTACTTTTGAGTACTCCCATATTATTGTTCAAGATTATGTCTTTGGGTAGAAAAAGTCCTTAAAATACTCTGTATGAGAGAGTGTTTTTCTTTACCTTAGTTTTGTAGAGATGGCATTGGTTTGTAGTCAAATATTCTTCCATTGAGGACATTCTTTGGGTCGGGGGGGGGGGGAGAGGTAAGAAAAATCCATTTTTGCAGATCCTTGTTGTAAAGTCAGTTTCATTTAATTCTCAGTAAAATGTATGAGTTTGCAAAAGGAGCATTTTGCAATACAATGGTTACAGCGAATCAGAGTTGTTCCTTTAGCCTAGATTCCTGAATTCCAGCAGCTATAATGGCTGCTGAGATTCAGAAAACTAACTCCATAGCCATTTTGATGTAACTATTTTATCCCACTTGATTTTTTAAAAAATACATACTGTTAACCTTCAATTTTTAAATACTGTTAAGTACCATTTTCTACCAAATAAAAATTGCCTATGAAAAGTTGTGGAAATGCAGTGCCTAAGAGAAAAACAACTGAATGGTAAATGGGAGAGGGATTAGTTGGCATGTTAAATTTTCAAATTCTCATTAAAAAATTTTTTTTGTTTTAGTTCTCCTAAAAGGGATGGTCTTGTTGACGCCAGACACTATAATACAGTCCAGGAGTCTCCAATGGTGATAAGGACATGGGACTCCTGCCAGATTCCAGATGGTTCATTGCAACGGACATCGTGGTTGACGACTGTGAAAAGGAACCTTGGATTATTTTATTTTATTTTTGTGAGAAATCACAGTCGTGGCTCTACAGGATACATCAGGCAAGTAATGTGAAATGTCTATTGCTTATGTACTGCTTTTAGATAGAGGAAAAATCAAGCCTTCTACTCTTAAAGACTTACTGGTAAACAGATAGCACTTTATGTTTGCAGTTCCTACTATGCTGATGTGGCCAGTTCACTTCAGCTGGCATATGTATGCATAGGTCAATTATCATTTGGAATCATGTGGTGATGAACTGAGCTGTGCGATCACGTTTCATGATCTTCCACCATCAGTTTTCCCTACTGGCCCTAAATGTGGTTAGGTAGTGTGTTGGTACCACTGTTAACCGCAGTTAATGCTTGCTAGCATCGCTTATATTAGGATTTGAAGCCAAAATTTGAAGCTGACTAGCAAAAGCTTGGTTAAGAAGAAACCTGTGGTAGTGCTCAGAACTTTGGCACAGGGGTGCCAGTGCAACTTCCACATGTGAAACATCTGTTCACAGAAAGCACTTCTGATGATGGGAAGTTGCTACACCAAAGTTCTGGCAGTTGGCCCCTAGTTAGCATTAACTGTAGTTAATGTTGTTGCTTGTAGGATAAGCTGTTGGGGAAATTCTCTTCCAAGAGGGGAGGGGCTGGTGAAAGGGAGTGCATGATCTTCTGGTATTGCTCATGACAACTACAAGTAAGCGATTTGAGTATCTTGGCATCCTGATTGATTTGTGTACTGACTAGATAATTATCCCGCTGATTTGTTTGTATTTGCAATAAAATAATTCGAGTAGTTTGACCTGCAGTTATTCAGATGCCTTTGTCTTTTTTCCTCAGCACCTAGTTCTTTGATAAAAGTAATTCCTTGAACTACTTGATTATCTGGATCAAGTACAGAGTTCTGTTGGGGAGATTACACCAGAGTTTTAGTCAAGGAAGACAGTTCTTTCAACTAAGATTAATAACTCTTGTTTGGTTTTTCTATTCTTAGTTTCTGTTCTTACAAAGGTATTCGAATCTGTGCACATCTGTGCTGCAGGTGACCCAGTGAAGAAAAACATTGATGGAGAGGAGCCTTTTTAAGGCAGTTCTTTGAAGCTGTTCTTTTATTATATACAGTTTGAATATTATATACAGTTTGAATTGCAATAAAACATACTGTAGTTCTAATGACTTTTTTTATCTTCTTTTTCCTTTTAAGGCTCCATATTTCCTGTAGATTTTTAAAATAACCTTTTCTAATGAGGATGACTGATATTGTTACTGTAAAGGGGGAAAGTGATACAATGAAAGGTTCAGAAGCAGACGTAAAAGACACTACTGCACTGGAGCATTTCATAAAATCAGAAAACCATGAGCAAATTCAACCAGAGAAGGATGAAAAATGTACACACCTTAAAAATGATTTGCAGGTAAGAGATCCTATTCCCATCTTTTATCTTTGTGTATTTTTAGTATGGTATTTAATGCTACCTACGCATCTGCTAAGGCTTCTCTTTTTTCCTTAGCGTTAAGTGCCCCATAACTTGATCAACGTGTTTACAAAGAGAATACATCATACATGTATAGAGTTCTTAATGTTTATCCTCATCATGAATGTATTACATTTTGTGTATTTGGGTTAAGTTGAAATTCTTCCTCTATTGAAATCCTTATGTGTATGTGATCATTCTGTGTGATTTTGTTTTTAAATATGTATGTTCATTAACTTTTGCTGTTTAGATTTTTCTCAGTGAAGTTTTCCAGTATTTATAGTTTAACTGCAAAAAAGCAGTTGGATTTCATCAGTTTACACCATCTTTTAAAAACCAAAGGGAGAATTGTAGTAGTGGCCTAGTTGGGAATTAGACCCAGAGATGGTTTTGTACATCCATCAGTCTAAAAAGAACACCCCAATCGAAATTTGTGCTGGAACAGGAAGGCCGAGCTCCAGCAAGGTAGGTGCTTGCTGGAGTGCAACTTGAAGTATTTTCCCCCTTACCCTATGTCACACCCCTATGGGGCCACTCAGATCTGCACCAGCAAAATTGCTGATGCATATCCAAGCAACCCTGTGTAATGCCAGGCTGGTCAAAAGGGGGCTTAGGATTTGGCCTGTGGTGCCGCTGCTAATCCCACCCCCTTCCAGGCCTGATCTGTCCAATGTCCTGCCCTCCCTCTACCCAAAATGCTCCCACCCCACCCGCATTCTGCTCTTTCACCCCTCATGTTGACCAACCCAGACCAGTTCAAACTTAACCCCTCTGGCTCTGAAGCCAGTATCCGGGACCTGGCACAGACCTCTGCATCGGCCCAGCATGCTGCATAGTAGTAGCAAACACTCTATGCTTTATGGCACAAGGGACCTGCCCCAGTCCAGCACCAGCTCTGTATTGAGCTCTAAATGTTTTGAAGCTATCATTTGCCTTCTGGCATCTTAGTTCCTTTTGCTTTCTCAATCCCTACTTTTGCCCTCTTAATTTCCAGTGAAATCCTATGCATATTTATTTAAAACTAAGTCTTCCTGTCTCCAGTGGGCTTAGTTTCCAGAATATTTGCAGTTCTACTGTCTTAACTGCCCTGTTCTGTTATGTGCACAACTCCTCAATTTTTTTTAAAGCTCCTCTCACTTATGCTCACTTATCTCTGGCATTGTGTTTATTCATTGTCCTTTACTGCCAAATTCCTTTCTTCCCTTCATTTTTGACATTGTGCTTATGGGCAGATGTAAAAACAGGTAAGTATTGGGCTCCTTGAAGGAAGTTAAGGGGAGGGGAAGTGAGTGTCATATACCTTCTTTCCTTCCTGGCAATTTCTAGAGTCTTCTGCTATCTGCTGATTATCATCAGAGCCTTTAAGCAGGCACCATATTCCCCTTTCAAAATGACTTCCTATCTAGTGGTAAAAAAAATTCACATCTGCTCTTCAATTTGGGACTGAGATTATCTGCTTTCATAGTGGATTTAGTGCTGCAAGCTAAATCTTGCAATCTTGATCATTGTTGGACAACAAACAAGCCATCCCCTGATAAGTTGTTTTGCTAGAATTGAAAAGCATCTGGAGCACAGGGAGCAGGAAAGGGGGTAATCAACCAGAACAAGGTATTTATATACAACCTTTCTGGTCATCGGATTACTCCTCTGACTTTATTCAAGGCGGTTTACATAGGCAGGCGTTTCTAAATCCCTCAAGGGAGATTTTTACAATCATAGATGGTTCTCTCTTTCAAGAACCACCCAACATTTCAGATGCATCTTCCTGGTCTGAGCTCACTTCTGTTCTCCAGTGCCTCCCACGCAGGCTGACAAGCAGCTCCTTCATCTCTCACATGGAGGGCAGCCAAGACGCTTCTTCGCTCAGAGCAGATGGAATAACTTTGCTCAGCTTGCCAGCTGTTTCAAGGTCTCAGGGAGCTGCCGGTAGTGTCTCAAACTGGCAACCTTCTGATGTTATCTTTGGGCTAATGGAGGCTCTACCCTCTAGACCAGACCTCCTGCCCATCTCTCTCAGTTCTGTACTTTAAGAAAAACGCAGGTGTGGCAGGGAGATCAAATATAAGTATGAAAAAGAATTGGCAAAACTTGGAAAAAAATATTCTCTTTAATAGCACTCTCAAAGCTGTGACTGTATTGCCTTTTGGCCTTGAGATTGTCATTTGAGGTGTTGATTCCCTCTTGTTCTTTGACATTGGAATGATGATCATTTGAACTGATTGATGGTAATACATAGTTAATCAAATGGATGATACAGGTCCATCCTATTTATACACTGATTTTTTATACACAGATTTGACTCAACCACCGCAAATGTAAATGAATGTGCTGATTCCTGGAGAAGGGGAAAAATGCATCCCTTTAAAATTGCTTTAAAAAACTGAACAGTCCTTTAACAATAGCCTCCTTAATGAGGGGAGGGGGCAGCTGGCTGACAATCCATCAACCCTTCTCTCTTCAGTGGACCCCTCCCTTCTCTCTGAGCACTTTGCATTGGTGAAGGGAGGGGCTGAGTGAAGTGCCTTTGTAAGCACTTGGAGGAGCACTGATTGATGAATTGTCTTCTTAATTACTCTTATCTTACATCACAAAAGTCACCAAGGCTGTTTTTAAATCACCTGAGCAAGGGAACTGTTTTTTAAATTGATTTGCTATAGTGTGTTTTTTTGCCATCCACACGAATGCTTGGAATGGAACCCATGGGAATAATGAGTATTCAACTCATTAAGTTGTTTAATGAGTCAACTCATCAACTGCATTAAGTTGTTTCTTAATAATTCACCAGTGATTCGGATAGGCTTCGATACAGCTGTTAGAGGAACAAATATTCTAATACGTTTTAGGCTACCAGTAGATGTTACCAAAGATGGCTGAGCTTGCCTTTGGTCTCCTCTGACTTTTTTAAAAAGCCTCACAAGCTTCTTCTCCCCAAAAATCTCAGAAATAATTTCTATTTTCTAAGCCACTTCTAGGCTTCTATGTGGCATGCAAAATGTGAAAATTGACCACTAGTTTGTTTACCTTTTTTGTTTTATCTCTTCTGGACATGTTTATGGCTTATGAACACCTGTCATTTTTTAAAAAATAAGATCATGTTGCATGTTCTACTTAAAAAAATAAAATAAGCTTTACATATGTTTCTTGTGTTAGCTGAAGATAAGCCAAAAGAAGCTTAGATTGGATAGATTAATGCTGCAAGATATGTGAGAAATAAAAATTCTCCTTTCTAGTACCCCTGTTTCTTTAATAAAATGTTGCTGTTGATACACACTTTTGAATTATCAGGCTTTCATTGCAATGTTCTCAACAGCTTAAACAAAGAAGGAATGCTTTCCATTAGTTTCTCAAAAAGCAGCCTGCAGGTGGCCCTCTCAGTGGTTAGTTTTTCCTCCTATGCGGTCTTCAACAGTGCTTTGCTAGCAAAAGATTATTGAAAAGGTATCAGATGGGCATGTTATGTATAGGATATCTTGTGAATTTTTTTTGCTTATAATTGTTCAGTTGGCGCTTTCTGAATCTAATACTGGCAGTTTCCAAACTTCGGTTTCAACATCCAGTCATTCTTCATTGAATCATCATGACAGATTTTCTGGGATTGCATAATAGGCTTGCAGTCACACTGCTGGGCTAAATGGCTTCAGATCCCAGAGGCAGTGGCGTAGCTAGGTAATTTGACACCCGTGGCTCATAAATTTTTGTCATCCCTGTATGACATAATTTTTACATTTTTATATCGCCATTCCTCAGGGTGGAGTGCATGGTTTCTCCCCTTATTTTATCCTCACACAACAACCATGTGAGATAGGTGAGACTGAGAGATAGTAATAATCATGACATGAAATGAATAATGATTATGGTCAGAAAATGCAGTGAATATATCCTCACAAGCAATGGATGGAATACTGCATCAAATGGTATATAACATGATGGTATTATAAGTCAATATTTCCCCAATTTTTGTCACTATAGTGTTACCCGCTCCCTGAAGATAGCTCATTGGTCCATTTTGCGTTAAGGAAGTGCTTCTCAAATTTTTAGCGCCGGGATCTACTTTTAGAATGATAATCTGTCTGGGACTCACTGGAAGTGATGTCTTGGCTGGGAGTGACATCATCAAACAAATTAAAATAAATGATTATAAATAAAAACAAATCAAGGAGAAGGTAGCCCTGTTCCACTAAGTGGCCTGCCTGCAATAACACCCCCCCAAAATCAGTAAGATTTTCATTCCTACCCAGTGCCCAGTTCAATTGAAGTTCTTATGTTTAAACCATATCACTATCACGATCCACCTAGCTTTACAAGTCTAAAAAAGAAATTCACCTTACCAGGTCAAGCCTCTGTTTTATTCGTTTTATGTGGGTGGGCTGCCTTCTGTAGCATTTGTTGAACTTCACTTTCATCAGATTGGGACAATTCTGGTGACCTTGTACTGTATTCAGCTTTGTCTGATCTGACCACAAGCCAAGGCACGGTTACTTACTCATGAGTAAATGTGACCTTGTTGCTTAGTTTAGCTTTCCATTGAGCTTAATATATTCATCAGCTTAGAGGGAGGAACTTCCTTCTTGGGTGCTTTTGGGGGCCTGTATTCATTGGATTGGAACCATTCTGGTGTTGGATTCCTCTCAGCCTGCCCTTTCCAATGGACTAAGACAAGTCCACCTGCACATGAGTAAATGCAGATATGGCAGCTCAATTTCATTTCCCATAGTGCTCCATGCAGTTTTGTTTTCTGGCTTTTTGGCCATAACTTCTGGTAGAATGGAAGAATATCACTCCGGTTTTTTACATTGCATTCTGCTGTAAATTCCACATCAAATGGTATAGGACATGGTGGTATTATTCCTAAAAACCGTTATTTTGGTCACTTGTAGTGTCACCCCACAAAGCTGGTACCTAGGGCGAACCACCCACCCCCCGCCCCTCACTAACTACATCACTGCTCGGGGCGGGGGGAAAGAAAAAATCAGCCAAAAGATGCCCCTTGGTAAGCAGGGAAGGTTGCTTTTCCCTAGTGGCTATTTAAAAAAGCAGAAAAACCTCACAAAAAAGGAAATCTGTGGAGGGAGAGACTACCAAAATGAAGAGCATGGACACTTTCAGGATGATCTAGATTGAAAGGGTAGAAAGGATGCTTATCAAATTTGTGCATAACCGAAAGCTGGATTAAAGAGGGATCATTCTTGCTTTACCTTATGAGAAACTGTGCAATGCAACGTTAGATTTGTAAAGTGGTAGGGAAGAGATGCAGGTCAATATTTACAATGCACTACTTTTTTATTGATGATGTCTTAGATTGTCTGATAGCAGGTTATTTATTTAAACTACAATTTTAAGTGTATTGCTGATAGTTGCTGCCTGCCATTTCATCTCCTGAGAAGTCATGTGTAAATATGCAGCAATTGCCTTAGCCTTGTAGCCTTATTAACTGTCTCAACCAAACAATCAACTATTGAAAGAGTAAAATGCTTGGTACCTGGTGGTGCTTATGACAATTTGGAATTTGCAGAATGTGCTGATTCCTGAAGAATTTCAGAAATTGTAGATTGAATAGGCAATATCCATGCTTGGAAAGATTGCCTTTGTCAGTATTGGTTTATGCAGCTGCGCTAGCTTCTGAGAAGAGATGCTGCTAAATTAAGAATTTTAGTCAAAGGATCTGTGAATGGGATCTCTCAACAGGATCTCTTTCCTAGTGGGTGTAGGGAACATTTTCCCTGGTTCTCAAAAAGCATCTACCAAAATGTCATGTGTCCAGATGTGTGATAGTTTCTAGCAATCAAATAGAGTGAAAGTTCCTGTGTTTAAAGGTCTACCTCACTGAATTTTCAAATGACAATGTAGTTGAAATCTTTTTCTGTATGTATTGATTCTTTTAACAAAGAGGTGTTTTCAAACACTTTATATTTTCCTCTCAACCATAAAGAACTTAAGTATTTTCAAGGCATCCCTCCCTTATTTGATCAGAGTTGAAGGGAAAGCTTTTAAAGTCAGTAGCACTAAAATTTGTTGGAATTTTAAGGATGATGGTAGTGCGGAGGCCGTGTTAATGTTTTACATGATCTCATGTATATAGAAGGTTCTATCTTCCCAATGTCTGTAGAGCGTTTTTTATCCTTAAAAAAGATTTGCGTGAAATGTCTGCATGTTGGAGGATACTGAATGTTGTGGACTTTTCAGAGCTGAATATTATTGCTGTCCAAAGATTCTCAAAGTACATTGTAGCTTTGTCAGTGCAGCAAGACAACCAGAAAGTCTGACAGCATGAACTCATATTTGCTGTGAAAGCTAGCATTCATCATAGCAGTGAGACACTGTAACCTATACCAGGGATCTCCAAGGGATGTCTTGGTCTGTGGGCCACATCTGGCCCTTCGAAGGTTTTTATCTGACTGGTGACTTCCTGAACCTCTCTGGACTAAAAATAGCCCAAAAGATGCACTTGTGAGTATATACTACATTCAGCCACTAGAGGTGCTAAATGTAGTGAAATAATTTCTTCCATTAGATTGCATGCATTGCATTCAGCTTCTGGTGACTCAATGAGATGTATACAATGCAGGGAATACAAGTCATGTCTTGTTATCCACTGATTTGACTCACCACTGATACCTGGGTCCACCTTTAAATGCCTTGTAACAAGGGGAAAAAGCACCAAAATTCCATTTGCTACCTTTGTGCTGTTAAACTGCGCAGGTTGCAAGTGTCTTGGGGTTAAAGATAGCTTTAAAGACCCACTTCTGGGTTTCTTGCTGCTCCATTGTCACCCCAGAATATATATCAGTATGGATGCTATATAGTAGTGGTTCTCACATATTTAGCACCTGGACCCACTTTTTAGAATGAGAATCTGTCAGGATTCACTGGAAGTGATGTCATGACCAGAAGTGACAGCATCAAGCAGGAAACTTTTTTTAACAATCCTAGGCTGCAATCCTACCCACACTTACCCAGGAGTAAGTCCAATTTACTAACATCGTTAAAAGAATATACATAGTAGCTTGTTAAAAGTACAATTTGTAACATTTTGCCAAATACAGTCACATACCATGGTAGCATCAGTTGGCAACCTTCAGTCTCGAAAGACTATGGTATCGCACTTTGAATGGTGGTTCTGGAACAGCGTCTAATGTGGCTGAAAAGGCCGATTCGGGAGTGACAATCCCTTCCACACTGGGAGCAAGTGTAATCTGTCCTGGTCTGTCTCCCTGGCTATGGGCCTTCCTTCTTTGCCTCCTTGCCTCGTTCTGTTAGCCAAGTGTCTCTTCAAACTGGGGAAGGCCATGCTGCACAACCTGCCTCCAAGCAGAACACTCAGAGGCCAAGGTTTCCCCATCTGCTTAGGTCCGTTCCCAAGACCTTCAGATCCCTCTTGCAGATATCCTTGTAGCGCAACTGTGGTCTACCCATAGGGCGCTTTCCCTGCACGAGTTCTCCATAGAGGAGATCCTTTGGGATCTGACCATCGCCCATTCTCACGACATGACCAAGCCAATGCAGGCGTCTGTTTCAGCAGTGTATACATGGTAGGGATTCCAGCTTGTTCCAGGACTGTGTTGTTTGGAACTTTGTCCTGCCAGGTGATGCCGAGGATACGTCGGAGGCAGCGCATGTGGAAAGCGCTCAGTTTCCTCTCCTGTTGTGAGCGAAGAGTCCATGACTCGCTGCAGTACAGAAGTGTACTCAGGACGCAAGCTCTGTAGACCTGGATCTTGGTATGTTCCGTCAGCTTCTTGCTGGACCATACTCTCTTTGTGAGTCTGGAAAACGTGGTAGCTGCTTTACTGATGCGTTTGTTTAGCTTGGTATTGAGAGAAAGAGTGTCGGAGACTGTTGAGCCAAGGTACACAAAGTCAGGGACAACCTCCAGTTCATGCACAGAGATTGTAATTCAGGGAGGTGAATCCACATCCTGAACCATGACCTGTGTTTTCTTCAGGCTGATTGTCAGTCCAAAGTCTTGGCAGGCCTTACTAAAACGATCCATGAGCTGCTGGAGATCTTTGGCAGAGTGGGCGGTGACAGCTGCATCGTCGGCAAAGAGGAAGTCACACAGACATTTCAGCTGGGCTTTGGACTTTGCTCTTAGTCTATTAAAAATAAAAAATTGAAATTAATGTGGACCCACCTGAAATTGATTCACGACCCAACTAGCGGGTCCCAACCCACAGTTTGAGTATACAGCATTTGGCCATAATTTCATTCCATTAATTCCATTATCCACCCCATCTAGTGGCTGAATGCAGTATAGCATCTATACCAATGCATTCTGGGACGACAGTGGAGCTGTAAGAAACTCAGAAGTGGGTCTTAAGCCATTTTTCCACTGATTTGGTGTCCACTGTTTGTTTTTTTTAACCCACTGAGGGTCCCGGAACGGAACCCCAGTGTATAATGGGGTATGAACTGTATAGATAAAAATATAAATTAAATGTCTATGTTAAACATATATGGAGCAGAAAATGAAACTAAATTTTTTGTGTGTGTCATAGGTTACTTGATGCTTTTTCAGAATCCATTCCCCCCCCCCCTCTTCCTGTGCAAGTCAGTTTTGGCTTCTGCTCCCCTCCTCCTTCCACTTACTGTATTCAATCAAACTTTTGGTTCTCAATGTATGTATTTGTTTTCTGGCCCTCTGCGTCATGTTGGATATATTTATTTATGATGCAACCCTCTTGCCAAAATGTTTGGAGACCCCTGACCTATACTGAAGATGTGTGAAACGGCACTCTGGTCATCTGGCCTTATCTTAGTGCTTTACAGTATGCTTGAATATACAATTGGGTCATTTACTGTGTTTTGTGGGATGAGCAGAACTCCAAAATGTATTTTGGTGAAAAGAGCCCACACCTGTCTCCAAATAAAGCTCTCTGAAATGTAAAACTGCTCAGGAAGAGAAAGGAGAGCATATTTGCCTACCTGTAATTATTTTTAGTCTACTGTGTAGCCCCTTATGCCACATGCTTTCACTGCTGTAGAGGAGCTAACTTATTTTTATCTCCAGTACAGCCAGAAGTAAATAAAGTTGAATATTGTTGTTTGACAGCTTGCAAAGGAGAGCTGGGATTGACATGTAAGGGAGACAGTGAAATTGTGCTTTCTTCTCATTCACTGCTATGGCCCGTAGAACTAGGAAAAGGCTGAAGTCACCATTCAGTCATTTGAGGAAGGAATGGGCTGGCTTCCCTATTCTTGTCTCTTGGGGATGTCTTATTAAAATTTTGTTTCTGTAGTAGATTGGTGGCACAGTGGGTTAAACCGCTAAGCCAACAAGCCTGTTGACCACAAGGCTGGCTGTTTGAATCCATGCGACGGGGTGGGCTCCCGTTGCTTGTCCCAGCTGCTGCCAACCTAGCAGTTCGAAAGCATGTAAAAATGCGAGTAGATAAGTAGGTGCCAGCTCGGTGGGAAGGTAACGGCGTTCCGTGTGCTCAGGCATCTAGTCATGCTGGCCACCTGACCATGGAAACTGTCTATGGACAAGCGCTGGCTCTTCGACCTAGAAACGGGGATTAGCACCACTCCTAGGGGCAGACATGACTAGGCTTAACTCTGGACAGGACCTTTACTTTTACCTTTTAGTAGACTGGTAGTGCTGGAAGTGGTGTTGTGAAGGCTTCTGCTCCCAACCACTGATCTTAGGATGTTGAATCTCTTACAGCAGTTCTGCCTGTGTTTACACAGAAGCAGGTGACATAGTTTTTACTCCCATGTAAGTGTGCGCATGATGTCAGCCTGAGCTGGGAATGCATACATTCTGCCTGGTGCGTGTGCAAGTAAATACTGGCATGATGAACAGCAAGGCAACATGCAGTGCACAAATTGCAGGTCCTGGTATGGTATATTTTGTACACATTATTTATAAGACAATTATATTTTTCTTTTTCTACTCAAAAGAATAATTGTCTTGAACTTTAAGTTAGTGGAGGATAGTATTTTCAGGATAAGGCTTTCATAAGCAATATATAAAGCAATATACAAGAAGCCTCTGGTTTAAGAACAGGCATGTTGCAGGTATGTCCTTATTTGCATCTGTAAAATAGGGAATGGTATGTCAGATGTGTTTTACATTTATGCAAAGAGTATAATAAATAATCATAAGAATAGCAAGAACAGATTATAAAAGGATGGTGCAGCCTATGCAATAAGGGAGCCTTTTAACTTGGACCACATCTACTCAGAAATAAGGCCATTAAATTGCCTGGGATTTACTTCTAATTAAGTATGTACAGAACTGCAGTGTTGGACCGCAGTCTTGTTCATGCTCCCTGGGAGAAAGTCCCATTGAATTGGTGTGACTTAGGAAACATAAGAACATAATAAAAGCTGAGGTGGATCAGACCAGAAGCCCATCTAGTTCAGCCTCCTGTATATCACAGTGGCCCACCAGATAAATCCAATGCATGTCCCATCAGAGATGCACTGGTTTGAGCTGTTGGAGTACTTTCTTTAGTTTTAACCTTTGAGGATTCATCTATGCATCATTGTAAACTGCCTTGAAGCAATTTTATGGCAAAAGGGGAAGACGAATAGTGACAATAAATATTAACATGCAGCAATGTGCAAAAAAAACTTAATGGAACTTCGCTTTGTTAAAAGGTAGCGTTGCCGGGGGCATTTTAGACTGGAAATGTTGCAGCTTAATCCCCCCAGTGGAGATGGGTCTGCCCCTCAGCGTAATTAGCAAGTAATGGGCACAAGGAACAGAACTGCCATACACAGGCTTTTAAAGTTGAGCCAAATAGTTCAAGATTTGACTAAGTCATGAAGGGGAGACATATGTCTTCATGATCTCTGGGCAGTTGCATTTAGTACAGTTATGCACATGTACAGAGCCAACCTCAGAAGCTTCTGGAGCTTTATCGGGTATTTGGTCCCTGCTCTCGAGTGAGAGAAACGTTGTGAATCTTGAGGGTAGGTAGTTCCTTCTGACCACCATTGAAGCAGCATTGTGAGAAATGCTTGGTGAAGCACAACTCCTTTTTCTCATCTTCTACATCACACAGCACCCTTCTTCCCTGGCAAGACAGCTGGATTATTAAATTGCATTTTTAACAGACTTACTTATGATCTGTTATTTTCAAAGTGCTGGAGTGTTGTGCTGTTGCATGGCACCAGGCTCCTCTTCTGCAAGCACATTTAGAGATGGTGGTGAAATTCCCTTCTTCCTCACCTTCATTCTGATTCTCCCCCTCCCCCCCCCCCACAGATAGCATCACGAATACTGTTTTATAGACCAGAAAGCTGTGTATGTTTGGGGAAGTAATAAAATTGGCATATTGAACTAGAACTTGCTGAGGACTGTATTGTATAAGAATTTAGAGTTGTAACGTTTTGGAGAATGTCACAGGTCGTCTTATCCCTGTGCTGTCAAAAGTGTGCTACATCATAAACAACTCTTATCCTGTTTCCTTTTAGGATATAATTTATTTAAATAAACTGCTAGCATCTGTCTAAGTAGGAACTATATCAGTTGTACTTGCATTAACATTACAAAGTTTCGGTGGGATCGTTATTGTATACTGCTTAGTTGTGTAAAAGCTGTAGAAAAGTGCTTCACAATTCTTGCCTCATATCTCTGGGCTCTGCCATTATCCCTCAGCTTAATCTACCCCCTGAGCTATTACAATGATAGTGCTTCTTGTCTGAATGGACATATGAATCTAGGCCTTGTGTGTTGTGAACAAGCTTTCCGTAGCAGCGGTGATATCATTCAGGAATTAGACATTGACCTGTGATGTACACCCTGAGGTAGAGAGAAAATAGCCTTATTTTGTGGTGGTCACCCAGGCCCTTTTCCCTAGCGTTAGCTGAACAAATTGGGAGGCAGAACAGGCATGTACCTCTTGAAGAACTTGTCATATATATATTTGTTCCTCTAAGTCAGGGGTGTCAAACATAAGGCCCGGAGGCTGGATGCGGCCCCCAGAAGCTTTTTATCTGGCCCCTGAGGTGTTACAGCTGAAATGACAGCCCACATGAAAATTGGGCTTTCCCAAATCTTGAAATATGATCAAGATTTGCGTACTTTCTCTTCTGCCATTTGCAGTTAATGAGTTTCTATATGAGACCAGCGTCTGATTTCTGGTCATTAGCTGCTTAATGATGTTACTTTCTGCTTAATGACATCACTTCTGGCCCTCAGCTGGAGCCCTGAATGCTAACTTTGGCCCTCTGTATGAAATGGGTTTGACACCCCTGCTCTAAGTCGTTTGCGACATGAAAAACATGGTGAGTTTTGTACAAGTAGAATTATTGTTGAGAATAAAAAACTTGAGAGAGTTCTTCTGCTGAAAACCTAACTTAGTCTTTGAGCCATGCCTTTTTTGCATTTGCTCCTGAAGTGGCTCATCCTTTTAACTAATGGTCACTGTGAAATTCCTCTGCTCTGCATACTGGTGAATTGACAAATGCCTTATACAATCAGTGCATAAAGTTTAATACAAATTCTCTTTTATTATGCTCGCCATTCAGCAGCCAGCGCATACTTTTGGGCAGACAGGAAAAAGGTCCAAGGTACAGTAGACTTGTGTGCTGGCATGCTAAGGAAGTCTTCATGCTTGATGAAGCCTTGCTATTTTGTGGAAATTATGTATTGAGTTGAGTTTTGTTCTTTTCTTTTGGCAATAAAGTGTGTTTGGTTTTTCTTTTTTTCTTTGCCTAATTGTTTGCTTTTTGTGCTTTGCCTTTATATTTCTGGTGGCTTCTTGTTGCTAGAGCGAGGAAATAGTGCTGCTTTTTGCTTACTTTTTTATTAATTGAAGTTGCTTTTTGCTGATATGATGACTTCAGAGCGTTAACTGCTTGTTCCTCTGCCCTCTGAAAATGAATGATTTTATGTTGAAAGTAGTCAGCTTTTGAATGTGAGCCATTTTGTTTTTGTGCTTGGCAGCAAGTTAAATTGAGGAAAAACATCTATAAACTGTAGATTTTTAATTATAAATACTTTTCTTTAGTCAAGTACAAAGTTAAAGCTAGTTCGGAGCCTGGCTGTGTGTGAAGAATCTCCTCCACCTCCCACAGCTGAAATTTCACAGGACATCCAGGTAAAAAGAAAAAAAGTATGAGGTATCAGAAACCTGATGTCATCAAGTATGAGACATTGATTTGAAGTATGAGACATCAAATCAAAGACTGTTTGAAAGAAAGGGGCATAGGAGTTGTTGGCTCTTTTCAGAATATGTAAGCAACCAGCAAGTGTTTCTGCACACAATCATGAACTTGCATGTCAAGGCAACTTTATCATGATAGAGTGCTAATCTTTTTCCATTAAGCAAAAAGATAAAAATACTTGACCAAATTCAGTTTTGATATTGTTTCTCTGATATAGCTCTCACAAGCTGATGAGCGGAGGGACATGCACTCTTACCCATGGTCCTATCGGAGGGACACCAGTATACCACTTTTTTTTAAATGTCTCTTTGTACCTTGGAATATATGTGTGACTAAAGTCAAAGAGAACAACTTGCAGCACATGTTGTAGCATGCCTCCTGATATTAAAGCAATGAAATTCAAGCTCATGAATACTAACTGTGTTGTTGAAGATTTCCCCTGGACACCAGTGTGGCCTTATCAGCCCATCATTTTGCTGCATCAGTATTGTAGGGTCCAGCTTGTGAGTTGCTTTGTCTTCATGTTTTGCAACACTTAAGCAAATGCAGTTGGATTGTAGGGTTTTAATGTTTTCACTGAATGGTTGCTTTGTTTTGATTTTGTTTTTAGTGTACACTGCACACACAGTTTTTCTGTTGACAGTCTCAGGGTCAGAATGTGTATACTGAACAGGCAAATGCTACATGAATCTGTTGCTTTTTATGCTGCAGTATGAAATGACTTTATTAGTTGATGCTGAAGGCAGATTGGGTTGCCTGATAAGGTGAATTAGATGACTGAGCAATATGAACTATTTAAACTGTTTTTCCAAAGATTATAGCTATCTCTGTATTTGGGTTTAATAATTAAGCTCCCTTGTTCTTAACAGGGATAACTGCGTGAGTAGAGTGAGTGCAGGGGTAACTGCATGAGAAGAGAGTGTGTTCCAGCACCAAATCATTGACTTGCTTGAAATCTCAATGAGAGAAATTAGTAAAGCATTTCCTCATTATATAAGGCTAGCTTTTTAAATCTTTAAATTTTGTTTTTAAAAATACCTTTCCCTATGGAGATTGATGTTTCTGTTATGTTCTGAGGTGTGGGTGTACTTGATTGGTAAGAGCTGAGCTATTCATGTTGGGACTGGATAAACAGTATGATTTTGTGGGATGATGCTCCAGTTTAAAGTTCTTTTGCCTGCTTCCCAGTCAAATGTACACAGATGTACACAAATGTCATACAGATGAGAGTTGTGTACAGATTAGGAACTGTGGACATAAAATGGACATGCATTTGAATGAGAGTGTTTTTTCATATTGCGTTACTTCCAGTGGGTTATGCATTAGAAGTAAACCCCATCCATATTTTGATTCAGTGAGGCACCCCGTTTTATTTATTATTAGAATTAGACATGACTGTTGTGGGAAGCCTGTTCTATATTGATTTTTTTTCAATATTTTAATAATTTTTTAACATGTCCTATGGCATTAAATCAATTTAAAAGACACACAGCAGTTTAAGGTTAGCTGTAATAGGCACACAGAATGTTCTCATTCAGTTTGTAATGTATGAAGCAGTCCTGGGTAAGGTTGAAAATATTTTCTTGAACTTTTCTACAAATGAAGAGAACAAAGGGAAACGAACGAAGTTGCCAGTAAAAGGAAGAATTCAGTGATAAATATTTATTTGTGAGATTTTATTCCCAACCAGGCAAGTTCATCTAATCGTACCTTGTCTGCATAATTTATTAAAATAAACCTCAGATGGGTCTTTGTCTCTTACACCTATGCAATGTATTGGGACGTCTTATTCTTGTGCTGCATATAGGATATAGCAGTGCAGTCTTAGGGCCCAATCCTATCCAGTTTCCCAGTGCCAGTGCAGCTGTGCCAGTGGGGCATGCACAGCATCCTATGGTGGGGAGGCAGTTACAGAGACCTCCTCAGGTTATGGGAATGTTCTTTTACTTCAGGGCTGCACTGCAGCTGCACCAGTGCTGGATAGGATAGGTTGGATAGGATTGGGCCCTTACGCTCTCAGAAGGTAGAGATGAGGGGATGGGTAGTTCAGGAGGTGCAATTTCATGATTGCATGAATTAGGTGATTTCATTGCATGAATTAGGTGATTTCATCACCTTTCATGATGAAATGGTCAATTTCATGATTCAATGGAAAAAGGTCAACTGATTAAGACTGGGTTCAGAGAAGATGGAAGAGAAAGCAACACTGCAGATCTTTAGTTCATGAAGAGGGAGGTAACCAAAAGACTTGTCCAGTATCATGATACAAGTGGATTGACTAATGAAAGACATACAAAACTGAGATCTTGTTTTATTACCATTGTAGTTTTCCTCCTTTCTTGATCACTGTGAGAAGGTTCTAACTGGTTTTAACCAGTTAGGATCTTGAAATCATTTTTTTTAGCTTAACAGTTAAGCTAACAGCAGCACTCCTTCTGGTGGTGGTGGTGCTGCTGCTGCTGCTATTAGGTACTATCAATACATGTAGCACTTGACAAAAAATGAGATGGCAGATGTTACTTGCAACCCAGGTATTGACACAAGGGAGACAACTGCAGAATGGTTGGGAAGTAGAGTAAATAAGGAAAGAATATGAAGGTGTTTCAGTGGTACATTCTTAACTATTTTCCCCAGTGTTTCATATATGCAACATAAGTTTGAAAATTGTCAAAGTAACTCAAATACTTAGGATTTGTTTTTTTCCAAATACTTGGGATTAATCTGATTTTTGGCTTGTGAACAGTATGAAGGGTCAACAGTTCAAAGATTATCATGGGTCAGCGGTGTTGCTGGGTTGGTTGGCACCCAGTGTGGAACTTAACTCGTGGAGGCTCAGTGTTCCAGAAGTTCTGGCATGACGTTGTAACGTCATCGCGGCATTGCCAACTGTTTTTGGTGTACCCCGATTTGGAGCCAATCAGAGATGCAGGCAGGCCCTCGCAGCACATTAAGCTTTGCTTGTTGCTGCATGCTTCGGTGCTGACAGTGCAGTGAAGGCTGAAGACGTGGTGGTGATGATTCTATCCCTCGGCCATGTTTTGTGTCCTCCCCCCACCCTTGAGCACCAAACCCGGGGTGGTCCGCCCCAACTGCACCAGCCTCACTTCACCTCTGTCTTAGTTGTAAAGAGACTCGGATATGATGTCTAAAAAAACTGAATGTGTTCAAGAAGACTTTTACTTAAGCATTTTGAAAATGCTTTATGGTTGTGTCAGGGTAAGGAGAGAGGATGGGGTCATGGGAGAATGCAGGCTCACCAAAGGGAGTCATGCCTAATGGTTAGCATGCCAACATCCCTTCCTGCTCCCTGCTTTCTTTTTACTGTACCAGCAACTGAATATGGAAGAAATACTTGTAATTTGTATCCATTGCCACCATCCCACAGGCTACAGAGACCAGGCAGAGAATGGTCTCTGCCAGAAGAAGGAAAGTGCCCTCCAGGAGACTACTGAACCCCAGGGGTTCTTATTAAAAATCAATTTCATAGTAGCATCTGCAGGGCAGCAAGATTTTACAATGTCCTGAATTAGCTATGAACATGGATTAAGCAGTCAGAGGGTCAAAATGTAACTAGTTTATTAAAAGGTCTAAGTAAACAGGTAATTAAACAATACATGGAAAGAAAGAGGGATAGTAAAGTACAGGCGTGACCCCTTATCCACTGGGTTCCATTCCAGAACCCTCCACGGATACCTGAAATGGTGGATACAGGCAAACTCCCATCCTTGTGGTCTGGGGGCCGCCCCCCTCCCTCCAGGGGACAGGGAGTCTGAGCTCATCAGGGGCTATGGACATCAGCTCAGACTGAGTTGTGTAGCTCAAAACATGTAATTTCCGGTTTCATGGAAAAACCGGAAGTGACTTTTTAATGCTTTATAAGGGGTTGGTCTTGTCTAGAACCTGAAATCTATATGTATTTCCATACATTTGCTAATTTTGAATTTAAAGACGTTTGAAGAATCTTGTTTTCTGTTTATGAGTTGGATACTTATATTTTATAAGACTCTCAAGGCAGTACTGCCTGTTTTCTTGGTCTACAACCAACATGTTCTCTGGTATGTTTGCAGATTGTTTAAAGTGACACAGTATTCATTATGGGATGCTCTTCTTGGAAAAGAAACATAGTTGATTTTACTTTTCAACAGGAGAAAATTCAGATCCAGCTAACACAGTCTTTTGAAAAGGAAGAGAAGCCCTTGAAAGATGAAACTGAAAAGGAAAAGTCTACTGACAAATTACCCAGGAAAATGTTATCAAGAGGTTTGCTATTTGTTGTCCTCTGTATTAAATTCGATAAAACTAAACCATAAAACTGGTTCTCTGTTAAGAGATGTTTATTCATTAACTTTACTTTGATGACTTTTTTAGTATGTACTGCTCCATTATTCCAAAAGTTTGGGAATATAGGAGTTACCCAAATGTTTTATCTAAGTTGCATTGTGTTTATGTCTCTCTGTTTCATCTTATAAATAAAAATTCCACCCAGCATAATGTTGCCTGTATAGTATACACGGACGCATTTCACAAAGACCAGAAGAGTGGGAGCAGAATTGGCTGTGCAATTAAGAAATTGGACCTGGTTTGGTCTGCTTTCTTCTCCATTTTGTTTTTTAAAGGAGAGGAAGAGGCAGGGTCAAAGGACCCAAGAGAGCCCATAAATTGTCTTGTTTCACATTTTTCTGGCTTTTTTTTCTTTACACTCTCCATTTTCCTCTCTGTCCAAAGAGCAAGAACTACTGCTTTGCTCAACTTAGTGTACCATGGTAAAGACAGTGGACAGCAGCATCCTTAGTATCCAAGTTCCTTGCACCAGCTTTTGAGAGTGTGAGGAACCAGCGAAGACATGAGAAGCCCCATTGCAGGGCTTGGGGCCTTCCCCCGAGGACACATCCAGATGATTCCTGGCGCCTGTTTGATACAGTGGTAGCGGCTTTGGCACTGCTACTCCAGCAGGCTCTGGGAAGCGCAAGATTTGGCTATCCAGCCCTTAAGGAGAAAATACAGAAGCAAATATGGCCTATAAATTAGCTGATATTTGTCCTGTATTTCATACTTTTTAGAAGTCCCAAAATAGTTTTCTGAACTGTCCCAAGGTCAGTTGCATATTGTGTGGTTTGAGTTAAGACTGGGCCACATAATTCAGGGGATTCTCTAATGCACACATGGATTCTAGGCTTGTGTACCACCCTGTGGCTTAATGCCAGTGTCTGTCTTGTCATGTCTGTCTTTCTGAATTTTTATTAAGATTGTGAGCCCCAGTAGGACAGGGAACTTTCTTTTTAATCCCTTTGTTCTTGTAAATCATTTTCAGAATATTTTGTTAAAAGATGGCATAGACATATTCCATAGTAATAGTAATAGTAATAAGTGAGAATTTCCTTTTCATCCAAGGACCCGAAAGGTTACAGCTAGAATTAACAATAACCAAATAATGTCTGGTTATCTATGTGGTTTAGATTTTGAGCTTTGGGCTTGATTTATGAAGTGAGAGTTCAGAGAGCAGAATTTGCAGAAAGATTACTGAATGAACGCAGTGCAGATTTCTCTACTTTGTAATTTGAGATATGAATATGCAAAAAAGGTATGAATATGTAAAAACAGCTCTTTAAAATGTAATAGGCGTGGTTTTTATTGAAATACTTATATTTTGGTTTGTTTTTTAGATTCTAGCCAAGAATATACAGATTCAACTGGTATAGACCTACATGAATTTTTAGTTAATACATTAAAAAACAATCCCAGGTAAGTGTGCATGTGTGGCTGGTAATTCTTCCTTAAACTAGGTTGCTATGAGCTTAGGCATTCATAGTGACCTTCAGGCTGCCTTCCAGCATTGTGGTCGCTTTTAAGTAACTAGATAGAGGTTAACAAGAAGCAGTACTTAACCTCCTGTTAAGCCACCCCCCACCACGAGTCCATTAACTCGCTTAAGAACTTCCCCCAGCCAAAGTTCCTAAAAGGAGAAGGTTGCCAGGCAGCCTGGAGTTAAAAAAAAAAATGAGACGGAGGTTAATAGGAAGCAGTTAAGTTCAGAACAGAACGCTTGCAGATACTGAGACATGCCTGTACAGTGGTACCTCGGCATCCTTGGGAGTTCCATTCCTGAAACCCCGTGGATGCTGAAATTTGCAGGTCAGAGCACACCATACCTCTGAATGCGACAGGAGCTGTGCGTTCTGAAGCCTGGGGAGGCTGTTCCAGAAATCTCTGTTATTGTCCATACGGTATATGCTGGTTTGCTGCTACAGTTTGAGAACCCACAGATATTCAGTATCTGTCAATTTGACTATCCAGTTAAAGAGGACCAGTCTGTGTATAATTTTGTATGCTCTGCATTCTGCTTTGCTTGACTCAAGAACTGTGTTAGATAATTGGCATTCCTTCTACTGATATATTCAGATGTGTTTGTAAGAATGAATTTAGATTACAATCGAAACTTTTATTGTTAATTTATATGCAGAAATCTAACTTAGAGATGACTAGCTGCAGAGCCTTGGCCACAATGGGCAGCATTCTAATTAGTATTTCTGATGTCAGGAGCTTCCTTCATATGTTGAAGGAGTGTGTTGATCATGTGCAAACAGAATGTGCCATTCATTCTCACAGGGAGCTTTTGACTGTGGAAGTGATAATTTGGATGCTATCTGTTTGCAGTTCCCTGAGGTTATGTCTCTGCATGGCTCAGGAAATGACTTCTTGGCGTAGTCAGACTTTGACTAATTTGCCTGCTTTTCTTTTGTTGCTATGGGGCACAACCAATTTATAAGCAACTTAGAAAAACTAAGATATACAGTAGAATCTCTTTAAGTTGACCACCCAAGGGACTGGAGGAAATTGGTCAACACAGGGAGGTGGTCAGCATATGGAAAGAAGGTATTTAAATATTATCATATTTAGCTCCCAGGACAACAAATGCAAGGCCAAGTTATTATTTGGTTTGGATTTTTAAGAAGTTTTATTGCAAATATCGATGAGAATTGATCCTCTTGTGATGCTTACTATTTATATCTTCTATATCTATATCAAGAGACGGAGAATAAACAGCCCACAATCAGTGTTTTAAAAACCCCTGAAAATTCATAAGCTGAAAAAAATTATGCTTGGTTTCATAGCAGACAGGCAGACCAATGCTATCCCTTGCCAGCCCATAGCATGTAGCATGTTACATAGCCCCAACAGCTAAAAAAACACTTTTTTACTTAGGCTGCCTGGCCTCCACTGAGTCTCCTCAGATTCACTAAATGCCAGAAGGTGTTTGATACGGTCCTCACTAAAAGCTGTTGAGAAAACTCCACAGTCAGGGAATAAGAGGACAGGTCCTCTCATGGATTGGGAACCAGTTGAAGACTAGGAAACAGAGACTGGGTGTCAATGGGCAATTGACAAAAAAGTGGAGAGAGGTGGAAAGTGGAGTGCCTCAAGGATCTGTCCTTGGTCTGGTGCTTCTCAACATCTTCTTCATAAATGACCTGGAAACAGGAATAAGCAGGGAGGTGGACAAGTTTAGTGGATGACACTAAACTTTTCTGAGTGGTGAAGATCAGAAAGGATTGTGAAGTGTTCCAGAAGGATCTCTCCAAACCAGGAGAATAGGCAGCAAAATAGCAGTTATGTTTCAGTATAAGTGTAAAGTAATGCACTGGTGATGGGAAACAAAGTGAAAGGAGAGTGGCTTCACTGTGCACAAGCAACCTCATGTCCCTTACAACTTGGTACATATCCAGGTACAATCGGCAGCCAGTGCAGGTCTGTCGGCTGTGTGCAGTGTGCCCACCTATATAAACCCTTTCGTGCATGCGCTAGCAGGTATAGGGGAGAGATTGTCGCGTGGCTTCTTGCTTTTCCAAGATGGGACAAACCAGGCAAAACACAGGCCCACAGTATCGTGTTCAGTGGGTAACTTACGGTAAATTAATACTCTGTGCAATGGTTCGAAGTGATCAAGATACAGTTTATGGAGGTGGTCAGTATAGAGAGGTTGGTCTCCCATAGAGTATACGCAGTATCTGTCCATATTGTGAAAATTAGGTCAACTTGAGGTGGTCAATATAGAGAGGTGGTCAACTTTGGAGGTTCTACTGTACTTAGTCTCTACACATCTCCTTGATACCATGGAATAGTAAAATGTAGCTTATGGACAGAAGTTTAGCTTTTGTAGATCTGGAGCACACACACAGCTTATTTCACCCTTCTGAATTCAAGGTAACTGGTCTTATTCACACAGACAGACCACGTGCTCTGTTAGGGCCCAATCCTATCCAAGTTTCCGGTGCTGGTGCAGCAGTGCCAATGGCGCATGCGCTGCATCGTGTGTTGGGGGCCAATCACAGAGGTCTCCTCAAGGTATGGGAACATTTGTTCCCTCACCTCAAGGCTGAATTGTGGCTGCACCAGTGCTCGAAGTTGATTAGGATTGGGCCCTTATTCTCTTCTTATCAAGGAGGAGTTAGTAGTAGTAGATGCACTTATTAGGCAAGTGTAGCCTTCATGATATATGCATCTAGTCTCTAATCTTGTAACGCCCATGCTCCAATATTAAATTCTGAGTCATCTGGGCATGTTGCTGAGAAACCAATACTTGTTCAGTTATATTCTTATTGGTAGCAACTAAAACAATTTATGCTAGATGACTAGATGTGTCATAGATTGTGTAACTTGTTTGCTTTAATATTCTACTTGCACAGGTGATTTATTGTGGTGATCTTGTGTATTTATAAAATGTATGAATTACCTTTCTATTGCTTCAGGAGCGCATAAGGTGAAGTACTATTTCAAAAACAACCCATTTTGATTTATTTCCATCATTTTTTAATCACATGAGTGTGCTACCCTTTCCTCAAGAGAACTGAAGGTTATATTCATGGAGGTTGTCCCATTTTTTATCCTCAGCAGCCTTGTGAGGTATATCAGATTGTGTGGTTATGTGGCTAGCCCAAGGTTGCCCATGAGTATGTGTTCTAGTAGAAGTGCATCTTTTAATTTTAGTTATTGTTCAAACCTGTGCAGTGTGAACTCTAGTAAGAACAATTTTTAAAAGCCTGCTGAGTTTTCTGAAGTCAGGGCAAGGGGAGGTCCAAGTGTTGGTAACAAATCCTCCCTTTCATTAAAGTTGCAATTTCTTTTTCATGGACTTGAGATTTTTGAGAGAGCCTCTTAATAACATTCTTACTATTGCAGGGAGTATTAGAGCTTCCTTTATGACTACTTCTTTTCTCTCTTTCCTCCTCCCCTGTATTTTTTGTTTCCAGGGATAGAATGATGCTGCTGAAATTAGAACAGGAAATCTTAGATTTCATTGGTAATAATGAGTAAGTGTTCCAGGTTTTCAAAAAATTTTATGTGTGATGTATTAATTTATGCAAAATTAAACCATACTGCTTCTTTTCAGAATTCCACGAAAGAAATTTCCCCCCATGACCTCTTACCATAGAATGTTATTGCACAGAGTGGCTGCTTACTTTGGACTGGAGCATAATGTGGACCAGAGCGGAAAGTCTGTAATAGTAAATAAAACCAGCAATACAAGAATGTAAGTTGGAGTTATTTTGTTCATTAAGCAAGTATCCTGTTATCTGGATGATGAACAGTTTTCACTGTTGAAATGAATAAGGCAGTGATTTTCAACCTTTTTCATCTCACAGCATACTGACAAAGCATATTGGTAAGGCACATAATGCTACTGGTGCCCACATGTCCAGTGGACCTACTAAATAAACGACCCTCCCCCAAACTTCCACGGCATACCTGCAAACCATTTGCAGCACACTAATGTGCTGTGGTACACTGGTTGAAAATCACTGGATTAAGGTGTTGCATTAGAATCTAGAGAAAGTGTAACTAAATTTTTAAAAGCTTACCTTTATCAGTTAGTGACAATGCCTAAAACAAAGATCACACCCAATCATTAAATATTATCCCATACTTAGCAATTTTGGTGGCATTTCTTTAATTTTAATTAAAATTACTTTTGCCTTTTGCGAATAGGGGCCCCAGTTTTTCTTAACCAATTAATGTGCAATTTATAAGCAATTTTTTTTGTCTTTGTAAGAGAATTAAGATGTAATTACAATATCCATATCTACTTGGCACCATGGAATAGTGAAATGTAGTTTGTGGACTGAAATTTTGCTGTTGCTGTGGAACATGCAGAGCACACACATTACCCCCCCTTAGTAATTTTAGTGGCATTTTTTTATTCCTTCACTTCGTGCTCTAAAGGTACCACTAATTTGTGGGAGCCATAACTTACAAAACTCTGTTTCTAGAAGGGGAGAAAAAATCTCCCACCATGATTTCTTTGCTAGAAATCTCCCCAGTGCTATATTTAGTGTAATTTGTTGCTGAAATTGAATAATTTCGGAACTATAAAATGTTAGAAAGCAGGAAATAAACATTTCCTTACAAAGTATATCGGACTCCAAAGGGATTCTAGGAGGGGAAGCAGTTGAAATGTTTTCTTCCATTTGAGCCAACGCTTCTTAAATTGCCTATCTGGGTTTTTGTTTGTCATATATGTTGCCTCCTAGGTAAAAATCAGTATTAAAATTACTGAAATGCTTTGCCATTTTGATAAGGCTGTTGTAGTCGTAGTGAAAGCTCCTGTTATGTAGCATACCTCTTTGGGAAATTGGGTTCACCAAAATCTCTGGGCAGAGTGCTTATTACCTTTAGAATATATATGTAATATGTTGATTTCATCTGAAAATTCAACCTGCGTCTCTATTTGTCCTTTAATCCCTTTCCCAAATATTGGTATGGCTTACCTCTTTGGAAACAAGAACTGTTTCAGAGCATTGTTCAGTGAAATCGGCAACTGCACATCCAGTGCCTTAGGCACAAATTCCTTCTGTGGGTCATCGTTGAGTCTCCATCACCTAATTGTCTGAATTGTTATAAACCATAAGTTTGACCTGCATCATTAGCTATGGTACATTTGCTCAGAAATAATGGTCTTGGAGGAAAGCATAATTTGATAGCTGCTAGGCGTGGTATTATTTTGTTCCTGCCGTTAGTTTTTGTACTACAAAATGAACTAATTCAGCTATTAGCATTTTTCAGTTAGTAGAATGGAACAGGTATGCAACAAAATATTTAAAGCAAGGCTGCATTTAAGATTAAATATAGTGTGTGTGTGTGTGTGTGTGTGTGTGTGTGTGTGTGTGTGTGTGTGTGTGTGTGTGTGTGTGTGTGTGTGTGTGTGGTGATGCAATTGATAATATTTGCTTGCTAAACTCTATCTCAGGTTGTCTGTCTATTTTTAACTAGATAATTTTGAGACCTGGTGGTTGAAGATTTTGGGAAGTTGAAGAATGAGCTACAGTCCCTGTCCTGTGAAAAGAATTTTTTATAATCTTTAAAAATGTAGGCTGGTATCTGGAAGCCCTGATAATAATTAGCAGGCATTTCATATGACCAATAGACTATGTAAATTATATTTAAAGTTTTTCAATGTTCTTATTTTAAATCTCTTGAGATGTAAAATAAGAATATAGAAAGAACCTTGGAGATCTGCTCCATATTGAATAAAACCCAACTTGCCTTTTCCTCATAGGCAGATTCCCCGCTACAGTGGCGATCAGTGCTGTAATGACATCATCAACCCAGTGCACACTGGGACGACTCAGTGGAGTGGTGATTGCAGGGCAGTAAATTCAGGGACCTTTAAGAGAAAAGAGGTAAGACAGTCTAAAGGTTCTCTGAAGTGCCTGCTAATTATATTTGGGCATCCAGTAGCTTAGGTAAAATTTGGGAGGCTTTTAAAAAAATTTATAATGTAGTTAAGGAATTAAGAAACTACGTGTTTCTTGTTTCTCAAGAGATGTATATAATGTGGGAAGGCAAGTACAGAATACAGGTGTTGATGCACTTCAGCATGTGGTTACCTTTCTGTTTGGAAATGTATCATGGTTTTATTACCTGGTTGCAATCTGAAGGTTAGTTGAAAATGAGTCACATAATTCCATCCCAACTTTTGCTCCAAGAATGCTTGAACACAACTTTATTTATTCTGACCTCTGCTGTTAGCAGTAGAAATTTTTCCCCCCATATGATTTATTTAAATAAAAACTTGGTAGATGGGTACACCAGCTCCCAAAGACAACTCCAGACACCCTCAGGAATTCTTAAATGTAGGTCAAATGTAAAGGAAATCTTTTGCTAGTTGTTTTGATACCTTATATGGCAGCAGGACTGGTCCCATGTCTGTTTAAAGTTAATCTTCTGTCATGTGCAATTGACATATTTATCTTCTATAAATCTAAAGGTCCATACGTTTGAAGCAGTTCTTTTTTCAGATTTATCCTGATTTCTTTTCTCTTAATCATTTGTTTTAAAGACCTGACCAGAAGTTTTGTGAACATATTAAAGATGAAAAAAATGAAGATTTTCAAAAGCGGTACATCCTTAAAAGAGAGAACTCTAGTCTAGACAAAGACGATAACCAGGTAAATGTTAAACCTATATAGTTGTCTTGACTACAGTTGTACCTTGTAGTGGAAAATGGCAATTAACAACTTATTTAATTTAGATGCGAATACGATTAAAAGATGACAGAAGAAGCAAATCTATAGAAGAACGAGAAGAAGAGTACCAGAGAGCTAGAGAACGAATATTTGCACAAGATGTAGGTATTAAATTGCAAGAAATGTTCATAGCATCTTTATATGTGACAACGGAGGAACTAGACTATGTATGTATGTGGTTCATAGTACTTGATAAAGTTGAATTAAACTGCAGAAATATCCATATAAATTGAAACATTCTGTCACAGTTCTGTTAATTGAGTGACAACGGTACAATGTACTATGAGAGCATTAAGAGGGAGAAGCAGTAAGCCACCTACCATTCTTCTCAATCTAGAGACAAGTAGAATTATACCCAAATAAGAAACAGTGTTAAAAACATTGAGGACAAATGGATCAGGACAGATATCTCATTTTAAAAATTCTGATTCTTGAAGTTTTGGCATCAGCGGCATAATGCATGCCTTTTGATTCAAAAGGGTGCATTATCTACTTTCGGGTCCCCAGAAATTTGCTTTTTGTACTGTAAGAAACTTGCAGTTGGTTCATTAAGGAATTGGATTCAACTTTATAAGATGTGAAGTGTGTGTATGTTGCTGCTTACTGATGTAAGGTGTGCAAGTTCTGCAAAAAGAAGAGTGGGATATTCCAACAGTTCAAACTTAGGGATGAACATAAGTTGCCTTGCTTTTCAATGGTATTTGTGCTTCTCCTCCCCTGAGCCCATAGTTTATTAAGTCCTTTCTTCATTGAGAGAACATAGGTTCATATTTGGTCTTTTGTTAACGTTCTCCTTTCTCACTGTTCAGATACTCATGGATGATGATGATGATGATGATGATGATGATGATGATGATGATGATGATGATGATGATGATGATGATGATGATGATGATAATAAAACTTTATTTTTATCCCACCCTTCTCCCTAACGGGATCCAGGGCGGCTAACAACATATTTAAAAAACCAGATTTTAAAAACATTAATACATAGCAGATAAAAACATTTAAAAACACATTACAGAGGCCATAAAAACAGTAGTCAGATTAAAAGACAGAAATAAAAGAGCAAGTCACTGAGGAATCAAGCCTGTAAAAAACTAAAAGATGTATAAAAATGTTAAGAAGGCCAGAAATCAGAAGGCTTGTTTAAACAACAGTGTTTTCAGGCCTCGCCAAAAACTCTCAAGAGAGGGAGCCATTCTCAAATCAAGGGGAAGGGAGTTCCATAATGTTGGTGCCACTACCGAGAAGGCCCTATTTCTTGCAGCCGCCCCCCGGACCTCCTTGGGTGGCGGCACTTGCAAAAAGTCCTTCTCTAATGACCTGAGGTGGCGAGCCGGATTGTATGGGAGTAGGCGGTCTCTAAGATATCCTGGCCCAGAGCAGTATAGGGCTTTAAAGGTTGCATACCATGATTGCATAATGGTATGATTCTTCCATATCATGATAGTCTTCTGTACTTCTAAGAACAATAGCCAGCCTTCAGTGGGAGGAGAGGTGTGAAGGGAGTGCTTTAACTGTACAGCACCATAATAGCCATATTCTACTTCTCCCTATAGTGCTAGAGAGAGAGAGTCCAAGGTTTCCTTTGGTCTAGGACAGGCAAGTGGCTGCCCTCTACCCCTCTCTCTAGCATGGAGCTGAAAAAGCAGGCAGAATTTCTGCAGTTGTGCTGCCTTTTCACTAAGCTCAGTGTACCTGTGGGGTCTGAGTCTGCTCCTCCCTACTTCTAATAGGTGCTGGATAGATGCCGTAGATGCCATCAATGTCGCTAGAGGCCGCTAGCATGTTTGCTGTGCAAAGGGCACCATGTGAAATCTGGAATTGAGCTTAACAGTTTGAATTCATCTTTGAAACTTGCTTTGGGGAAGTAAACAATAATACACAGATCTGTCTGTGCCCATTGTTCTCTAGGATAAAAGGCAGGTAACCTAAGATGATTCCACTGTCCCTTGTTCTCTTTGCCTGCCTGTGACTTTAAGAAGCTTCTTTATAAATGGCAGCATAGAAAGGTTAGACATCATGTAAACTGTTAAGTGGCAGACATGCTCCCTATCCTGATTCACATATCACACCCCCATTGCTATGTTAGTTATATGTACAACTGATAGATCTGTGCATGTGAGCAGTCCTTTGGATGAGGTTGCCCATTTCCCTTTATCCTACATGGCCAGAGAACATGTTACATTTCTTGCTGTGTGTGGTTTCTGCTTTCCTTTCAGTCTAGTAACGGACAGGCTGGGACTTGTTAATCTAAATAGTTAACAATGGTGATTTTAGTTCTACACTGTTTCTTCCTTAGTCGCTGTGTTCCCAGGAGAATTACATTATTGATAAAAGGTAAGAACAATTAATATTTTAAACAAGTTCCTATTTGTTTTGTACTAATAAAATATTAAGGTATTGTTTTATTGACATGCCAACAGAATCCAGGAGGAAGAAGCCAATAGCACCCAGCAAAGGCGACAGATATTTAGGTATGTTTGTTGTTTGAATCTCAAAGCATTCTGCATGTGTCTTTCGTCTTTTGTTTTGCTTTTTTCAAACAATGTCTCAGTTTGAAAGCTAAGTTTGTGAATTACAGAGTCAATAAAGATGCTTCAGGGAGGTCAACTAACAGCCTTCAAAGCAGTACAGACAATGAGATGAAGTATTCTGAGCCCCGTCCATGGAGCAGTACGGACTCTGACAGCTCCCTTCGCAATTTGAAGCCAGCTGTGACCAAAGCCAGCAGCTTCAGTGGGATTTCTGTTCTGACAAGAGGTGATAGCACTGGGAGCAGCAAAAGCACAGGCAGGCTTTCTAAGACAGGTACAATTTCAAACTGCTGGTGTATGTTGCAAAAATGTGCGCTGAAATCCTTGTTGAATCATATTTTTCTGTACAAAACCTGTATTGCAGGTCAGGAATATCAGTGTCTCAGACTTGCTGAGAAACAAAAATGCAAATTGAAGAGAGTCAAATTTAAGAACATTCTAGTTAATTTTGGGCTTTGTGGTAGGAGCTGAGTCTTGGCTAATCAGGTGAATAGTATGTACAGGGAAGAGTCTGGGGCTCCCTGAATGTGTGCTGTAGGGGCACCTTCTATCTGCAGTATAAAAAATAGCCAGATCAAGTCCTATGAAAAGTGACCAAATATGGTGTGGTTATTGAGAACTCTTTTTTCTCTTGTGAAAAGTGTCATTGTTGTCTCTCCCACCCCCTTTTTCAGTGATTGGTAGGCCTCTTTGATTCAGTCATAACGTTTTAGGTCATCAGTGGATAGAATTGCACTGTGTTAAGGCAAGCTATGTCCATTGTCTAGTAACATTTAGGCACAAATTACCCAACTGACACTTGCAATATTCAATGCAAGATAAATAAGACACCACATCTCTGTAGACCAGTGGTTCCCAAACTGATGGAATCGTGACCCACCAGCCTGGGAAGCACTGGCCAATGCCCCTTTAAGGGAGGGTAAGCAGCAACACAATCCCCTGGATTGCGCTGCTGCTGGGGATGGGAAGGGGGGTTTTCTACTTAAAACTACTACTGTCTGCTTCTTCTACTTTCTACCTGCAGTCTTGGGGTTTGCAAGAAGCTCTCTGCAGGGCTTCCCGTGCCTGGCAAAGTGTAAAAAAAATGGGCACTTCCAGTTTTGCAATGAAATTGGAAGTGCGCTTTTCCATTTTTTTACACTTTTGCAGGCATAGGAAGCCCTGCAGAGGGCTCCACGCATGCCCACACCTACTAGGACTGCAGTGCTGGCTGCAGGTAAGTAGAAAACCCCCTTTCCCATCTCCAGCAGCAGTGTGATCCTGGGGATTGCATTGCTGCCTTCCCTCCTCCACAACAACTTACAGTGCTCCCAACTCCCTTATAGGAGTTTGGGAAGCACTGCTATAGACCATTAATCTTAAACATGTTGGATAGGGATTGTTAGGAAGATATCTGGGTCAACACTGACTGATTCTGACTGGATATCACTGAACACAGTTGGCCTGAACACAGATATCACTGAACACAGTTGATAATGGGACCTGCAAGTGAAGTGTAAAGAAACCTGAACCTGACAGTACAGTGGCATGTCTGTGCTTGCCATTCAAAGCATTGACCAGTCCATGTTAATTGCTATCGTAGTGTCACAACATCTGTCCTTGATATATTTTGATTGGAAGGTTTTGTTAAACGTTAGTGAAGATAATTATATGTACAGGAGTGTGTTGCTTAGCAACATTCTGTGTTGCTTAGCAACATTCCGCCTTACGACCAACCGCATATACAACGGTGGTTGCTTGAGATTAAGTAAAGCACATGCTCTAAGATCAAAGGCTGCAGTGCAAAACCCCACAAACCTTGCAAAAAACTTATCCAAAGGCTTCCTGCTTGAGATCACTGTGTTCTCCCTGAACTCCGGCTTATCTGAACTGCTTCCAGTCTTCCTGCATGCTTCCGCTATTCTCTTTTGCTGTAGTGACCTGTTAATGAGACAATTGCCCCCCATGTTTGTTTGTTTGGCAACTTGATCTTAATCAGGCAGTCAGCTCCCTTTTCCCCTTCCATTGTCCTCTGTGACTTCTTAATGATCCTAATGGAGGCTCTTCGTTTGCAAAAGATGTTGCTGCTGAGATTGAGATCTGAAGCTTCTTGCAAGGATATTTATTTTACAGAGCTTGCAAAGCTTAATGAGCTTAACTGTAAAACACTAGACTTGCATGCCTGTTCACTGTGCAAACTTGATGATTGATGACCAGGGGTGCCCAAACCCTGCCCCGGGGGCCACTTGCAGCCCTCCAGGACTCCCAATCCAACCCCTGGGGAGCCCTCAGTCTCCAATGAGCCTCTGGCCCTCCGGAGACTTGCTGGAGCCTGTGCTGGCACAACAGAACTGCTCTCAGTGTGAAGGTGACTGTTCAACCTCTCACATGAACTGTGAGATGAGGACTCCCTCCACTGCTTGCTGTTCCACGTCTGTGATGCTGCAGCAGCGAAGGAAAGGCCGGCGTTGCTTTGTGCAAGGTCTTTTCTAGGCCTTGGGCTGTTGCAAGACCTTCATTCATATAAGTTCCATCTCTAATATATTCATTTATGCAAATTTATTCAAATGTGAAATATAATTTAATTCTTTTTTCCCCGGCCCATGATGTGGCCCTCCTGCCAAAAAGTTTGAACATCCCTGATTTAGACATGAGGCTAGATGTAGCAGTGGTCTCGCCTGTATAAGGCAGCTCCTAATGCTTTATTTCCAAGTTTGGAGTCTCAGATTGGAGATGATTTCTTTTAGTATTGCATCACATTTTGTGTTTCTGGGTTTGATCATTTTTGTATTTGTATAATTTTAGGGTTAATTGCTTGAGTGAACTCTGAAAAGTTCAAACCCTGCTAAAGTGAACAAACTTAGAATTTCTTACAGGTACCAGAGGAGTGCTTGGGTTCATGACCACTTGAGAACTGGAAGTTTGTTCTCCCTAGTTTGAGAAGACTATCCTGGAACTCAGTTCTTTGTAGGTTGGAGATAATCAACTCTTCCCATTAGGGAGTTTAACATTATTCAACTCCTTCTTAAAAGAAACCAAATACAGCCTACCAAGTCAATTACCTTACCTTTTAAATAACTTCGATTTCCAACTCAGGTTTTTAGCCAAAACTTATATGACTTCTAGCAGTCCCTAAGTCTTGGCTTCCTGAGAACCTAAGAGCATGGTGCCAAAATATTGTTTGTGGCCTCACTTGACAGTTATGGAAATTGACAAGGAAGGCTGTAACCTTGTTTGTGATCTGAATCTGGACAACCCTTTAGGCATCACAGAACTGGTTTCAAGTGCTCCTGTTTTTCCTGATATGGACATTTAAAATAGCAGGATTGAATTTTTACTTACCTTCTCCTTCAGACTTTCCTTAAGAATCTCACAGTTCCACCTCCTTTTTTCTTTCCCAGCTCAGCATCTGGAGGAAGTGATTGAATTGAGACCTGTAGACCAACTGATGTCCATAAACTTTGTTTTCCATTTTCTTCACACCTTGCTCTTGTAATCTTAGTGTTTAGTGTGTTGCGTTGTTTATAGATGACATATCCTGCTTATGCTCAATCTAGACACAAACTATTGCAATAGTGATGAGCAGGCTCTGTGCCTTGGAAGGAATAGCAATGTATGTAGTTGATGGTGTTGAATCCCCTCTAGCCAGTCATGTCTTTGAAGTGTTCCTGGATCTGTTCTCATCTAAAACTTGAAAGTACAGGTGCAGCCATCCGCACAAGCCCTTTCCATCAGCACCACCACCTGAGAAAATTGTCATTGTTTTATGTGTGGACATCTTGCTTTCAGGTCCATTTAGTCCATCATTCTTTGCACGTATCCCAGATATACGAAGGACCTAGATCAGGGGTATCAAATGTGTTTTATACAGTGGGCCAAATACCTTTCATGGCACCAGCTGAGGGCTGGAAGTGATACTATTAAGCGGATGATGGCTAGAAATAAGCACTTGTTTTCAAATAGGAATTCATCAGATGCAGATACAGAAATTATGCAAATTTTGATCATATTTTCAAGATATGGAAGAGCTCAGTTATCATATCGGCTACCCTTTCAGCCACACCGCTTCTGCTGAGGTGTCATTTCACAGCTCAGCAGTTTTTTTACATGATTTGGCAACGTGAAAAATAAAATTGCTAATGTCTGAGTTGATCAGCTATGTGAAGATATAAAAAATGCAATCCAAGTGAAATGTTTTTATCACTAAAGACCGCTAGTTTATTTTTTTTAAAAAGGTTAAAAAATCAAACCAACTGCACAGTTAAAAATGAAAGGTAATTTAAGATTTGAGATTTAATGAATTTTCAAGTTTCAGACTGAATGAAAGAGGTAATTTCTTCTCAGATTTGATTTATTTGGTATATTGAATTGAAGCAGTGGAGTTATCCTGCATCTCAAATACATGCATTTGTTTTCTGTGTCTCCTTATTGAATAGCAAATTTTTTAGAAAATATGAAATATTCAAGCTAGAATCGGTCTGTTTTAAGACCTATTGGTATCTGTGGGGACAAGTGAAGCTCTTCCTTAACAGCTGCAATTTAAATCATGACTCAGATATCTCTGTAATAACTAGTTTTGTGTTGACCACACTCTTTAGAAAGGGGGGGAAAGTGTGTGTGAGAATTCATTCCTAAACTGCTCATGGGCTGGGGGCGAAGTCTTGTGTTGTAGTCTTTTAAAGATTGCATGCTTTGGCTGTCTTAGATTTCTCATCCTGCTCTTCCATTGCCTTGTCTTTGTGATTTATGCAAAAAGTAGAACATGTGTGTTGCTCTTCTCCTATATCTGCATGGCATGAAGCCTTTGTATTCAAGGTAGTTTAGGATAGACCCCCCATTCTTATAGTTAGAACTATTGGTATGTGTAACACAGAGAGGGAGAACCTGCTTGCAGGAGAGCGGGTGGGAAGCTGCTGCCTAGCACTATAGCGCCAGCTGTGCTTTAAAAGGGTAAGAATGTAATAACTTGCATATTTAAATGTGCATGATGATATTCTGTCTCTAGATAAAATCCCTTTCTCATTACTCCTTTCCTAGGTTCAGAGTCTTCTAGTAGTGTAGGGTCATCCACGGGTTCTCTTTCTCACACCCAGCAGCCTCTTCCAGTCACAGCTCTCAGCCAGCCTTCTCATGGCACATCTGCCGTCTATCCAACTGTCAGCACTAGTAGTTCTCTTTCCTTTGATGGTGGCATAAGTGGGCAAGTGGCGCCTTCTAGCAGTAGCTTCTTTTTGCTTCCCTTGGAAGCGGCAGGCATACCACCTGGAAGTATTCTGATCAACCCTCAAACAGGTTGGTATCCAGTTGTGGATGTCTTTTTTTAAATTAATAACATTGCAATAATGTGTTTAAAATGTTTTGACATCACAATAGTATGTATCCTTTCTTCCCTCTACCCCACTTCTCTCTCTCTTAATTTTGGGGTGACATGCATTTCATTCCTCCTTGTTACAATTGTGCTAATACAAAATGATGTAGACAATGTTTTGGTTTCTTAACTGATATTTCTCTGCCTTCTGGGGAACTCTAATTTATATGGTGTTTTTAAAGAACATTTACATTTTAATGTAACATTATATATGGTTAAATATATCCATATTAGCTTATCTTATTCAATTTTTAAATGACTTTTTCTTTCTTTGTTGTACTTGTTCAGATACACCCAGGTTAGTTCAGTGGTAGAGAACAGGTGCAGTGATAGCTTCTTGGACCACTTTCTGTTAGTGGTGTATATTATTATTAACTTCATTACCTATATTAACTTTATTTTTACCCCACCTTTCTCCCCAAAGGGACTCAAGGTGGCTTACAAACAAGGTTAAAACAAATTTAAAAACATAATTTAAAAACAGATAAAAACATAACATATCATAAAAACAGTAGTCAGATAAGGGGAAAAAAAAATAACCAGGTGAAAGAGCATAGCGCAGCAAATTAGAAAAGGATCAGGCCTGTAACCAGATGTTAAAAAAGATATTAAAAGATGTTTAAAAAGATGTTTAAAAGGCCAGGAACTCAGAAGGCTTGTCTAAACAGAATGGTCTTCAGGCCTCCCTGAAAAGTTTCAGGAGAGGGAGCAGTTCTTAAGTCAAGGGAAGGGAATTCCATAGTGTTGGTGCCACTACTGAGAAGGCCCTATTTCTTGCTGCCACCCCACGTATAGAGTGGTTTGAAAGCAAATGATATGGTACAACTGCTGAAACTAAGCAGTGCCTGCATGTTTAACAGCCCAGAAACCTACATAAGCCACTTTGAGTTCCTGGGCGAGAAAGCAGAATATATCTATTTTTAAAAAAAATTTAGTAGGCTACAACACTGGCAGTTAAATAATTCTTGGTCTTTGTTAACCTTGGCCCTAGGTCATGGTAATGAAGTGCCACCCTTGCTGAAGGGTCTGGTTGGTCCCTAGATGGGAGACCACCTTGGAATGTTCCATATGTTGCTTTGAGTTTGATTGGGGGGGTGAGAAAAGGCAGCAGGGTATAATAAGCTTTTAAAAAAATCACTTAGCTGATTCCCCCCTGTCTCTTGTGTGGTCACCATGCTCGGTGGCTTGCATATAAGCTTCTCATGATTTAAAGTCCATTCATCTTAGTGTGGCTTCCCAGTTTAAACATTGGTTAAGAATAACTGTGGTGCTGCCTGTTCCACAGGCTGGATGCCTTCATGAAACAATAGGTTTTAAAGAGTTTTTTTAAAACGTTGCATAATATCTCCAAATGTTGTTAAGCAATTCCTAAATCAAATCCTTCTCAAACTAGAGTTTGGTTTTTATTTTTTAAGATAAATACAGGGAGCTACTTGTCAAAATGTCTTTTTTATTTGCCTTCCACCTAACTCTTTCAACAATTGTTTTATCCCAAACAAGTCAAATGGGTGAGGTTTTTCTACTGATTTTGACATCAACCATGCAGCTGTTTTCGTTCTCTTAAGATGTCATCTGTACTACTGTACATGATTGGATTTTGAAAATAGGCAATGATCTAAAGCAAATGTGTTGTTTTGCTAGTAAATTGTATTCGACTACATATGTACCTCTTTACCTCTGGTCCTCTAGGTCAGCCATTCATTAATCCAGATGGCACTCCAGTGGTGTACAACCCTCCTATGCCTCAGCAACCTGTTAGAAACCAAGTGCCTGGACCTCCTCAGCAGCCACCTCTTCCCATACCACCTCAACCACAACCAGCAACCAATCACATCCTCTCACAGGTGTGCAGGTCAAATATGCCATGCTTGACTAAGTGTTCTTGCCATCTGATGAGAAGAAAATAGTAGACTGTTGTGGAAACCTGTTGAGAGAGGCAAATACCTGTTCATTATAACTCATGGCTCAAACTTTGGTGTGGGAAGCCAAGCTTTTTTAAAGCAGTTGAAATAACTGTTTGTGCTTCTGTACTTGTATGTGATTTGGTCTGGTTTTTAAGTGTAATGATAAGTGTGTAGTCTCGCTAATACTGCCTGACGTTTAATAAGTTAGGAAGCAAATTACACCTATTGGAGAAATGGAGAAATGTTCAGTTTTAGGTTTTTACTGTATGTTTGAGCCTTGTGTTTAGTTTTTTCTTTTTTTGTGCACAATTGATTTTTCAAAGATGATTTTATTCCAAAAGAAATACTCCCAGTTTCATTTCTTTTGACTCTGTTAACTGTATGTGTTCAACTGTTACTTCTTCAGCCTGTCCGACCTCTTCAGCCTTCTTCACAGCCTGTTCAGTTCTCCACAGTCTCTTATCCACCCCCGCTCCTGCCAGTTTCATCTACCCAGCAATATACTGTGGTATATTATCTTCTACTCACCTCTTCTGTGCATGAGAGAATCTTTACTAGGGTGTGTCAAGTGTGCATGTATAACAAATACTGACTGGCAATAATATCTAAACTTAGTTCAATAGTAGTAGCAAAAGGGAAAAAATTAAGCTTCATCCTAAATTCATTTTGAATTTACCTGAAAACTAAAGCTGTATGTTTCAAGGGAATTGCCTTCTGACTTAAAATTACGTTTTGGCCATTACTCTTTGTAGCCAGTTAATATTCATTATACCCTTTGGAACATTTATTCTTAATGCATTTTCTTATTTCCCTGGCTGTCGTTGTCTAATCTTAAGGGTGTTTTGCCTTGACAGTAAAAAGCTTTCCACTGTGCTTTAATGTTTGACTGGAAACCAGTGCCAGAATTTTGTATAGGTGTGTTTTTGAGCTTTGTTGTCTAGCTTAGCTGCATTCCTCAAACTTATAGTTATTCAGCTCCGCTCTCCCAAGGTAAGATTCTCCACACACCAATCTCCTCAATCTCAACCTTTTCCATTCACTTGGAGCATGTTGTGCTGTCAGCAAGTCAGATGGACATTTGTTGATCTGAACTCTGTCACTGCAGTTCATCCTGTCAGCATGCTTCCACAATAATTTAATTATGAAAGATAATTTATTTTTAGAATGCATCCCAAGTACACTAATTTTAAACTAGGGTGTCATCCAGAATAGCACCTCCTTGAAGAAAAGCTCTGTCTGAGAACAGAAGAGTCCTTGCACAAGCAGAAGACCCCTTTTGCTCAGGTGGAATGCTTCTACCATTCATGGAAGCATTACAGTAATCAGGATGCCATCTTGTATATTTTTTGGATGTTGCTGTAAAATGATATTCAAGTTGAACAAAATGTTAAATACTTCCAAGTTTAGTGATTAATACTCACCTTAACATCAAAGTCATTTAAAAATGGACATGTGCATTTGTTTTGCTTTGGAGATGTATTTGGGTGGTTGGGAAGGACAGCAAGTAATGAAATTCTTTCCCTATCATTACTCTGTAAAACCTGTTGAATTAGCATCTCAGCAGTGAAATAAATGGACATGCTGGGGGTCCTAATTATCCATGGGGGTTCTGTTCCCGGAACCCCTATGGATATGGAAAACCACAGGAATTCAAACTCCTCCCCCCACCTCCAAACCTGACTGGAGCTGGTCTCTAGTTGGACCTGGAGACTTTCTGAAGCCTACAGAGGCCTGGGTTTCCCCAGGCCTCCCAATGCCTTATAAAGCATTAAAAACATTTCCGTTTTTATTGTAAAACCATAAGTCGTGAGTTTTTTGTATTTTGGGGCATTCTGAAGCATGTAGCAGCCACAGGGGATCACACGCGGCCTCCATGGGCCTCAGAAAGCCACTGGGCCTGACCGGAGCTGTGCTCTGGTTGAGGGGAGTATTCGGCACTCATGGATACTGAAGATCCATGGATCCTGAACCCGTGAATGACGCAGGCCCCCTGTATACATTTGTATGTTTTGACAGAACACATTGGGTGGACTTGCATTTAGTCTGTTTACTGTGTGTGGATACTTACAAGAGAGTAATTAACATTGAACATAGCAGGGCTTACTGTGCAAGTAAACATGCTTGGGGTTGTAGGGTTAGGCTAGATCAACCTGTTTAAAAAATTCTGTTAGAAAGTGTAGTAGAGGCAGAAGGATTTAGGAAAATGGAAGTCCAAAAAATTGAACAACTTGTCTATCTTGGTGACTAACATTTCACCCTGTTAACAAATACAAGCTTTCTTCTTTGCCTTGTAAATGAAGGCAATTATTCAGTTGCTTATTCAATTCAAATAATTCTTGTTATTCAATTGCTAGAATTTTATATTAAAGTTTACCAGAGTTGTGTATCTTTTTGTTTGCAAATATTTCCCTAACAGAATAATTTCAGAAATTCTTTCCAAGTTCAACTGATGGTGGCTTTTACATGTACGTTTTACAAACAGTAAATTTTGTGTTGCTTGCTGCAGGAGTAAGTGTATATCATTTCTCCACTTGCTACTGAGCTTCTGCTTTGTCCATCCAGCTTTCATTCAGTTTTTTTAAGCAAATATTGCTAACCAGCTGTAGCTGGAAAAGAGAATATTTTGTGTTTAACCATTTCTGCCCAGCCCCCAAGTGTACACATTTGATCCCTGTTGCATATATATGCAACGTTGGACAGAAATGGCTTAATAGTGAACTGTTTATGAAGCAGCTTTGTGTTTCTGCAAATATTCAGAAGGAATAATGCTTTTTTTTCAGCAAGACAACCTAGGATCCCAATTTAGCCATATGAGTCTCTCCCGACAGACATCTGGGGAAGCTGCTGATCCTCATGCCACCATGTTCCAGTCCACAGTTGTCCTCCAGCCCCCACAGCAACCTGGTTTTATCATAGCAACTGCCCCACCTCCTCCACCTCCACCACCACCACCACCACCTGGCCAACCTGTTCCTGCTCCTAATTACAATGCATCCAGCCACCCTGTCAACCAGCAAGTTCTTCAGCAACAGGGATATATGCAGCAACCAATGCCACAGGTATTGAGATCTTTTAACTGTTGCCAAACCATTTCAAAGGTAACTCACATTAACTGTTGATTTTAGTTTGAATTAAAATCTTGGACTTCATTGTGTGCGGCTTTGTCCTCCCCCCCCCCCTTGGTATGATACTGGCATATAGGAGAGGAAAGCAATCTAGGCTTCATGCCTCTCTCTCAGAATAGACTCAAGTAGCATTATGGACTTGTCAGTAGATGCTGCTTTAAAAAAAATTCTAGCACAGTGTTAGAACTTGGTGTTATTACTTAAATTCCCATGTCATATTTTGTTCATTGGCAATATTTCTGTGCTAAATATCATTATTTTTTTCTCTAAACAAGAAAACCAGCAAAATTACTGCTTTTCCATAGCAGAGGATGCATCAGCTTGTGGATACTATCCTTGAGACTTGCAGAATAGCTTCCTGCATTAATAATGATAGTTGTTAGAAAACAAAGCACAGTCCTAAAGTTGTTTGTCTTCCTACATGGAATATTAAGTGACATGTAATTAATGTGTGTTCGAATCTTAGATAAAAGTGTTTTTCTGCAACTATGTAAATTAACACCATCTTCTTTTGCCCCACTAGATTTTTTAACGTTTTGTTTCATAAATCTGCTATTGTTCAGTGCTTTAGGATGTGTTTGATTAGCATATGTATGTATGAATCTTTTATATATTTATCTTTTTTAGATGCCAGCCTGTTACTGTGCTCCAGGCCAGTATCCACACTCCGCTCAACAGTATCGACCAGTAACTTCTGTTCATTACAACACACAACAAAATCAGTCACTGCCACAGCCTGCACAGCAGACAGGTTTGTGGTGTGTTTTTCCTCTAATTTATCTACTTCTAGGAAGTTCAGATGGCTGTCTACACTGTCAAGTAGCAAGAACCTGAGAAGTGCTTAAGGAGAATGTTTGCACCCTTGATAACATTCCCATCTAGTGAAAATGCATTTTTCATCTACATTTTCAACTTCTTAAATCTTAAGTGGTGACTGAGGGAGGAAGTCATAAACTAAAGTATTCTACACTTGTATTTGGTAATTCATTCTTTCAGATGTAAAGAATTTCCAGTGAAAGGCCAAATTCACACAGCTCCCTGCTGCATTCATATAACTTAAGCCTGTTCATCTATCTTGAGTGGTTTTGTAATTACAATCTAATTGTATCATGCACACTCATTGCTGTTGGTTGGTTTTATGTGTTCAGAATTGAAGACTTTTTGAACAAGTGTACCAGATTTTTTTATGTTCTCTTCTATCTCTTAACTCCTCTTCTAAAAATCCCACAAAGCTCTAAGGTCTTCTCTTCTGGGAACTGTGTGCGTGCTTGCTTTTCCTTGAATCATATTTAGTCGTAGCTTAGTGTGGCAATACTTGTGCTTTAAGTGGTGATTCTGGCTGCTTCAGTGGTGAGGCAAAGATTAAGCTGCCCCTGAAAATACTTCTCTCTCCTCCCTCCCCTTTTCCAGGAGTAGAGCAAACAACAATGTCTCAAGTCAAGTCAATTTATTAATATGGTCAAAGACCAGCATAAACAAAATGTTACAACATTGCCTGTACAACAAAATTTAAAAATTTTTAACTGCACGTCACACTAAAAACAGAGAAAATAACCATTATAATTTTTTCTCATAACAAATGATACCCTTGTGGGTTTTGCAGGCAGCTGCCAAGAAACTAGCACTCCCTCTTGTGTAGTGCGGGTTAATTCCCTTAAGAAGTTTCTTGGCTTTCTCCTCATTTCGCAGGCCTGAAAATTTCCTAGTCAGGGAAGTAATAAACATAGCACGTATTCCGTGATAAAATGAGCAGTGGAACAAAACGTGTTCAATTGTTTCCACCTTGCCTGAGCCACAGGAGCAAATCCTTTCAGGAATAGGGATCTTTCTATAACATTGTATATTGTATTGGCAGCCTTCAGTCTCGAAAGACTATGGTATCGCGCTCTGAAAGGTGGTTCTGGCACAGCGTCTAGTGTGGCTGAAAAGGCCATTCCGGGAGTGACAATCCCTTCCACACCGGGAGCAAGTGCAGTCTGTCCCTGGTCTGTCTCCCTGGCTATGGGCCTTCCTTCTTTGCCCCTTTGCCTCAGACTGCTGGCAAAGTGTCTCTTCAAACTGGGAAAGGCCATGCTGCACAGCCTGCCTCCAAGCGGACTGCTCAGAGGCCAGAGTTTCCCACTTGTTGAGGTCCATCCCTAAGGCCTTCAGATCCCTCTTGCAGATGTCCTTGTATCGCAGCTGTGGTCTACCTGTAGGGCGCTTTCCTTGCACGAGTTCTCCATAGAGGAGATCCTTTGGGATCCGGCCATCATCCATTCTCACGACATGACCGAGCCAACGCAGACGTCTCTGTTTCAGCAGTGCATACATGCTAGGGATTCTAGCACATTCCAGGACTGTGTTGTTAGGAACTTTGTCCTGCCAGGTGATGCCGAAAATGCGCCGGAGGCAGCGCATGTGGAAAGCGTTCAGTTTCCTCTCCTGATCCTGTTGAGGGTTCTATAAAAACCCTCAACATATACTGAGGGGAGAGCTCTCCATCTAGCCGAAAAGAAAGCTCTCCTGTGCCCTGGAAGCTCAAGAAGTGAGAGAGAGGTGGCTGGTGCAGGTATATACCTGATATCCTCCGCAGCTAAGAAATTTGGAGTTCTATTAATATCCTCTTGCTGCTCGAGGTCCAACAACTTCTGCTTTATGGTTGCTCTTGCTTGATTCAACTCCATAGCCCGTACAACCTCTGGAGAAAATCCTAGCTGTCTCACCTTTGTGTAAACTGCCTTGAGCCAGGTTGATTGAAAGTTGTCACATAGAATTAAAGATGTCAAACCCTGGGCATTAAAGTTTAAGTTGAGCCAGAGGTAGATAGAAGTTAAAGAAACCCTGGCCTCAACCTTTAGCAGGCCCGAATCCAAACGCACGCTTACATTGGAAACATAGCTAGACACTTGAAATATTGATCTTAGAAATTTGGATTGGACACGCTCCAGGGGGGCAAAGCTAGAGGACAGAGGGCCTACAATTGTCCCATACAAAAGTTGGGACCAGGGCTGTTTCTTCCCACTGACAGCTTGATGTTCGCTATAACTTTCACAAGACAGGACAATGGACTATTTTCTCTTGCTGTATATCGATAGTGGTTGACATAAGGTATATCTAAGAGTGTGTGTATGCCTATAGCAGTTTTTGTGATTATTTTGAGTAGCTGACCATATCACTGAAAGTGAGGGAATTTTTAGACCATTTCTAATGTAATTTGCTGTATGATATTGAGGGCTGCTGTTGAGGCAACACCAGTGCTAAGGCTCTTGCGAATGTAGACCCAGTTGCATGATGCTTTGGATCCTGGTCTAAATCTTTACCACTTTCATCAGTATTCCCTACTGCCTTTTACATGAAAAGCAGTGAGCAAGATTGCATCCTCATCTGTATGTTGTCTTAGGCGCAATTTCTTCTGAGGGGTCCGCACCAACGCATTGACTCCTACTGCAACTGTATGTCATTGCAACACTGCCTCCGGATGTTCGGCAATGGCTTCATTGCCGAGCTTCCAGGTTACTTAGCTCTGCACTGTGCAGAGTTCAACTGGGAGGTGCTCAGCTGTGCCACCACGCATCTTAACAGGAACACTCATCCTAGGCATTTTTCAACAGTGCCCTTCTGCAAAAAGTGTTTTGTGCACTCTGGTAATACAGTAATTTAGAAGATTTTGCACCAGTCAATGCTCTGCTAGCAAGTTCGACCCTGGCAGCCAAAAGAAACAGGTCAAGTTTGCATTTTGCATTGTGCAAAGTTGGGTTCAAGCCTGGCCAAGTGTTTAGTTTTCTTTGGTTTGGAGAGTGATCTTGGAAGCTCCATGCCCTGTACATGAACAGTCAAAAGCTTGCCAGGGAAGTTGGAAATGGTCTGTGTAGGCACAAAATATGGGTCCAAGCCAATGCTTTCAAGCAAACGAGAATGAACAAATGTGAATGGTAGCTTTCGTTTACCACCATGTTTAGTGACCTTTAATTTTAATTTGTAACATTTTAAAATTACTAAATTTTTGACATATCTGTGTTTTGTGGTATGTGTAATCAAGTGTGATTTTATGTGTGTCCCTGTGATAGACCAGACTGTGGTATGTGTAAAACATTGTGGAATAGATTGGCTTTATTCATGAGCTGTTGGATTCGGGGCCGTAACACTGTCTGAGAGGGTTACATTTCTCACAGTGAACCGGTCTCTTTTTCAGCTGCTTGCTGCCTTCCTTTTTAAAAGGGTTTCAGGTGTCTCTTGTCTTGCTCTGCTGCTTTCTGTTTAAGAGCTATATGCTTTTCCTTCTTAAAAATAATCCACAGTATCTGCCCTTTAAATAGCCGGCACTAGAAATCTCAGGAAGGTGTTCAGCAGTGGCCAGGTGGGCGAGAATATCTTTGACAGGCTTTTGCCTCTGTGGCTTGTTGTATGTGTCCTGTGCTTTTTATAATTCTGTCCTGCTTGGGATTTCCATTACATCAGCGAAAGCTATGGCCTTTCTACCTGATTCAGTCATGAGATGCTGTATCTGGATACCACAAGCAGTTTCATTACTTACGGACAATAAAATTGCAGAGTGACTATTCATTATTTGTGATCTCTAAATTCTGAGAAGCACAAGTTTCACTGGTTTGATAGCACTGCTGTAAAATAAAGCCATCTGTTTCAGCAGGTGCACCTTTCTCTTTTTCCCCGATGAGTGCTATATTTCTTTCATGCTACTTGGTATGCTGAGGTGAAATAGTGAAGCTAAAAATAGGAATATGCTTTGGAACCCCATGGGGCTGCATGTTAGCAGTCAATTTGTATTGTCCTAGTTCTTCTCTCAGCATGGAAAATTGATTTTGCTTCGTCTGTGTGAAAGTGCCAGAAGACACTGAATAATTTTCACAGCTACACTGCAGTCCCTGAGAAATGAAAATTTTGATATTGCAGCACTTTGCATATTTTGTGCTTGCATATTGTAGCTTTTGAGTTTCCATGCTGCTGTTGAGAGCATCAGTCTGTATTTTGCCCTGAATACTTTGTTGGATGGCCAGATACATTGAGGCTTCTGTTTTAATTGGAAAATATTCATAAGGCTATCGATGGAAGTGTATTAAAAGTTCAGAATATCTCTTTTTTCACTAAACATTGGAGGGGGAGGAATTGTGTAAGTTGACTTAAGCTTGTCAACAGTGCACATTTAAACCAATTTCCATGTGCCATTTTTAATTTTTTTAATATTACATAAGCACTCTTAAGTTCGAATTCACTCATTCAGGCTGAAATTCACCTTTTTGCTTTAGCCTTTCTTTTTAGACCTAGCATGTCTTAGATTGTGGTGTTGCATAAAATATCTAAATAAATTGCTTTTATAGTTGCTGGAAAAGCAGCCTTATCTGTTGTTGCATTTGTATTTTCGAAGGTAGATTTTGTAAATCCTTCTGAATAAAACTGCATTTATATTTGTTGAATTACAGATTGTGAAAATGAGGTATAGGTGTGTCCCCTTATCCACAGGAGTTTTGTTCTGGAACCCCCTGTGGATAGCTGAAACTGTGGATACTAGCAAATGCCCATCCCTGCAGTCCTGGGGGGTTGGTTCTTGGAGGTGATGGAAGCTCTGTTCCCCTCTCCTCCAGAGGCGTCTCTGCACTCAGCAGAGGCCGAGGACATCAGTCTCCAGCGTCTGCTGAGCTCAGACTGAACTCTGAAGCTCAAAACATGTGACTTCTGGTTTCACAGAGTAACTGGAAGTGATGTTTTTAACGCCTTATAAGGCATTGGGAGGCCTAGGGAAACCTAGGAGCGGCTAGCATGAAAACATAATTTTAAATGGTGAAAACTGTGTCTGGCTCCTGAAGTTTTGCATAGGTTCCTTGATCCAAAGCAAATTGGTTGAACCCTTGGCTACAGTCTCTTTGCAAAACATTTTTTAATCTGGGTTTGCAATGCCAGTTTGGTTCATGCTGTTCTGGGGTGATTATTTTTTGCTTCAGAAAGATATGTAGAATAAAATTGTAGGCCTTGGTTTGGTCATTTTCCACCCATGAACTCAACACTCTTGTTAAAGGGATGGTTAAGCAGGAATTCACAAATTGGTTGGCCACTGTTTGCTGTTGGCTGCTCCTTAATTGCAATTGATGAAAACATGGGAGAGAAATATCAAAATTAAGAATTCCATGCAGCCCTCACTTGTAATCTGCAGTGCTGATAAAAAGGGCAAGTTATCAGAGATTTCTTTTTCTTCCACTGCTTTGAAATAAAGATCCTTTCCACCTAAAAGTGTATGTTTGCTTACTTGAGGACCCTGTTCCCTCCCAGGCTGTTGGAACAGATATCTGGATCACTTTATAAAGGACAAAAGGGTAGTGGAATGTTGGCAAGTCTGAGCAGAAAGCCGCTAGCATTCAAGATATGAAGTTTAATTTGTTTGTGTATATATAGCCAGAATACCTGCACAATCCAGCTCTAGGTCACATAAAAATGCTATTTGTGGAAGACTAGTTGTATCAGAATGTGGACACATTCAAACATACATCCCATTGTAAGTATTGTGGTGTTGATAGATGACATTGGCCCTCAGATATGCCTCTGATTTACAACCACATTTCCGATCCAGTTAGTGATATGATCATTGCCTTGTCTGATTCTTGGAAAGAAGGGCAGTTTAAATGTTCAGGCAGGTGAGTATGCCTGCCTCTTCTCCATTTAAACAACACTATCCTACTGGCAGGATTTAAAGAAATATTTCACTCCCTAGTTCAGTTGTTGGCTGACTGAAGCAATGGCTGATTTAATTCCCCTTTTGGCAATGAAGTGATAACTCCATTGAACATTGAGATAACAGAATGGAAACAATTTTGTGCTTCTCACATTTAAAGTTCAAATGCAATGTCACCTGGTAGCTTCTTCTTTGAAGACTGAGATGTTGGAATGCAAAATGATGTGCACATTTAAGACCACATTCTGTGTTTCAAGTTCAAATACAGTTCAAACTGCATGATCCCCTGCACTTGTTGCTTTTCCACTCCCTGGAAACATCCAAAGTGCAATCTCTGAAACACTTTGCTTTATTATTTTTATGTGATTCCTTCAAGTGTCACAGCAGAAAAATTTTATAATTGGTAAGTTAGAAGGAGCATTAAAAAAGAACTTTATTCGCCAGAAAATGAAATAAACTTCAACAGATTTTAAAGAGAACAAGATAAGTTTGATAATTGTTGCTTGTTGGAGCTGAAGCAGAGGTGTGTTATGGGCTTGTAAAACTTCACTGGGAATTTATTAAAATATGCCTCAACACTGCACATGCAATATGATTTCTCTGAGTAAAACCATTTATGCCTTTATAAGGAGTGCATAACAGGGAGAAGTTTAACAGATATAGAGTTCCCTGTTGCTGTGTCTCTGCAGGGGAGGATTGTATCTGTTGAATTTCTGCTTATTGCACAACTTTTAAAGGCACCTTTTTAGTCCATTGTAACTTTCCACTCTTTTGATGCTTTCAAAAAAGGGAACCTAAAACCCCTGTCACCTTAGTGTGTGTTTTATATTCTTGTGAACTTCCCTGGCCTTTGCACCTCATGAAAGATTCTACCAGTGGCAGTTGTAAATCCCTGCTTGAGAACTTTTGACACTGTGGCCAGTTGCTTTATGCATTTGCTGTGCTTCTCCAAAAGACAGCACAAAGTAAGCCAATGGACCTTCCTTCTGTCCTCAATCCTTTGTGTGTGCCATAGAATGTGGGGAATGGGAGGTCTTATATCACATTCCTTCCCTAGAATCTCATCTCCTCTTCCTCTTGAGTCTTTTTGCAATGTATAGAGAACTTAAGGAGTGGATCATTGTGCTGGAGAGATAGTTGCTTGAAGGAAAGGGGCAGAAACTCAAGTCAGTTCTGTTATTCTATTTGAAGTATTTTTAATGCACTTATATGCTTGTCAGGTCTGTTCATAGCTTGATTTGGAATTTGAAAGGTAAATTCTTGAGTAAGGTCAGTGACAATGGCATTTAGTCCTTCATCCTTCTCGGCTCTGTTAAAGTGACACTAGAAGTGGGAACATTTCTAGGCCACCATTGTGACATTGAATGAAATGACCAATGCACCTTTCCTGTTCTAAAGCATCTCTATATTGATTTTATATTTAGGACATAAGGTCCTATATATGTTTAGGGCATGCAACTAATGAAATAAGGTCTGGGTGGGCATGCACTCATGCCATACTCTACTTCTATGTAAGAACAGCAGTTCTTGCATTTTGTTTAGTGTGTTGGCTTAACTGGTTGGACCTGAGATACCTGTGATGGGTGCTATATGTTTAGGTTTTGGATGTTAAATTTGCCGTGCACATGGTTGAAGAAAGAGCAAAAGTGCTGGGAAACGGAACATAAATGAAGTTGATGGGTTTCAAAGCCATGGTGTTGAAATCAGTATACCTGTACATTTATAGGATACAGTTGCAGAATAAGAAAAGCTATTGCAACATGGAGTGACCTTGAATCTAACATTTTTGTGTGAATGAAATACAAAATAGTGGCACTTAACTGAAACATAAAATAGTTGCTTCATCAGTGACATCACTTGTTATGGTCTGAAATTCTTTTTGTGCCCAAACTTAGGTTTGGGATCTTATGTTTCCTGACAGTATTTTGGAGGGTGGAGAAACTCAAGTTAGAATCTCAGATTTGCAAGAAACCTACAAGATCGAGTGCAATCCCCTGCCAATATAAGTTGTTCACAATTACAGCATCCTCAATACATGGCTGTCTAGTCTCTGCTTAAGTTATAGACCTCCAATGATGGAAAGTCCACCACTTTCCAAAATGAACTGTTCCACTTCCTAACAGTTCTTATCATCAGGAAGTTCTCTGCAACATTTAAGTAAAACCTTCCTTATTGCAGTTTAAGCCCATTTTGGGTCCTACCCTCCAGAATAATCCAAGAACAAATCCATTCCATCTTCCCTATGACATTCCCTCAGTTATTTGAAGAGGCTGCAAGGTATCATTCACCAGTTCTTTGAGCACCCTAGGGTGCAACTCATCCAGTCCCAAATGGGTTTAGATTCTTTTAGAGCAGTTAAGTGAGCCCAAACCTCTTGCCTGACAAATCCCCTGGTTCTGGTGGATTTTTTTAAGACTAGTAACATATCAGAAGCAGAACTGATGGCAAGCACACTACCCTGTTTGCAAGCTCAAGTAATGAGCTCCTTGGCCTTGACTGTCTCAGCAAAACTGACTCGTGCCCTTTTGATGTTACAGCAGCAGCATGGGAGTCACTTTTTCATTCCACAGTGCTGCTGTGGCATTTTTAATATTGGTTGCACAAACCCTTTTCACACAATTGTTGCTTGGGGTGTGCAGTGGTGGACTCCTTTTAACACTACAGCAGTGTTGTGGAATGAATCCACAGAAAATAGCTTCTACCGTATAAAATTTAACATCCTGATTTACGTTGTGTGTCTTTTAGAATATTGTATCAAACCAAACTTATAAATATTTTGTATCATTACAGGTTACCAAGTTATGCCTAACCAGCAGCAAAACTACCAGGGTTTAGTTGGTGTCCAGCAATCTCAAAACCAAAATCTAGTCAGTGGCCAACCTAATAATATTGGAAACCAGATCCAAAGTGTAATTGTCCCATATGCTCCAGTGCCATCTTATCAAGTAAGCTATGCTGTATCTTTTTCATTTGTATCATTGCAACTTTTAACTTGTAATCATCTTGTAACTGTACATTGTACATTGTACAACTGTACAACTGTGTACAACACAACAACAATTGTACAACTGTACAACTGTACATTGTAACTGTACATTGTAACAACAATGTAAACTTGTTATCAAGTAAGCTATGTTGTATCATTGCAACTTTTAACATGTAATCATGATCATGTATCATGATTTTTCTAGACATGTTCCAAGACAGTGTCTAGACAGAACTAAGATGATTCTGAATCTACAACGTTACAGATGTATTTAGCTTGCTTTCTTAAACTGCTTACATTTCAACATATTTGTTGGGAACTATTTTTTTAATATAAGTGAAATCCACAAACACTGGAGAAATATTGCCCACTTATCACTTCCATAGTCTCAAATATTATTCAAAGCTGTTGTGTTTCCTTGTTTTCAGAGAGGGTAAGCTACAGGTATGTAAGCTTATTTAGATGTTACTTTATATGCACATTCAGTGAACAGCATAGTATCATAGCAGTAGGCTCTGCTCTAGCCCAATGCAGTTATCAGTCTGCACAGAGGAGTTTGTTCCTGTGTTCAGTGAATGTCCTGGGATTGGAGGGCAGTGTCTGCTGCCATGATACCACTCCTCTCAAACCTGCATTCATTGAGTTTTTGGATGATAAAGTCTTCCCAGGGTTATAGTATTTCATTTTGCTTTTTATATAACTACTTTGTCGTAGGCATTCACCTACCACTTTCTATCAGATCTCTGCTGACTCTGTTCAGTGGGAGAGAACTAATCTTTATTACTTTTACAATAAAATTCCTTAATTTGCATGCTACGTGACAGAAGCCTGTCTTCTGGGCTCTACCATTTTGCGTTGGATTACCATTTCAGCCCTGCATATTGGGAGTTCATATGACTGAATTAGCTCCACAAACAAAGCTAGAGGTCAGAGAGAAGGCAGATCAGAATCCTTCTCCCTGACCTTTTACTGATAGAAAGGGACTATTGAGGAAGCATTAGACCCTGTGAGCCCCCACCAGCAGTCTGAAGTGGTACAGCCAAGATATATGTTTACCCTATTGCAGCAAGAACTGCATATCGAGATGCCAGTTACATTGACGTTTAAAAAAATTTTTTTTAACAGTATAAAGCTATTGTGGGGTGTTATGTGTGTGGCAAATTTAAAATAAATTAAATTAGCGGTGTTAACGTACTTTTGTTCCTTAGGTTCCAATGGCTCAAGGTTCCCAAGGAATACCCCAGCAGACATATCAGCAGCCTGTTGTTATTCCCAGTCAGTCTAATCAAGGACTGCCCACATCAGGAATGTCAGTTTACTACAGTGTCATTCCATCTGGACAGCAGAATAACTTAAGGTGAGTTCTAAGCTGAAGAATTGATTTTTCAGTATTGAAATTTCAGAATTTTGTAGGTTCTCAACAATTTGCCATTAGAAAGCTGGTTATGATTGGATTAAAAATCAAATCATGAAATGGTTCCCTGTCCCTAAAGGGCTCACAATCTAAAAAGATGCAGAGCAGCACTTGCCAACATCCACTATGCAATCCTTGTTTCCTGGAAGGAACAATTTGGCACAAGTCCCAGAGCATGCAAGCAAATTAGTCAAGTTACCAGCTTTTTTAGTGTTCAGTTTCCCTGTGAGTTTGTGGGTGACCTACTTTAGCTTGTATGATGTTTGAAGTGTTCTGGTAAACTTTTATAACTGGCTAAAATTAAAAAAAAGGTATCACCATTTCAGATATGTTGGCTTGAAACAGCCTTTCATCTGTGCCTAAGCCTATAGTGCTACTGTCAAAACATGCTTTCAAATTTCATTTGAGTTGCATAACAGCCATACCATTATCCCAATGGCCTTTAAAGCGTCTTAGCTCCTGTTCCTGAATTATAAATGTGTTACTTGCTTAAACATTAAGAAAAAAATATGTAAAAGCAATTCTTTGTGTTTGAATGCAGCTCAGTAAATCCATGGATGGATTTATTATTAACACTGTAGATCCATTATGACGATGGGGTAAATTTATACTGAAGCCATTTTAAGGAACAAGATTTGTTTTGGGTAAACATTGTAATTTGTTTTAGGAAGCCACTGTCTTTGAAGTTCTTAACTGCAGTGTTAATATCATGCAGAGCATAGCAAATATAAATGGAGATTAAATCCAATACTGATGCACTACGTGCTCAAATTTTGCTATTAATTATATTGTATCATTTGCTTCATTATGGGGAAGACTTTGACTTATTCAGTGTGAGTTGACAGCAAACTACTATTCTGTCATAGAAATATTTAAGAACAATGTCAGTCACTCATCCATATTTGAAGATGCCGTTTTTATTATTAGCTGTATTAGAAGTTACAATATCACCTTGATTCATGCTTTAATAAATTATATTTTGATTTCTATCTGGGCAGTAGGAAAGACTAAAAGACGACTAAGTAGTGTGTTTGCGGGTTATTGTTTAGTTGGCCCAGGGTTTCTCTTAGATTGTTAATCCCTATGCATACATAGTGCCCTGTCCTAAGAATGTTAACAGGCAAGTCCTTTCTACCAATCAGTTCCTGGATTTCAGTGTTACAGTGAACTAATTTGTTTTGTCCAGGGGAAAAAACATATAGTAAGTCCAAAATTAGAGTACCAGATAACTTTTTGAGTAGTACCTGTAGGTGAGATTGGTGTATTCCACAGTTTTAGTGTACAAATGTGGATATGGTACTGGCCAATGAATAAAGTAACCATATAACCCCAGCTTTTCTCACCTTTCTAGAGTCAATCTATTGTTTGCGAAAACAGTTTGCAAATGTATATACAATAGCTAGGAGAATTTCTGAAGTGAGGGGAGAGGTGGCTGTAAGCAGAATTTCTGGAGATAGGACTGTATCACCCTGCATAGCTTTGTCTTTCCAAGTTATTCTGCTGAAGAGCAATAAAATGGAGAAATGTAATTTGGGGTCACCTTGATCTTGAGTTTTGACTTCTTTCTTCTTTTGTAAAGCAGTGAATATATATATTCTTGCCTGTAGCTTATCTTTGTATCAGTTCTTTTTAATATTTAAGGTTCCTTTGATCTTTGTGTCTTGCTTTGAAAGCTTCTTTTGAAAGTCAGTAATTTGCAGTAATGTGTTGCATTAATAGCAGTCTTCAAAGCCTGACCACTTTTCCAAAAGTCACTCCATGAATAATTCACAGGAAGTTAAGAGAAAGGAGAATAGCATTTGAGCAACTATTTTTCCCCCCTTACAATAAGTATTTCACTCTTGTTTCTAATTTTATTAATTTGAATTTAAGTGATATTCATTTCTCTTAGAACAAAAGCATGTAAAATTCTGTTTAATAATACAGTGACAAATGAGAGCCAGGTTGGAAAGCATTGTAAGAGAAATGTTCGACCTTAGGATCAATAAAAAGGCCTAGTGAATACATATGGCCTGTAAAATATGTTTAATCAAGCTGAGCATCAGCTTCATAGGACAGGAAGGCAACTTTAGTAATAAGTGCTTACTGTCGAGAGATTTCAGTTCAGGCAGTGGTCATGAATGGACATACAGCAGCCAGCACTTTCAATAGAATATGTAATGACAAAGTTTTATAAATATAGTGAAGATAGGGAGAAAAGAGAGACATGATACCAGTCTGTGGTTAGTTATGACGACCCTAACAATAACGGTATTTTCCATATATACATCACTGCGTATCAAATACTAAGCTGCTCAAAACAATAAAGGGAACACTTAAACAACACATCCAAGATCTGAATGAATGAAATATTCCTATTAAATGCTTTGTTCCTGACATAGTTGAAGGTGCTGACAACAAAATCACACAACAATCATCAATGGAAATCACATTTATTAACCCATGGAGGTCTGGGTTTGGTGTCATACTCAAAATTGAAGTGGAAAAACACACTACAGGCTGATCCAACTTCGATGTAATGTCCATACAGCAAGTCAAAATGAGGCTCCGTAGTGTGTGTGGCCTCCACGTGCCTGTATGACCTCCCTACAATGCCTGGGCATGCTCCTGATGAGGTGGCGGATAGTCTCCTGAGGGATCACCCCCCAGACCTGGACTAAAGCATCCGCCAACTCCTGGACAGTCTGTGGTGCAACATGGCACTGGTGGATGGAGCGAGACATGATGTCCCAGATGTGCTCAATTGGATTCAGGTCTGGGGAACGGGCGGGCCAGTCCATAGCATCAATGCCTTCATCTTGCAGGAACTGTTGACACAGTTCCTGCAAGATGAACTTGCAGGTCTAGCATTGTCTTGCATTAGGAAGAACCCAGGGCCAACCGCGCCAGCATATGGTCTCACAAGGGGTCTGAGGATCTCATCTCGGTACCTAATGGCAGTCAGGCTACCTCTGGCGAGCACATGGAGGGCTGTGCGGCCCCCCCAAAGAAATGCCACCCCACACCATTACTGACCCACTGCCAAACCGGTCATGCTGGAGGATGTTGCAGGCAGCAGAATGTTCTCCCTGCCATCTCCAGACTCTGTCACATGTGCTCAATGTGAACCTGCTTTCATCTGTGAAGAGCACAGGGCGCCAGTGGCGAGGTTGCCAATCTTGGTGTTCTCTGGCAAATGCCAAACGTCCTGCACTGTGTCGGGCTGTCAGCACAACCCCCACCTGTGGACGTCGGGCCCTCATACCATCCTCATGGAGTCTGTTTCTGACCGTTTGAGCAGACACATGCACATTTGTGGCCTGCTGGAGGTCATTTTGCAGTGCTCTGGCAGTGCTCCTCCTGTTCTTCCTGGCACAAAGGCGGAGGTAGCGGTCCTGATGCTGGGTTGTTGCCTTCCTACGGCCTCCTCCACGTCTCCTGGTGTACTGGCCTGTCTCCTGGTAGTGCCTCCATGCTCTGGACACCACACTGACAGACACAGCAAACCTTCTTGCCACAGCTCGCACTGATGTGCCGTCCTGGATGAGCTGCACTACCTGAGCCACTTGTGTGGGTTGCAGACTCTGCCTCATGCTACCACTAGAGTGACAGCACCGCCAGCATTCAAAGGTCACCCAAACATCAGCCAGAAAGCATAGGGACTGCGAAGTGGTCTGTGGTCACCACCTGCAGAACCACGCCTTTATTGGGGGTGTCTTGTTACTTGCCTATGATTTCCACCTGTTGTCTACTCCATTTGTGCAACAGCATGTGAACTTGATTGTCAATCGGTGTGGCTTCCTAGGTGGACAGTTTGATTTCACAGAAGTGTGATTGACTTGGAGTGACATTGTGTTGTTTAAGTGTTCCCTTTATTGTTTTGAGCAGTGTATAATGAAGCATATGCTATTGGAGTTACACTTTTTCTTTATGCTGTGTTGTTAATTGACTATTAGGCAAGAATTGGCTTTAGCATGTTAACCAATGAAATGCAAAGCTGTATCAGGTACTGTATATAATCTCATATATCTTCCAGTCTGTGCTTAGCATCCCTTGGATTTGGCTTGTATTGGCTCTCTGTGTGGTGCTCACAGAAATAGAGCCTCATTGTTTTCTTTGAAGAATTTGGCCTTTTGTCTTTTATTCTAAATTTCCTCACAGCAGTGATGTGGCTAAGCAAACAGAATTCAATGAAGTCAACTTGCAATTCCTAGCAAAGTTGACAGACTTTATCCTGAAGGTAGCAGCCAGGTGAAGTGCCCAACCCCTGCATCACCTCAACCTCTTTTGCCAGCGTGGGAGCACCAGGGAGCGACATTGTTACAAGTTCTAATTTTTAGGGCCAACAAGGTTATTGTAAGCAAGTGCTTTCATGAAATTAGAAAAACCGTGTCTGAGGTGTACAGTCAATATTCATATGCTATTAATATGCTATGCTATTTTTGCTTCCTCCCCTTTTGCAGTTCATCAGTAGCATATCTGCAGCCTCCAGGATCAGAGCAGATACAGTTTTCTAGAACAACATCACCCTGCAACTCTCAGCAACTCCAAGGACAACAGTGTGCAGGTGTGAAAAGAGAACCTTTCAAAATGAGCCAAGTCCCTTTTGTCCTCTAATTGTGTAATCAATTTTTAAAAGTTGCATATTTTGAATAGTTCCTTCATCCAGCATATTTTTGTTTAAATGAAGCATTTGCCCCTAATTAATTCATATCCTAATCCAGTAGACTAGCTTAAATTGCAGCAGAGACTTGTACTGTTGCAGCTAAGCCACTGCTCAGGGTGAGTGGGAGGACTTTTCAAAGCACCTTAAACCATGTGATGGAGCTCAGCCCAATGGACTGAGCCGCTTCCTGCTGTTTTGAGGCTGTGTCATGGGTCTTATTGCCTGCTGACTGGCAGCGCACAACACCCCAGGGGAGTGCCTCATGATGCCCCATGGCATGGTCATGCACAGTTTGGGAACCTCTGGTTTAGGCTATACAGGTCCAACCTTGTTGTACACGGATTTGACTCAACATGAATGGCCACTGCAAATGAGAAGGAATGTACTGATCCCTGGAGAAGGGGGAAAATGCATCCCTTTAAAATCACAGTTTAAAAAACTGCTTTTTTTTTTTACTGTTGTAGAGAGACAGTCATGCAAGTGATTATAGGTATAACCTAATTACCCACTGATATTTCACCCATGGAAAATCCACAGATTTTTCTATTTCAACACGATGAGAAGGGCCCTTTAAATTAATAGAAAACAGTCATTTAACAATAACCTTGTTAATGGGAGAGAGGATAGCCGGCTGACAATCCATCAGTCATTCTCTCTCCAGGCACTGAGCTTCGGTCCCAGGCAAACAACTCCTCTCTTTCCTCTGAGCAGGCAAAAAAACGATAGTTACTTTGCATTGGTGAAGGGAGGGGGTTACTGGCTCCAAGTGAAGCCTTTCTAAGCGCCTGGAGAGAGACTGACTGATGGATTGTCTTCTTAATGACTCTATCTTGCATCACAAAAGTCAGCAAGGCTGTTTTTAAATCACTTAGCAAAGGGTAATTGTTTTTTAAATTGATTTGCTTTAATGTGATTTTTGCCATCCATGTGAGTTCTGGGAATGGAACCCTTGCGAATACTCAACCTGTATAGTATCACTTATATCTTGCTCCAAAAGGTTTGAGTTGTGGTTTGAAGGACCATGTGATGGCTTTCAATGTATAAAAGAGACTACCTGCTTGTCTTAAGAAAATGCAAATAGGTTTCCTGTTCAATAGGCATGTGTAAGAGAAAAATGTTCTTTTTTTGTTTTAATTCATTTTCTTTTTCACATTAAATTTCATTTTGCATTGATTCAATAGAAACTCCATCTTTTGATGCTATACATATGACATTTTTCAACCAAAATGACATGAAATTTTCAGAATTTGTACTTCTCTCTTCTGGCATCATTTGTGTGAATGTTCAGGAAAGTTGGAGAAAAGGAGTCCACTTTATAAGCAATTTAAAAAACACACCCACTATAAGTTTTCTATTCATTTCATTTTACATTGAGTTCAATAAAGGCTTCCTTTTAATGCTTGTAACTTCAGTATTTTCTGTCCCAATTGCATAACATTTTCATAAATCATACTATTGTATTAATGCATCATACCTGAAATTTTTAATAGAAATTCTATCAAAAGAATGGTGATACCTATATAAACAAATTTTCACAAAAATAAATGGCCATCTTGTATTGACTGCATTTTTAAATTCCTTATAAATCCGATTTTGTCCAGTCACTAAAGAGATAGTACCCTAGAACAGAGGTGTGCAAATCCTGACCTGTAGGCCATTTGTAGCCCTCGGGGACCCCCAATCTGGCCTGCAGGGAGCCCCCAGTCTCCAATGAGCCTCTGGCGCATCAGAGACGGTTGGAGCCTGCGCTGGCCCGTGACTACCAGTCATGACTGCCAGACACAAGCTGCAGACCGAATTAGAGCAAGGCCTTTTATAGTGTCCATGTGTTTTCTCCTTTTCCCTAAGCATTATTTTAACCCCTCCCCCCATTGCCTCTGAACAACTTATGTCTCCATGCATGTGTTTCTGGCTTGGTCTGTATGTTTTCACTGTGCAAGAGGTGTGTGGCAAACAGTTCATAGTTCAAATTCACATTTGAAATTTAAATTAATTTTTCCCGGCCCCAGATACAGAGATGGTGTGGCCCTCCTGCCAAAATATTTGCCCATCCCTACCCTAGAATTCTAAAAATTTTGAAGTTATAATCATCAAAAGATGAGATGGGTCTCCATTGAAATCAATGTAAAATGAAAACCATTGGATTCACATTTGCTACCAATTGAATGAGACACATTTGTTGTTCTCATTCCTTTTGAAAACAAATGCCCATTCTTAATTGTTTCCAGAAATAAATACATTGTCGATGTTCATCTCTTTCTGAAGAAAGAGTAGACTTTCTGACTAACTTCCATATTTATTGAGTTCATATAGATTTGATTCAGTAGCCTTTATTTTTAGCCAACTGACTGATGATATGAGAAAATATTCTTCTGTATTTACTTTGCTAAGGACATTTGTTTTTACATTTATAGCTACCTGCCTCTGCCTTTCGGAAACTGTAAGATAGAAGCTTAAATACCATGTTTCCAAATTGTGTTTTGTAGCAGTAGCACCACCACCAGGAGGAGGAATGGTAATGATGCAGCTCAGTATACCCAACAATCCTCAGCCTCGACCCCATTCACCACCCCAGTGGAAACAAAATAAATATTATTGTGACCATCAAAGAGGGCAGAAATCAACAGATTTTGGCGCTTTGGACAGCTCTACACAGGTATATTATCTCCTGTGCAATAAAAACTTAGCATTTAAAAACAGCTGTTTTAGAAAAGTGTCCAAAGGTTCCCTTCTTCAAATGGAAGATGCTTATCTCTGATGCAGGAGGTATATTTACATTTTTATTTCTTTACTTTTACATAGTTTATTGTTAAAAGAGTTGAGAAAGTTATTCAGATCGTCAGGAAGAAGTTTGTTATCCCATTTTTGGTTAGTGCAGGCGCCTTCATCCACTATAAAATTGACTGGGAAGTCAAGGTCACACTGTAAATCAAATCCTGTATTCAAAGGAATGGGAAGGAATCCTGATGTTCTAATTGCCAGACTGTTGTAGAGGATAGTCCTGTTCTGCAAATAGGATTCAAAGAATATTTCTTTGTCTAGGAAAAGAGAGAGTATAGTTTCTCTTCCTAGGGATAGTATTTTGCCAGTCATTGGAAGAAATGCCAACTTTGCAAAAAGAGGGAACTTTCAGAGAAAGAGAGCACGTTGTTTCAAGAAGAATCATCTTTGGATTAAATCCAAAAAGAACAGAATGAAGGAAAAGAGAGGGATCAAAAAATACAAGAGAGTTAAGAAGAAGTGGAAGGAGCAAGAAGGAAAACACCAACAAGACAGAGAACAAAGAAAGTACTAAGACAGAAAGTGAAAATGGCTGAACAACAAGTAGAAATTTTCTTTGTAGATGTTAATGCACTGAATTCTCCTTAGAAGTGAAGAGTATTCCATTAATTATATCGAATCAAAGCAGATGTAAATGAAAACAAATTTGGAACACAAATATTGCAATAATTAAAGTGGTATTAAGATAACTAAAGTGGTATTTTTTAAAGAGAAATTATATAAAATGTTTTATAGATGGTATTTAATTCCAGAGAAAATAGCAAAAGTGTACCCTGGGTCATCAAACAAATGTTGGATATGTAAAGAGATTGAGGGAACTTTTTATTATATGTGGTGGATATGCAAAAAAGCAAAGAAATATTGGAAAATGATATATAAACTGTTAGAAGAGATATTGAATTGTGTTTTACCATTCAAACTGGAAATATTCCTCTTAAATGCGACATCAGAAATTAAGAACCAAGATAAGAAATATTTTATTGTAAATATTAGTTTAGTGGCAAGAATAGTGTATAAGTAAAATCTGAAGCCTTTTTATGATTGAATAGATAATGTTAGTTATTTAATATTGTTAAATCATTAATCAATAGATTAACAAATATGATGATTTTTGTATTGATGAATAATTTTGTTTTTAGTCATTATTGGTTTTTTTTTACTAATGCATGTTGCAATCGATGGCCAATACCCTCATGTGTAACCTGTGTAGTGCCAGCCCTAAGTCTAACCCATTTTCCTTACCTGTATCTGTAATAAATAAATAAACTTTGTTGCAAAGAAAGGAAGAAATGCCAACTTTGCCAAAATCCTCTGGTTTCATGTTTCATAAAAGAGGTTCACAAAATCATGTCTTTTTGTAAGGACTGCTGAGTGTGGAAAGTGAAATTTCAGTCTGCACGGAGTCATAATTCACATGCAGAATATTAAACTGATTTAAACAAGGGTTTCCAATAAATTGAAAGACTGACCTCCCTGCCATGATATGCTCATATGTGACTTTTTTTTTTAAAGTTACAACACAGTCCACAACTAGGTAGCCCTGCAATCTCTCCAGCCCAGTCGCCGGCGCCAGCTCAACTGTCAAACATGAAGAACATCCGTCCCACGTTAACACCCCTTCCTCTTGTACCCCCGTTCTCTAGACCTTTTGTCCCTGGACAAGGTAAGAATGAAATCATAAATGGATGGCTGTGCTTACATGATGGTGTGTTAATTGGAGAGATGAACTAGTGCAGTGGTTCTCAAACTTTTTGAGTTAAAGGCTGCTACCTAATTTATAAATGCTAAAGAGTGTGGCTATAATGGTGATTGGGCAACAGTGCTTCCCTCCCCCCTCATGTAGTAGCTTGTTTAACCCTTGATGTGTGTAGCCTAATTAGCCCTGTCAGTTTCATGAACTGCCAAAAATTGGGTCACAGTCCAATGGTGTGTAATGGACCCATAGTTTGAAAATCGCTGAACTAATGTGTATATTAGAACCAGAACACATTGAATGTATGTGTATGCCTGCATGTATGACTTCCCTAAATATAGTGTATACACACTATTTGATCTAAAATTGAATATCTGTGTCTTCAGGAGATGCCAGATATCCTTTGCTTGGTCAGCCATTGCAGTACAATCCTCCATCTCTGCTACATGGACACATAGCAAATCCACAGGTAGGAGAAAAAGTCCTCCCTTCACAACATTGTCCAGTTACCTGGATAAAGTGTGTAACAGTAACAGGTATTTCTTGCTTCAGAAACAAGGTGCTTTCCTTTTAGAATTGTTTGCTTTGTTACTTATGCATAGCTTTTTTTAACAGAAAAGAAGCCAGGCAGGCATGTAAAATTGTTGTACCCTGACAAGTTTCAATATTTCCAAGAAATTCTGTTCAAATCTTTTATAATGCAAGGTTATCTTTCATGCATATGGATTTGTGGTGATTTGCATTAGTAAGTTTGTAAAAAGTGGTGTTCAGATGTCACTTTAAGATAGTGGTATTCAAACTGGAGCATTGCGATGCCCCAGCCTGTGGGTCCTGGCCTCTGCCCCCTTAAGGGGCGGGGGCAGCCAGGAGATGGGGGGCAGTGGCGCAATCCACAGGATCGCAATGCTCAGGGGAGCTGCAGGGGCTTGTGTGCACTTGCCCAAGCCTCCTGCAGCCTCCTGGGGGTGCAGGGAGCCCTGCGCAACCTTCAGCAGGGCTCCCCAGGTCAGGAAAAGTGAAAGCGGAGCGATCGTGCCCCACTCTGCAAAACCGGAAGCGGAGCGCAATCGCTCCGCTTTCCCTTCTGATGGGGCTGCAGGCACTGGGGTGCACCCTCCAGTCCCTGCAGCAGCTGTCCGTGTGTGCGGGGAGCCCTGCCCGAGTGCCTGCAGGGCTCCCCAGGTCAGGGAAAGGGAGAGTGGGGCAATCGCGCTCCGCTTCTGCTTTTGCTCCCCGCACAAAGGGATGGCTGCTGCAGGGACTGGTGAGTTCGTCCCAGTCCCTGCAGCCCCCTGAGCGATGCGATTCGCGTCGCTGCCTTCCCCCTGCCCCTGCTGCCTCCCCCCCATCCCTGCAAAGACTTACTGTTGGTTTCAAACTCCTGGAGAGTTTGGAAACCGCAGCCTTAAGATATTAGCCATAGAGTCTAAAAGACAATGCTTAATATTTAGTGAATGCTGAAAACACAGCATTTGGGTGCCTTGCAGCAGCTTAGAGTTACTTGTGAATATGACTGTATGTTTGCTTTTAATGATCCAAGTTGAGGCCAGGGTTGAATGGGAATTTGTAGATTCAAACTACCTTGACACATATCATACCTTGACCATTGACCTGAGTTGTTTGGACCACAAGCGAGGAGATCAGCAATGTTCTGTTTGCATCTCCAAAGTCACCTCACTCCAATGTAAGGAATGATTTTTATTTTTTTTAGTATGAATGGTGTGCTATCAAACCTGACCTGGAATAAAGGAGCACAGTAGTGGATCACTTCATAGATTTCAGATGCTGCTGCGTTTCTTTTCAGTTCAGAAAACAGTACCATGTAGCCATTGAAATTATTCTAGCAAGATAGAAGGAGATAGCTATTGTCCCTTTTGGGTGGAGTGGGCAAGAGAAGAAAGAATTCCAACTCCTGATCATTCTTTCTTTCTTCATATGTGTATCTGTTCCCCTCCCCCCTGTAGTGTCAGCCTGGAAGCAGACATGGAAACAGAGGAAGAAAACCAGCCAAGAAGGCTGCTTCTGCAGACCTTGGTGCTGGAGAACCAGGTGGGTGACTCATTGTGTGGCATTTTTCTTTGAGGCAACTGAACAGAAAGAAAGTATATTATGCATGCATCCATTTTAACACAGCTCTGCAGGTCTGATCTCTGAAGATGAATGCAGAAAACAACAGGCAGTAGGAAATGTGAATGGGTATTTCTACAATGTACTGCAAGCTTTTTGAGTCTGTGTTCTACACAGCAGTTCTTTTCTTTTTCTCTATCATGCAGAACGGTGTACTAAACTATTATTCTTCAGCATTTGTCATACTTTCAAGTATGCATATCTTCAGCTGACATAGCATCCTTTGAACATTTGCCCATTCTCTGTAGCGAAATAGAAGGCAGATTTTAAAAATCTGGAACACAAATGCAAAGTTTCTTTGGACCATTTCTAAACGTGTCTATAATAGATGTTTGTGAAATATGATTGCAAACATCACCAGCTGAAGCTGTCTGGGCCCATGGCTATTCAAGTTATTTATGAGTGTGTGTGTGGAAAACTTTCTCTTGTGTGATTCCCGAGAGGAAAGAAACCCAAATAACTCATTCTAGTTCTGTTTCTGTTGGAATACCTGATCCTTACAGTCCGAACATAAGAAATTAAAATATTACAAAGTTAAATTTAGAAGCAGAGTTAACTCTTTGAGTTAATCGAAGTGCACACAGGAGATAATTGGATCCTGATTTATAGTGGTAATCCAAGTAAAAGAGCTGAAGAATGGTGTCTGCTTATCTTGCATATTATGCAATTTTATATCCCATTATAGTTCTAAACTTTGAGCCATGATACCTACTTGAGGCATCATTGAAGCTACACCAGAAAAAACATCACTGACACCTTTTGTTATCATTAAAACAGAAGAGCAGTTGCATATCCTATATTCAGTGCTTTCATTTTAGTACTTCTCACTCTTAGGGTGGAAGCTACAAACTACATTGCTGGCCATTTTCCATTTGTTCATCAGATATATACCTGATAGATATCTCTCTATTGGGAACTTCACTTCATGGGTCTGATCAAGTGGACATTAGTTAATGAAAGTTTTTGCTGAAATACATTAGTTTTTAAGGTACTACAAGACTCTTTGTTTTCTTGCTGTGACAAACCAACACAACTACTGCTCTGGAGGTTATCCAGTGCATTAGTAGCACCAGGTCATATAGAAAGGTGAGAGTTACTTGATCATAGTTATTGAGGGAATGTGGTGACACATGGCCATATGCTGTACCTGCTCACAGTAAGTTGTTTTGGGGCACATGACTACCACGTGCCCCAAATTGTTCTTGCTTTGCCTACATTTGGAGGGTGGTATTGAATTAAAGCAGTGTTTCTCAACCAGAGGTATTAATACCACTGGTGGTACTTGAGGTGGTGTTTGGTAGTACACACAAGAACTGCCAGAACCTTGCTGTTGGGCAGCAACACCAGTGATGCAATGTGACAAGCAATAGTAGGAAACTCAGCTCAACGGGCAGAGCTCCAGCATGCACTTTTCATGCTCACATAAGCCCTCCCATCTGCCCTGAGCTTCTTACTGGTGCTTGTTGTGTTGTATCTGGCCTCCTAATCCAGAAGAAACTGGGGATGACATCATTGCCAGTTACTTCAGGTGGTACTTTCAGTAGGTGAATCATGTGAGGTGGTACAGTGGGGGTCAAACATTGAGAAACACCTAATTAGAGTACTAGTATGTTAGATCAGATGGAAGCAGAGGCAAGATTGCCAAACAGGTTCAACATTCTGTGGATGTGTGTGATTAAGTACATGCTTTATGATAACATAAACCTCCTGCAATGTCATTTTTAATCCCACATTTTTCTCCAGTTGTAGGAAAAGTGTTAGAAATTACTGAACTACCAGAAGGAATAACACGAGCAGAAGCTGAAAAATTATTTGTGGAACTTCTTAAAGTTGGTGCCAAGATTCGGTGGCTACGAGATCCCCAGTCCCTACACGTGCAACAGCAACACCACCATCACCCCTGTGGTAGTGGAGATAGTAATGTGAATGTGGAACCTTCCAAACTTAATGACTTGGCATCTACGTACACGGTTCTAGCAACATTTCCAACCATGTCTGCAGCCCAAAATGCATTGAAGAAACAAAGTAATTCACTGAACAAGTTTAGGCTGAGAACAAGCAAGAAGCACTACGACTTTCACATTCTGGAAAGGGCTAGTTCTCAGTAGCAGCTATGCCATTATGAACATTCAGCCTTTATTACTTCCATGTCTTTATCTCCTCTACTTGATTGGCTTGATGTTTATGGGTTTTTTGTTGTCTTCATAAAGACTCCTTGGATTTCATACAATAGTAAAGCCTTTGAAGAATAAACCCAGTGATCCAGGCAGAAGATGCAGAAAAAAATACACGCAGTTAAATCAACAACTATTTAAAAAAAAAACAACTGCTGTGACATGAAACGGACAGGCAGCTTTCTTGGAGGAATGCTGTTAAAATCCCCCTTTTGTAGTAGTTTCGTTTTATATTTCCGAATTCTTGTATCAGATCCAAAGCTCTGTTGTACAGCAAACATTTGTTCATAAGGAATATCCATATTCTTACCTGTATTTTGTAATCCCTTTGCACATAGCCAGCACACTTCTATCACTTTTAAGGGCAGGGATTTGGGGTGGCGAGGGAAAGAGAAGAGTTCTTAAGGAATTACACTGTATTTCTAGCCCAATATGCAACTGGCAAGGAAAGCAGTGTATTTCTGATCCCCTTCTCCTAATCTAACAATAACTACTGAAGACCTTCTCCAGTCCTTCCCTTTCCAGATTCACTTTGGAGCTGTGAATGGTAACTGCCAATAAATACTCAATTCTGAAGCAGCTTGTTTCTGTTCCTATGGGATAAGTATTAAAGAACATTGCAGATAATTTTAACTGGAGCCCCTTTGTTTTCAGTAAACAGTGAGGAAATTAAATGTGACTCTCCCAATGGCAAAACGTTTGCACTTTAATTGTGTTCCCATCAATATGGTCCCCCCCCTTTTTTTTTTACTGTAAGAGTAATAGCATTTGATAAGTGCTGGAAACTTCTTAAGTGGTTTAAATATGTTTTTCATCATTTGTAGAGGATCACTGGACATCAAATGATTCATTGCACATATAAAGGAGACACCTTTTTCAATTTCTGTATAATTTGCAAGGCTGTACAATGTGTGCTGATGCAAGCCTTTCTTCAGTTTGAAAAAAATAAAAATAAATGTTTACAAGTACAAGTTTTCTGGTGTAGTTTTTAAAGTGTAGTTTAGTTTTCAAAAAGATATGATACAAATCTCCATATCAGGAGAGTTTGTCTGGTATAGTGCTGAAAAGACTGAACTGCAAATTGTGACTTCCCTGGTTCTAATTCCACCTCTGCCATAAATACCCACTAGGTAGCTTTAGGCACCCCCTCCCTTTCAGCCTCACTTTCCCAACTGTAACAATATGGGATAAAACTTGTCCTATTGGGTTGTTCTAAGGATTACATCTAGATAATGCATGTGATATACTTTACACAATCAGAAAACACTACATGATGTTAAATATTATTATTAGGAACTGGATGACTTGGTTCAGCAGTTCCCAAATGTCTACAAGGGAGTTGGGAACCCTGTAAGTCTTGGCAGGGTGGAAGGCCAGCAATGCCACCAGAAGTAAGGGACTCTTAAACACAGCTGGTTGGGCTGGCCTCTGGCAGGGTGTGGGTGCTTCATACCCCCCTCTGCAGGCCTCCCTGCTGCAGCAAATGGGTCCGCTTGGCAATCAGAGCTATTTGCAGCAGTGGGGAGGCCCGCAGAGGGGGCAGCTAGCCTCCCACACTGCAAGAGACCAGCACAACTCCTCCAGGTAAGTTTAATTATCCTTTGCTCCCAGTGGCATTGCAATTGCTGCAGAACCATCAGGGCATTCATTTCTTTGGCCACTCCTCAAGTGGGAATGGTTCTCCTTGTTCCCCTAATTGGGAACCCACCAGTTTGGAACCACTGGCTTAGCTATTAGAGTTTGGTAAATGAAGCTGTTCTATACTACAATTTTTCATGAGACAAGACTTCAGAGAAGACTACTTGACTCAGATTGTTTTAGAATAGTGGTTCTCAAACTCTCCAGGAGTCTGAGAAGCACTGGTAAGTCTTGATGGAGGTGTGGACTGGGATGGGGAGGATGTCCCAAAGGCACTGCAGCAATCACAGCACCCAGCCACATTTCAACACACCTGGGGGGACTGCAGCCTTAGCTCTGCTGCAGTGGGCTTCGATCTGCAGTTGGAGTCCACTTCTGGTTTGTGGTCGGAGCTCCAGAGCATGGAGTTTCTGAGACCAGAAGTGGGCTTTGACTGCAGATCAGAGCCCACTGCAGCAGAGGGGAGGCTCGTGGAGGGAGCTGGAAGCCTCTTGGATCCCCTGGGAGGCTGCAGTACCCCAGGTAGGTTGAAATATGCCTGGGTGCCCTTGGCGCCACGATCGCTGAGTAGCTGTCAGGACACCCATTTATGGGTCACTCACCTTAAGGGAAAGTGACCCATTTTGGTTCCAATGGTGGGTTGTAAGCCACCACTTTGAGAACCACTGGTTTAGAAGTTCAAAAAATCAGGTCTGTTAATGTCAGCAGCCTTACAGTTTTTTGGTTGTATTCCCCATCTTATCCATTGATTCCTCTGCCCCATGCTAGTCTTCCTTTTCATCTTGAGAGCACAGTTGCACTGGACAAATCAAAAACATAAATCAGATGAAATATACAGCTGAACAATATTTATGTACAGAAAATTTTGTATTGCTTATTCTATAGTGTTGAACAAAACCTCAACTCAAAAGTAGATTTAGCCCTATAATATGTCTGTATGAGAAACTCCCTGGAAACCATACACAAGTCTCTCTTTTTCTCTGCTCAGGTGATAGGTGGTGGTGGTGATGTTATTGATTAATAATTCAAACTGTTGAACAATGAAATGCTACCACAGTGAAACATTTAGCAGTCTAGATGAGTCTACTACTAGCTTAACATCAGTGAAGTTATGAGGAAGAACTTTTCAACAAATACATTTGGATCTTGGATTGTCAAGGTTTAATTATGTGAGACGGGAACTTAAGAACTCATGGGACTTAAGTTGCTTAACAGTGCAATCTTCTGCATTATTCCAAGTTATATTCCTTTCAATGGGACTTATTCTCATGTATGTGCATACTGTATAGGACTGTGGCTCAAGTAACTACATTGGATGGGAATGGAGACGAGAAATACTAGGCTATTCTGTAAAAATATATGGACTCCTAAAATTACCATATACACTTGTTCTTATTACTGTGAGTTGTACTTAATGCTTCAAACTTAGTTCAAGAAATCTTAGTTGATGAACTCTGAATTTTAGTTTAGTTGTATCAACCTAAACTTGTACACAAGAAAAATAGTTCTGAAGAAAAAGCATACCATACTTTATTTTTAGATTATTTTCTAAATCTACATGTTCTAATATGTACTTATTACATTAATATCCCACCTCTCCCATTCGTGGTGCGCGTCTTCTAGGATACCTACGGCTCTGCCTCGTCATGTCAGCCTCGAACAGGCCAGTCGTAACGCCCCGCCCCCACCAGCCCAGCCGAGGCGCTCCCAGCTGTCAGTCAGCGAGCGTTCTCGCCCCGCCCCGCCCGCGCGACTTCGCAGCGCATGTGCAGTCCTCCCACGTTCTCTCCGGCGGCGGAAATCCGGGTGGAAAACTGCTGGTTGGGTGGCGAAGTCCGAGTCATCGTCTCTAAAGCGAGGCTGACATTTGTGACGCGCATGCGCGCTGCGTCTCGAAGGAGACGGGCTGCTGGGCCGCGGGGAGCAGAAGGCGGCGCGAGCGAGTCGGGTGCGCGCGGCCCCCCTTCTGAGCCCCCCGCCGCCGCCATGAGGTGGTTCCCCGGCACCATCCCGGCCGCCATCGCCGCCGCCAAGCAGCGCAGCGCCGTCTTCGTGGTCTTCGTGGCAGGTACGGGCTCGGCCGGGCGCCTCCCCGGCCCTCCTCTGCCCCACGGGGAGGAGGACCCCGTGCCCTCTGCAGGCCTGTGGGCCCCTCTGGGCCCTCCTCGCCCTCGGGGGCTGGCACCAGCCTGGAGGGCAGGGGAGGGGTCTTGCCGGCCCTGGCGCCCGCACTCCCACCGGGTGCGCCGGGGCCTGTCTGCGCCCCGTTGCCCGCTCTGCTCCTCTGCCAGCCCAGGCCTGTGCGTAGCTGCTCGGGAGGGACTCCCGCTGACTTCAGGGCACCTACTCCAGGGGGAGCGCGCGGGATGGTGGCGCTGCCTCGGATCGCAGCCTCACGCCCCTCTAGGCCAGGGTTTCTCAGCCAGCGGTACGGGCAGCGCCTGGTGGCAGACGGGGTCCCCGGGCACCTGCCGCTCAGCAGCGAGACCAGGAGGGCGACACATCGCGCAGCAGCAGGAGGCTCCCGAGCAGGCTTTTCCGGGCTCGAAAACCCCTCCCGTCCACCCGAGCCTCTTACTGCTGTTTGTCGCGTCGCGTCTGGCCTCCCAACGCAGAAGTCACTGGCGGTGATGAAACCGCAAGTTTCATAAGAAGAGCCCCGCTGGATCAGGCCAAAGGCCTATCCGGTCCAGCTTCCTGGATCTTGCAGCAGCCCCCCAAATGCCCCAGGGAGCACATGAGACAGCAGGCACCACCTGCATCCCAGTGCCCTCCCCGGCATCTGGGAGGTAACTTGCATACACTACTTGATCATGCAGGTGCCTCTTCGTTTCATGGCAGTGCCTGAATTCCTTGCAGTGGTACTTGGAATAGGTGGGCCACGTGAAGTGGTACGACAAAGGACCAACGTTGAGAACTGCTGGCCTAGAACAATTAGGGCTGCAATTCTATATGTTGTGTAGGGTAACAGGTTTTTCACAAGGATGCTATTGGCTCCCTTGGCTGGCCACCCCAGCTTCCCAGAAGTTTGGAAACCATTGCTCTAGGTTCACGCAGGGGCAGAAGATTATTAGCATTTCTTGATAACTGTTCTGTTTCTCTAATATAAGTCTAGTAAACAATACAGCCTAAGGTAGTTTGTTTGTGGTACAGAGAACAGTTATGCTTGTTAAATGGAAACATCCTTAAAAAAGTTTCTCCAAGGCACCTAAGTGCCTTGTCCACTCTATCTACTTTTTTTTCTCCTCATCTCCCCCCCCCCCCCCACACAGGGTGAATTTCATCTAATTCCCATCCCACATTGTTTCTTGTATTTTTGATCTAATATTCTCCAATGTATAGAGCAACTATATGCGTGCACTAGAGCTTTAGGCTCCCATTTGACATTCCCCTCTTACTGTCTTGTGATCTGCTTGTGAGAAGGGTTCCTGTGTCATTCGGAAGAGGAAATGCAGTTCCTTTATTGTGTATAGGCAATTCCAAAATTGACAAGGTGAGGTTTGAATCCATTGTGTTCAAGACTATAATCAAGAGCCATAAAAACTTGGTTGCCTTTCCCAAGCTGGCTTGTATTTCCTGTCTTGCGCCTGTGATGATGCCATTACCAAGGACCCCATGCTATTTTTATTTATTTTGATGCTTATTCAGTTCTGTCCTGAAGATTTGGGGCAGATAATAGTCCCATGCAGTCATCTTCCTAAGAACATAAGAACAGCCCCACTGGGTCAGGCCATAGGCCCATCTAGTCCAGCTTCCTGTATCTCACAGCGGCCCACCAAATGCCCCAGGGAGCACACCAGATAACAAGAGACCTCATTCTGGTACCCTCCCTTGCATCTGGCATTCTAACATAGCCCATTTCTAAAATCAGGAGGTTGCACATGCACATCATGGCTTGTAACCCGTAATGGATTTTTCCACCAGAAACATGTCCAATTCCCTTTTAAAGGCGTCCGGGCCAGATGCCATCACCACATCCTGTGGCAAGGAGTTCCACAGACCAACCACACGCTGAGTAAAGAAATATTTTCTTTTGTCTGTTCTAACTTTCCCAACACTCCATTTTAGTGGATGTCCCCTGGTTCTGGTGTTATGTGAGAGTGTAAAGAGCATCTCTCTATCCACTCTGTCCATCCCCTGCATAATTTTGTATGTCTCAATCATGTCCCCCCTCAGGCGCCTCTTTTCTAGGCTGAAGAGGCCCAAACGCCATAGCCTTTCCTCATAAGGAAGGTGCCCCAGCCCCGTAATCATCTTAGTCGCTCTCTTTTGCACCTTTTCCATTTCCACTATGTCTTTTCTGAGATGCGGTGCCCAGAACTGGACACAATATTCCAGGTGTGGTCTTACGATCGATTTGTACAACAGCAAATAGTTTCTTCCTGTTTCTTTCGTCTAATGTAGACACAATGTTCTTTTCTCATCTTACAAAATTTCCTTTAAGCCTTTTCTGGTTTTCTCTCCCTTCTTTATATTTCTTTCTCTTCTTGCCCCAATGTCTCTGTAGGCCTAGCTTCTCAAAGTCTTTTAATCACAACCAGATTGATCTTGGGCATCTGATCGTGCAGGTGCTTATGCATGTCATGGGGATGCCTGAGATTTTGTCTTAATTTGTTAGGTTTGCCTCTCACTTACATACTATGTATTCCATGTATAGTTTTTGTCTTCCTAAAATTTATGCTTTACTAGGACTGTAGTAATATTTAATTTTACATGCTTACATCTGTCTGATTCTGTATAGAAAGCTATTCCTTCCTTGTCTTCAGACTTACAATCTAAGGCAGATGTGTTAAATGGGGAAAAATAAGCGACAGACTGTTAGCCTCATACAAGGACTAAACTCATAGGCTTTTTGTCACCATCCATGTAAATGTGTCAGTAGCTCTTAGGAAGGTGCCTTCTTAAAATTATCTCCTGGTACACACATACACACACACACATACTGCTTGCAACACATCTCTAAGAATTTGGGCTAATTTCATTGTCACTCACAGCATATAGTTGGCTGTTTTAGATGCATAAAAAGCTCTTGAGGGAAAGGGGGATGCATCTATGTAATAAATAATTCAAAGGCTGACTGTATCACTTTGATGCTGTGCTCTTAAGTATCCTCAAATATTAACAAAAGTAACTGAAAAAGCTAACAGAAGTTTAGTTACAGATTTGACATCTGTCAGTTTTGTAAAGTTAATGCAGCATTTTATAAACTGTGGAAATTAACTGTAATCAGCATGTGCATGATATGTTTCCTGCATGTCTGGTGCACTTTACAGTGCATGATGAATACACCTGTGGGAAATCAACACACTTGAGCTCCTTATTTTTCTCTCTCTCTGGTCTCTCTTGGGAAATGATTCTGGAGTATGCAGATTGCAACTGTGTTGGCAGTTGGCTCAGACCAGCTATTTTCTGCACTTCCCTGCTTCTATCAATATAGCAGTGTTGTTTTTAAGCAGAGTTTAATGATACCAGTTAACCTATTGACAAGATTGTTTGTGTGAATGTAATTTTGTTTTTATTATTATCTGCTCTATTACATGTCTGCATAGACATACAGTATATATTCTGTAGAGCTCCATAGATAGTGAGATAAGATTAGGCAATTGTAATATGTTACTCGGAGTCAAATGGAAAACTTAACAAGTAAACAAGAGTATTAAATCTCATCACATGCACTTGGATTTATTTCCAACTCGTGCTAGAACATAATATATTACGGTGAGAAATTCTTTTTTTGCCATATTTTCATTAATTGGCTTGTTTATTTGGAATTGTTTTTATACATCTGATATTTATTGCTGTTTTTCTTTCATTTGTATGAAACTTCATCATACCCACATTCTAAAAAGAATGAATGTGTGTTTTTGTAAGGTGGTTGTATTAAGTGTTCATACCATATTAAGAACTAGTTAGTCTGAAAAACTGCTACGGCATTCATACTTTTAATAGGTGTTTGTAGTTTAGAATCATTTTCAGATTCTAGAGTGGTATGTTTAGCAAGCTGCACAAGGACACCTTCTCATATTAATTTTGTAGGGTCGGAACCACTGCATCTCATTCCCACTCCATGAAAGCAGCATTAGAAGACCCATCCCCTTCTTGGAAACTCAGACAATGTGAAAGAATAACAGCCTAGGCTCCTTCTGTGTGCCCTCCTCATCTTTTGGATGTTTTTTTTCCAGAAGTAAATCCCTTTGTATTCAGTGAGGCTCTCTCCCAAGTAAATATGCAGAGGTTTGTAGCATTAGCTTGAAACTTGTTTTAATGTTTTGCTAAACAAGTTTCATGAAACTGAAACTCGCAGCATGATGATGCTAATCCGAAACAGTATGTTTAGTTTCAGTAATATCTTTCTGGCTACATAGTTCACAAAATAAAGACTTTGATTGTAATTTAAAGCTGCCATAATGCGTACTGGGTGACCTTGGACCAGTCACTATCTCTCAGCCTAGCCTACCTCATGTCATCAGTGTTGTGAAGGTAAGAGGAGGAGGGGCCATGTACACTGTCCTAAGTATCTTGAAGGAAACATGGTGCATAAATGTAAAACATTCCCTAAGTATGCAGAAAAAATATTAGCTTGTGAATTAAAGGAAAAACAAAATGTCTAATAGCTTAATTGAGAATGGCACCTTCATTGCCTTTCAGGGGCCATGTAATATTGAAGGTGGTTAAGCAACAGTCAGGGGAAGAGGAGGAAAATGAAGGGAGCTGCACAAGTCCATAACAAGTTATAGTATGGCATTAGAACTGGAGGAAGTTATTAAGGGGCATGCATCGCTTTTCCACTATGATCAATGTTATAAGCATTCAGGTCTGTGATTCTAAACACATTCTGGGGATCTGTTTATTAGGTTTGGAGGAAAGTGCTTCCTTTAAATCCTAATCATTCATCCTCTCAAGGGACTATTTCAGTTACAAAGGAAGCTTGAAGCATAGAGCTTGAAAATAGGATCAGTGCCATGAGATGCACAGTCTTCAGTCTGAGTTGCCACTCGCCTAAGCCTTCCATGCAATGTACAGAGGTTGAAATACCCTGTCATTGCACTGTGTCGCTCAGATTTTAGTCTAGATGGAAAGCCCTGACCCTTAGTAGTCAGCTCTGTCAAATGATTACACTGTAGTGCTAACCTGTTGAGGTTATATTTTAAGTTAGGAGGAGACTACTTATCCATGTAGAGCAAGCAGTCTTGTACTATGAGGCAGGGGATGGATAGACCTGGATTTCCCAATTATTTATTCTGCTTTCCCCTCTGATTCAGTTCAGACCTCCCGTGTGTTTCATCTATTTCTCAATGTGCAAATGTCTGTTCTTATAACACTGCAACATTGAAAAGTAGTTGACTTTGTTATGATATTAACAACTGGAAATGTCTTAAACACAAAATTGTGGCAAGAACCATCCGTGAGGTACCGCTGTTTGGAGAGGATCCCCACATGTTGATTGTGAGAGTGCATATATTGTTTCCCTTGCAGCCTGTGACCTGTCTCTCCTATTTCGTCATCAGGAATTATTTCCTTTTATGTCCTGCACCTGCTGTCTGCTTGTGACAGGTTTAAGTTAGGATGGTTTTGACTGATCAGTATGAGCCTGGAAAGTGGGTTCTGATAACCCAATGAGAAGGTTTTTTGGGGTGACCTTTTGGGTCACTGTATTGATGTACTGACAGTTGCCTTAAAGTCATGAACAATGTGTTTTGACACAAGATTGTGTTTACACTGTACTGTAATTTGTGATTAATCTAGATTTGTATCTGTTGTTTCTTCATAGGAGATGATGAACAGTCCACAGAGATGGCTGCTAGCTGGGAGAATGAAAAAGTGACTGAGGCAGCAACAGATGGCTTTGTGGCTATTAAAATCAATACCCAAAGGTCTGACAACTTCTGATTTTTTTTTTATTCCCCCCCAGTGGTATTTACTCTCAAATACTCTGTATTCAAGACTTAGTTATTTGGGAACAACTTTGCATAACGATTAATAAATGTGCTTTAAAAGTAACTGTACACTAAGAAAACATATTAATTTTTACAGCATAAATTTACATTGTTCTGGTCAACATTCCTGCTACTGTATTGTTTGCCAGAATAAGATCTGGCTGATGTTTGTATTTTGACTCTGAAAATTAAAAGCCATAATGATTATGGCAAAATTTGGGGCCAAATTGTATGTTACATTTAATAGTAAGTAACCTTGTACTCCTTGATTCTCTGAAATGCTGATTAGGAAGGAAGTGACTGAATGAGAGGTGCTTTAACCCTTTCCCTGTCTGGTGAAATGGGGACACAGTCGCTTCTCTACCAGCTATTCAGAGTAATTCAGTAACATTCCACCTGCCAATTCCAAATGTTTGTTTGCCCTCTCATTTGATTTAGAATGGTGAAATGGCAAGTAAGGAATAAAACACATACACGCACTGTTTCTCCACTTTCATCCTCTTTAGGTACGCAACATGTAACTCGATCCTCAAATGAGATGCATTTGTTGTCCTTTCTTTGACACTTTTTACGAGAAAGTACCCTCCTATTTTGCTTTAGTAAGTTAGGTAAATGTGCTATTCAGTTGGGTAAACTTTTTAAAAGTTGCACTTGTATAGCTTTATTTCCCTTTAGTAGCACTTTAGAAAAAGAAACACTTGATGATGTTTGATATTCGTGAATGTTAATCCTGGAATTCCCTGTATTGTATAATACTGGTGTCTTTTAATACCGGTGTTTAAAAGAAATATAAACTAATTCGTTGTAGTCTCACAAGGCTTTTACTAGTCTTGCATATGTCACTGGCTCTTTTTAAATTACATTTCAGTCAGATACAATGATTTGCTAAACTAATATTTACTTCTTACACAGCGACGCCTGTCTGCAGTTCTCACAAATCTGTATCCTTTGAACATAGTAAGATGTAAGCATTTCATTTTAGAATGATTATGAATTTTCCTGTTCAAAAAGGCTTTATTTCACAATGACAACCTGGCATGTTTGATATCATTTCAACTATCTGAACATTTTGCACAGATAAATTGCTACATTGAGTGGTGTCTTTTTGGTTCTGATTTTCAGCTAGGGAAGCTGAGATACAGTAGGTTTAGGGCAGGCCAAGAAGTACTGCTTCACACAGTGTTTATGCTTCTTCCTGAGAAGTATGTGCAGAAGAAACAATCCAGAAGCAAATATACCTACTGCCTTCTTGGTACAGCTGTCGTCTTTGTCTGACAAAAACCACAGGGGAGGGGTGTTGGGTGAATTCCCAAGAACATGATTGCATAGGATACAGAAGGTTGTAGAACTAAAAGGAGATCATGAGCAATTGTCCCCCACCCATGTTTTCGGTTTGTGAGACTTAGGGCGCAATCCTAACCAATTTTCCAGCACTGGCATAGCTGTGCCAGTGGGGCATGTGCTGCTTCCTGCAGTTGGAGGGCAGTCACGGATGCCTCCTCAAGGTATGGCAATGTTTGTTCCCTTACCCATAAGTTGTATTGCTCTTATGTTGGTGCTGGAAAGTGGGTTAGGATTGTGCCCTTAGAGTGCAAACCATTATTATCACAGAATTCTCTGTCCCAGGCTGTGGTGATGGCCACTTGCTTAGATGGCTGCAAAAAGGTTAGATACATTCACGTTCAATAGCTCGGTCAACATCTATCAGCTTTTTAACAACCCTGCATGCATTATTCTTTGTGCGAAATGCAAGGGGCAAACAACATAGGGAGGTTGTTTCCTTCATGCCCTGTTTGTGAGCTTCCAGGTTACATTTGTCTGGCTGCTGTTGAAAATGGAAAACTGAAAAAAGAAAACAGTGCTGGCCTAGATGGAGATTTAGTCTGAATCCTGCAGGATAGACCTTACGTTAAGAAATGAACTACCATTCCAATAGTCATCGATATATCTTATTTAGTGAAGTAATATCAGGCACTGGCAGAAGATGTGTGGGGGTTTTTTGGGGGGTGGGTGAAGAGAGACACTTATCCTGAGGGCTTTAGGCAGTTTCCATACAAAAGCTTGATGCATGAACAAACTCTTTGATCCAGTGTATTTCTTTTGAGTTGGGGGAAGAGGCAGCAAAAATATGATAGGTAGGTTGGTGTCCCACTTAAATGTTTCTCAGTAATTTTGACATTTTTCTGCCAACATAAGTTTGCTGTGTACTTTCCCTGCCCACCTCTTTCCAGTGACCCCTTCTCCTAAGCACTGGCATTTGTTTTTCTCTTTCCCTTCTAAGGTACATTTGTCCACAAATGCAATACTTTATCTATTGTCCTTTACTATCACTGTATAGATCCTGTAGTGTGCATTCCATCCAGTTTCTTTATAGGAGACAGTGGAATCCCATTGGAAGTCATCGCTGGCAGTGTTTCTGCCGATGAACTTATTACAAGAATTCAAAAAGTCAAGCAGGTAAACAAATGGTGACAGACCTGTTTTTTTGTTGTTTTGTTTTTTACTATAATGAAGTGTTTTGAAATAGTTCTTTAAATTTAACCTTTTCTGGCTTGAGTGTGTTCCTGTGTCAGTTTGCCTTACAGAATTTTGAAGCATGTACACTTGTCGTAAGGGTATTTATAGGCCTGTTGAGGTTACACTCAGTTACACAGTTTTAATGGTATTCTGGACAGAGCTGGAAATGTATTGACAAGGTGGCGAGGACTTGTACTAAAGAATTAAAATCCTTTTCCTTTGCAGAACTAAATGAATGACCTTTCTTCTCTCAAATAAACCTCTTTGCACCCTGCATCAAATTTTATGCTTCCCAGGCATATTTTTTAGTGCAGTGGGAGATGACAGGTTGCAAGTGGAATTTCTTTAAGATCCTGTGCTTATTCATTCCAAGCATTGCCCTGTAATAACAGTTCTCTCAATCTGTGTTGAATAATCCTCCTCATCTGTTGGTGGCAGCTTCATAAGCAGTCTACGGCACTTGGGCAAGCTATTAATGCATTTGTAATTAGAAAGTCCCTTCTGTCAGATCAGAATGTTTGGTGATCAAAGGCAGATTTTTGTCATCCTGCCTTGCTAGTATGTACCAAAGCATGTGCTATCTAAGGATGTTTTATTAAATGTTGTTTGCCCTGCACACCATTATGGTATTGGTAACCCTCAACTCTCTTCTTGTCTCTCATTATTGTAAACTAAGCTCATATTTTTTTGGGTGTGTTACTTCCAACCGTACAACTCAGATGAAGCAGTCTGGAATTGTGCATTAAAAATATGTAGTTGTGCTATAGTTAAAGGAGAGGACAAAACTGAGCTATCTGTTACTCTTGCATGATATAATTCCCTCTCCTTCCTCCAGCCAGGCAAGGAATTTCCTTATCTGACAATTGTATAACCTTAGATTTACCCTTATAACTGGAAATTAACAACCTACAGTCTTGGTATGGCTTGATAGCAAAATAATGCATGTCTGTATAAGGTAAACCAGAGGTTCTCAAGCTGGAGCGTCATGATGCCCCAGCCTGAGAAGCTCTGACCCTGTCCCCTTAAGGGGCGACCATGACAGCAGTGCTGGTGCTCCCGCAATCACACTGGCACTGAGGACATCAAGGTTACTTTTAAACTCACTGAGGCCCACAATTGCCCTCCGGAGGGTAGGGGAAGCCTGCAGGACCCTCTGCAAGCCTCACCGCACCTTAGAATTGCTGAAAAATGCTTGTGTGACCCACTTCTGGTTTTCGTTGCAAAACTGGAAGTGGGTCATGCAAGCGTTTTTCAACAATAGCCCCAATGTCCCCGGCACCAGCGTGATTGCAGGAGCACTTGCCCCATCTGGCAAGGACTTACAGCAGTCCAAACTCTTCTGGAGAGTTTGGGAACCGCTGTAGTAACCCAAAGGTATGGATATATAAGGTAAAGTCCTCCTGGACTATACATGTAACCCAAATTCCAGTTCATAGACTAGAAGTAGATGATGAGTTTTGTCATTGGAGAGTTAGTAGTCACTGACCCTTTAAAATAGATAATGGCATCAAAAACAATGTTCCATAATTATAGCAGCTATTCATGTCCTTGCTTTTTTCTTCCTTAGATGCACGTGTTAAAAAATGAAGCATTAGAAAATTCTGCCTCATGTCCCTCCTCTTTATATAACCTCACAGAACACTCTCCATCCCAGGCAGCTCAGCCCTTTGAAGCACAGCCTGAAAGGCTGAATGTTGCTTCATCTGGTAAGTGTTACTGATTCCATATTTGTAAATAACTTTGGTTATTTCAACAGTTGCATGGTTAATATTTAGATGTTTTTACACCACCATGAGTAATGTACTTAGGACATTTGTTGCAACATAATTTAATTGCATAATGGTTATATCAAAAATTGGAGTTCAGAGGAGCAGCATTGCACAGAAGTAGCATAGCAACTACTCAAATCCCCTTACATTTTTGTTTCTCAATGGCAATTCAGTTTGGAGTATTGATATGCAGAATGGTGCATTTTTATAGTTGAAGTTTAAAAATTCTATGATTTCTCTTATAATAATACAGTAGGCTCTCAGTATCCATGGATTTCATCATGTGCGGGTTCTGAACCCACGGCTGGACCCCACTGAAGGCCTCCAATATACTACTGGAACCTCATTCCAGTTGCCTCTGGGAGGCTTTCTAAGGCCCGCAGAGGCAGTGCCTCAGTTTTCAGTGAAAACCAAAAGTTCACATAAAAAACTTCCAGGTGGCATTCTGAGGCCTGCAGAGGCCTTGTTCCGGTCATATTTGGAGGGTCCAGATGGCCCAAATCTGCAGATATATAATAATAATAATATACAGTATTTATATACCGCCTTTCTTGGTCTTTATTCAAGACTTTATTCAAAGCGGTTTACACAGGCAGGCTTATTAAATCCACGCAGGGATTTTTACAAATTGAAAGAAGGTTCTCTCTTTCAAGAACCACCACATTCAAGGTGTTACACTCCGATCTGGTTTAACATTCTGGCCTCCATCCTCCCACGTTCCGAGCAGATGGAACAGCTCAGCTGCAGCTTGCCAGCTGCTTCAAGGTCGCACGGTGCCGGTGGCCTCGAACTGGCGACCTTGTGGATGTTAATCTTCAGGCAAATGGAGGCTCTACCCTCTAGACCAGACCTCCTGCCCTCCTACCAGATTCAAACACCTGCAGATTTTGGTAATCCCAGGGGTTCTGGGAATTGAACCACCATGGGTAACAAAGGCTGTCCTGTATAGAAATCACTTTTCTCTTTTTTTATGGTGGTAAAAGTTCTGTCTTTTTCTTCAATCTCCCTCTTTTCACTTATGTGTGATTCTAAACTGTCTTAAGATGATACAGGTTTGGTCCAGACAAATGCAAAAATTGACAGAAGGGCAGAGCCAGAGGTCACAGATGATCTTGCAACCAAAGTTGAAAGGTATGTATTCCTTGCAAATGTTTTGGGTGTTCTTTGATGTACTGTATTTGACAACATTATTTATGAAAGTGTATTAGCATGTATATAATTGCAATCATGTTTGTCACAGTGATTACAGAACAGTATTAGTTTAAGTCACTATCTACTCTGGCAACTGCAAAGAAAGAGGTGTGGCTGTTTGAAACTGCTACTTACTGTTTTTTCACTATCATAACCCAGATGTTCCAGCATAGTGGCATGTCTGTCTCCTGTACTGGACAGGGTAGAGACCGAAAATAGGGCTGTGTGGCAGGTACAGTGGGCCTCAGTATCCATTATGGATCAGTTATAGGACCCCTGGCGGAAATCGAATTTCACGGATAATTAAATCCATGTTTGGGCCTCAGAAGACCTCCCAGACGCGACCGGAAGTGTATTCTGGTCACATCCAGAAGATGTACTGAGGTGTGGAAACACATCCAGAAGGTATTTGCGGATTGCACTGGAGGCTTCCGATCACATCTGGAGGCCTTCTGAGGCACAGGTGACTCAAGGTGACTGATTCCATTAATCTGTTGCCTAGAATCTTAACTCCAGCATGGAACTATATGCAACATATAAGTTCCCTGTTATTTATCAAGCCAATTCTCACCTCTTAAATGTTTTTACACCACCACCTTTGTGCCCCATTGCTACTTGCTGCCAGTCAATCCTTTCCCAAGTTTTCTGTGCCATCATACTGAATCTTCTGTATTTAGTATTGTTTTAGCTGTCCGTCTTAAATCTTCTATACCAGTATTTCCCAAACTGTGGGGCCCAACCCACCAGTGGGTCACAACCCGATTGTTGTTGGGTCGTGAAATTGAAACTGATAAGCTGATAGCTTACAAGGAAAATGTATTGAGCCCCATGAAAAGTGAAAGTGAGCCATACGTACACGTTTACTTGCAAGTAGGCGACTGCGCCTTAGTCTGCTTCGAAGGACAGGAGAAAAGGAACACAACGCCACCAGAATGGTTCCGATCTGATGGATGTGGACCTCAGCAAATGCTCTAGAACAGGGGTGTCCAAACATTGTGGAAGGAGGGCCACATCATCTCTCTGACGCTGTGTTGGGGGCCAGGAAAAAAAAGAATTAATTTACATTTGAAATTTGAATAAATTTATATAAATAAATATATTAGAGATGGAACTTATATGAATGAATGAAGGTCTTGCAGTAGCTCAAGGCCTATAAAAGGCCTTGCACAAAGCAAGGCCAGCCTTTCCTTCGCTGCCGCTGCTGCATCACAGATGTGAAACAGAAAGTAGTAAATGGAGCCCTCATCCCACAGGTGAGAGGTTGAACAGTCGTCCTCACACTGAGAGCAGTTGCATCAGACCAGCACAGGCTCCAGCAAGTCTCTGGAGGGCCAGAGGCTCATTGGAGACCAGGGGCTCCCCGTGGGCCGGATTGGGAGCCCCCAAGGGTGGCAAGTGGCCCCTGGGCAGTGGTTTGGGCACCCCTGCTCAAGAAGGTGGTCTCTCCTGTCATGATAAAAATAGAGGCTTGAGCAGCTGCAAAGTCTGCTTTTAGTCTTTTTTAGTCTCGTAAAGCTATGTGGGTTCCAATAGAATGTCATTTTTAAAAGTGGGTTGCAGTGCTAAAAAATTTGGGAACTGCTGTTCTATGAAAAGTTTGTGACTTTTCCCTTTTTTATATTTAGCATGTTTTTGATGCGAATCAAATGTGTAATAACATCTAATAATAGCCATATACATTGTTGAAGAGGATTTGGGTCAAATATTACACAGGCTAATATACATTTTGCTGTCTTAAAAGTTAGACCTATTCTTGGGTTTATTTGGGTTGCTGAGTCCAAAAATGCCATCTGTTTTGTCCATTGGCTATAGTTGTGTGGGTATGGCAGTTTTGGGCTCTGGTTTTCAGGATACGACTGTTACCATATATCAGCGGTTTTCAAACCCTCAGGGAGAGTTTGAACCACAGGGAGTTCTTGCAGGGGCGGGGGGGGAGGCAGAGATGCATTCCCCAGGATCGCATCGCTAAGGGGGCTGCAGGGACTGGGATGCACTCACCAGTCCCTGCAGCAGCCTGTTGGGGGTGTAGGGAGCCCTTTGTGAGCATCTGCAGGGCTCTCCAGGTCTTGAAAAGTGAAAGCGCAGCAATTGTGCTTCACTTCCAAAAAACCAGAAGTGGAGCGCAATTGCTGCGCTTTCACTTTTCAAGACCCAGGGAGCCCTGCAGACATTTGCACAGGGCTCCCTGGACCCCTGACAGGCTGCTGCAGGGACTAGTAAGTAATGCCAGTTCCTGCAGCCCCCTTAGCGACACGATCCTAGGGATGAGGTTGCTGCCTTACCCTCGCTCCTTAAGGGGAAAGTGGCCAGGGCTCACAGGCTGGGGTGTCGCGAAGCCCCAGTTTGAAAAGCCCTGTTGTATATGCTGATTCAAACAGCTTCCTCATGAGGAAACCATGGTGGCAGCTTCCTCATGAGGAGGCTGCTTAAATTGACATATAAGGTGACTATATCATACCTTCCAAATTAGAAAAAACGGATGCCATTTTTGAATTCAGCATCCCAAAAATATCCTAAATTCATTCAAACATCCTTGGCAACTGAAAAAGTTTTTTTGTAAACCTGTATTACACATGACCAGCTGTTCTGAAATGTAATAGTTTGCAGTACTGTACAACAGTCTAGTTCTGGTTTTAGTTCATGCTCTTAAATTCAGTGGCATTTGAGGTTCTGTGATATATCATTATATAACCTTTATATATGCCTTGCAATGCATTACTTTGAAAAGTATCTTCTTTTAGAATATAAAAGCAATTTGATTCCTCTGTTTTGAGGAAACAATGAATAGAAGAGACCATTGTGGTGACTTAGGTATTTGAAACAAATACCCAGGAGGGTTGCTCTTGGACAACAGTATTAATGTTTTTGATGTTCCTTTTAAGATACACAGTAAGATATTTCTGGTCTCTTAATTCTGGCTTCTATTCAAAAAGAGAGCATGCTACTGTCATAAAATTGGACCTCCCTGCCCTTTTCTACCCTCTGAAGCTTCCTGACTCCCCCCAGGAACCAAGGGTGGAAACCCTCTGGAATAGTGTAGGATGGGGCATGGAAGGCTACAGGAAATCGGAGAATTGGCTAAAAAAGTGGAACGTCTTTGTGCAAGCTTCTTACCTGCTCTCATAAAAAGGTGCATCTATCTGACAGTGATTGATCTTCCTTCCCCACACCTCACCCTACATGTTTTGATGCTCTTGAGTGGATTTTTTGAGAGATTTAGCGGAAAGGGGGGGCAATGAAGTCTCCTTATGCGAACTTCATTCCATTTGTGCAAGTTAAGATTCAGCCCTTTCATGTGAACTTCACATTGCAGATATGAGTTTGCATTTATGTGTGTGCTTTTGTTTTTTTCAAATTTAGAATGACAAAAAAGCTTGAAGAAAGACGAGAAGAGAAAAAGAAAGAAGAAGAACAGGTAGAAAGCCGCTGAGTTAGTGATTCTACATGTGTGTATACAGCCATATTTTCTTTTAAACAAGGGTCTTATTTAAAGCAAGCTGAAAACTAGTCTATAGCACAACCGTATTTATATATTTACATTCAGTGATAATTTTGTTGTATCCTCTCTTAGAAAGAAATTAAAAAAGAAATAGAAAGAAGAAAATCTGGAAAAGAGATGTTGGACTATAAAAGAAAACAGGAGGAAGAACTGACAAAACGAATCTTGGAAGAAAGGAATAGAGAGAAAGCTGAAGAGAGAGCTGCCAGGGAACGCATCCGACAACAGATTGCATTGGTAAGAGATCAGTTAATTAATTAATTGATGAATTTGAATAGAGTAAAGTCTTGCACATGTCACTGATGCATCGGGAAATTGTTGTAGAATCGTCAGGCTTGTTTTATTTTGTTTTCTGTCATTAGCTGAATGTTTGCAATCGTGTAGCCATGTACAGAGATTCATCCCTTTGTGGAGACGAAGACATAGTTAGAGGGAGCAAAAGCACACTGGCAAGCTCCATCCTCTTACCCAGGGGTGTCAAACTCATTTCATATTGAGGGCTGAATAACATTCATGATGCCTGCTGAGGGCTAGAAGTGATGTCATTAGGCAGGAAATGATGTCATTAAACAGGTCATAAACAAAAATAAGCAATTTTTCTCACTTAGGAACCCATTAGCTGCAAATGACAGAAGAGAAAACACACAAATCTTGATCATATTTCAAGATATTGGAGAGCCCAGTTTTCAAGTGGGCTGCACTTTCAGAAGTAACACCTCGGCACTGCTCAGCAGCTGAGGGCCTGAGGACCAGATAAAAAGCCTCTGCGGGCCGCATCCGGCCCCTGGGCCTTATGTTTGACATCCCTGCTCTTAGCGATGCACTCTAGAAGCCCCATCCCTTACACATAGTGTTTTTTTCTGAATAGACAGTTGCAAGACCCAAGGAAAGATTCCCTCTGTGATTGGGGAAAAAAATCTCTCTCTGGGTAAAACATTTGCAACTGCAAGCACAAAATACTCACAGGACAGAGCTTGTCAGAGTTGGAGACGAAATGCATACAGGACTAGCGACTAAAGACCATGTGTGCTATTCCTGTGAATGTTTCAACACACACAGAGCATGTTATCAGAAGATGTTACTCCAGTAGTTTCATATGATTAATATTGGAGTCTGAGAGAGAGGCAGATAATATTGACTATACTTAGTGAATGTTTAAGAATTTACGTGCTCCCCTCAGGAAGTGTGGGGATTAAGACATGCACCACATGAAATTGAATTTTGCCACTGGTGCTGCACTCGGCCCATTATACCAAGTCCTTCTACATAGAAATAGGTGGTGATGCCTGTCACCAATCATTCTAATCATGAAATTGGTGGTGATGTCTGTTACTGATCATTCTAATCAGTGAGACTATATTCAGTAATGTGGCCTCAACAGGTTTAAAAGCAGAGCCTAGTAATTTGTCACTAGTGTATTTTTATTCTTAAAAAGGATCGTGCAGAAAGAGCAGCTCGTTTTGCAAGGTCAAAAGAAGAAGCAGAAGCTGCCAAAGCTGCTGCTCTCCAAGCTAAGCAAGCTGAAATGGAAGCCAAGAGGGAAGCTTCTCAGAGGGAGAGAAGGTGAATCACATTTTTTTGCTCCCATCCCAATCCTCCCCCAGCCACGCACAAAGCCCTGCCTAGGTTGCTGTCTTTTGTTTCTGCTACCAGTTAATTCTATTTCACGCCATTCTTATCTTTCCTTGTTCAAGCCTTGTCCTTGGCCCTCTTCCTCTTTTTCAGACTGCAAACCCTGCTGGTAGAAACATGTTGCTTCAGCATTCTGTTCATTGCCTAGCATGCTGCTTGTGCTAAATAAATCTCAAATAAGAGTTTAGATTTAACCTGAAGTAGTGCAAAGGGCAAGTTCTTCCTATGTAGTAAACTTTACTTGAGCAAAGTTTTTTTTATCACATCTCTTATTAAACACCTCACTGGTAACCTGAAATATCTTCCTTAGTGCCATTGCAAGAATTCAGTTTCGTCTCCCAGATGGATCTTCCTTTACTAATAGTTTTCCTTCAGCTGCTCCCTTAGAAGAAGCTCGACAATTTGCTGCCCAGGTAAATAAGCACCTGTCATATTTTAAGGTTTAAAAAAAGAAGCTGTATGTGTAGTTGCAATAAATTGTCACCTTTTTGTATTTTAAGGGATTGTTGAGAGCCTCCAAAACTGAGGGGCTTTTGTCCTGGCCTTCTAGGCATTGATTTGTTGGCACAGTCCTGGCCCCATGGGGCCCTTGGATCATAGGTGACACATAGACCATGCAGAAAAGCAGGCAGACTTAGAAAGTTAAATTAACAACAATTTATTGAAGAAAGCAAAGGAGCAATTCTACTCTCAAAGCATAACCATACAATATATAAATAACATAACTTAGGACTGGGCAGCACTCCTTTGTACTGCTCCAAGAACAAAGCCCTTGTTCTCTTACTGGCATCAGTCCAAAGGACTGTGCTCTGAATGAAGCTCTCCTCACTTTTTTATGGCCTGCCTGTTAAAGTTTCCAGCAGAATTTCCTTATGTAGGTAGGACTTCTTGGCTTACCTCAACCTGACAGTCTCTACTCAGGTCAGGAACAGTCAGAAGAGAGTTAGAAAAGACGGGGATACTGTTTGACTCTTTCCTGCCTGTCTACCCTCTCGTTCAAGCTTCCTGAGGTAACTTCAACTAGTCAAACATTCCAGTACATAAAAGAATTACATTAAACATTCCCTTAACAGTTTTGTTTCTACTTCTACCTTCCACCTTCCTTGAATAAGTATATTTAATAATCCTGAGGTAGCAATTCTGAGATTTTTTTAACAGATCATAATCTTACTGCTTAGAAATTAAAATAATAATAATAACAATAATAATAATAATAAACTTTATTTTTATCCCACCCTTCTCCCCAAAGGGACCCAGGGCGGCTTACAACATATTAGAAACAAAAACAGATTAAAACATAATTTAACAGATAAAAACATATTAAAAACACATTAAGAGAAACCATAAAAACAGTAATCAGATAAAAGTCAGAATAAAAAGAGCATAAAACAGCAGTTCAAGGAGGAATCACACCTGTAAAAAACTAAAAGATGTATAAAGATGTTAAAAAGGCCATAGAGTCAGAAGGCTTGTGTAAACAACAAGGTCTTCAGGCCTCGCCGAAAGGTCTCGAGGGAGGGAGCCATTCTCAAGTCAAGTGGAAGGGAGTTCCATAACATTGGTGCCACTACTGAGAAGGCCCTATTTCTTGCCGCCGCCCCACCTACCTCTTTAGGCGGCGGCACATGTAAAAAGGCACATGTAAAAATTAAACCTTTTAAGTTGTGTGATATTAACTTAAGCGGTTCAGTGAGTGTATCTCAGTGTCTGCTACTAAGAATGTCAGTTCAATCAAATGATACAGGTTATACTGACTTTTTATAAAAGTCTTCCAATCTGACCAGACACTTTCATGTCCTGAAACGGTTCCCAGATTAACCCAAAGTAGCACTTTTCATGTTTGGTCTAGGGTCATGACAGATTGGTGGTGGACAGACCTAGTTGTGTGTAATTGTAAGCCCCTTTTGTTTGAAAGAACTTATTTTGAGATGAAACTATATTTGCTTTGGAAAGAGCAAATATGGCCATTTCATTTCTACAGGCACTTAGATGCATACAAAATGTTTATCTAGTTTGTTGTATTGTTACAGACAGTTGGTAACACATATGGCAATTTCTCATTGGCTACGATGTTTCCCAGGAGAGAATTTACTAAAAATGATTATGGAAAAACATTATTGGACTTGGAACTTGCCCCAAGCGCTTCCGTAGTATTGTTGCCGGTAAGTGTCTTTATTTTCCTTGAAGAACAGCAATAGTAGGGTACAGGTTGAAGGGTTCCATTCCCAGAACCTCCAAAGATGCCAAAAATGTGTTAAAGGGAATCCACTTAAAAAACAATGTCCCCTTGCTTAGTAATTTTAAAAACAGCCTTGCTTACCTTTGTAATGCACAAGAGTGGCAGCCAGCAGACAATTGGTCTCTCTCCAGGTGCTTAGAAAGACTTCGCTCTGAGGCAAGCGACCCCTCCCTTCACTTCACTGGAAGTTCAGGAAAGAATGCAAAGAGAATGATAATCCCGTCTGCTTTGCATTTTCATATGCGGGGGGGGGGAGGGGGAAACAGGCTGTTTGCCTAGGAGTGAAGTCTTTCTCTTGAGAGAAAAAGTGAATGAATTGAAAAGGGAAACCAATGTGGGGCAGGTGGGGGTGAAGGGAGAGGAGGGCAGTGAGCTCAGGGGGTGGAGGGAAGCAGCCTGCCCTCCCAACACAGGTGCCTCCTGTTACCCCCTTTGCCACTTTCACCGGGAGGAGCTGCAGCAGACAGCTGAAAGAGCCGCAGGTTGCCGACCCCTGACATAACTCCTCTTTCTGCAGTTCTAACTTTGGAAAATCCTTGAAAAAATACAACTATTTTCTCCCACCTCTACTTATAAGCATTGGAGATCCTGGGAGGAGGGGTCAGGGGGGCAAAAGCCCTGGGGTGCCATGTCTGTGGGGATGGTACTGCCACACCCTCCACACTGCACCCACTGCCACTCTGCCTGTTCTTCCTGCCACAGACTGCTGCCTGTTCTTCCCCATTACAATGGTATGCGAGGCTGTTTATAAAAGGGGTGTTTTCCCTTTAATTACTTGAGATAAAACTGTGGGTGAAAAATCTGTGGATAATTAGGTTATACCTGTTAAATTGTACCATTTCAACAGGATCTTGGTGAGTGTTCATGTGTCTGTCTTACTATATGAACTGAGCTTTATCTAGCATGGTAAATTTTTAGCTCTTTGAGTGACTTGCTTCTTGTTCTTATCAATAGGCAGGAAGGCCAGCTACATCAGTTGTACGGTCCTCCAATGACACAATAATTGGCAGAATCCTTGGCATGATCTTTTATCCTCTGATGGCTGTCTGTCGATTTATTAGCAACTTTCTGTTCACCAGCCCTCCTCCTTCCCAGCCTACAGCAAGACCTCGTCAGCAGGAGGACACAAATCCTCCATCATCTAACACTATGGAACCAAACAGGTATTATTTATAAGACTAGTGTACTCCCAAAATTATCACAGAGTTTAACTGTAGCCCAGAGTACCTTTGCATTTTGTCTGAGTTGTAAGTGTAGAGGTAGCAGGAAGAATCCAAAAGGCCTTCACTGTTTCTCTAGTTAATTTTAACTTATAGAAGCTAGTCTAAATTCACTTCAGATGCAAACTGATGCTTTCTGAATTGGGACTTCTGTGCCTATTACCAGAAACTTTATCTTACATCTTCTCAGGTATATACCAAAGGCTGGCTAGTTCCATGAATGTATTTGCATTCTTGCCAAATGCTGAGATTACCATTAGCCAGGAAGTGGCAAGCTACAGTTAGCAGCAAAACACTCATTAGATATACTCACTCAGTTCTGTTTTTCTTCATTTTTGATTATTTCAATTACCTTGCAATGTATTGGAAAGGAATACAAAACTACCTTTTATAGTTGGCACTACGTTAGGTAATGTCAACCTAGTCTGAGTTCTTATTCCTGTACACAACTCATTGATGGGGGGGGGGGGCCGGAAAGAAGAGCTGAATGAGTTGTACACTTTTATATATAGGGCAGATGAAATAAGACTCTTCTCCTGTAGGAAGCTGTTCTCACACTGTTTTTTTTGTTTTGTTTTTTGTTTTGTTTTTTAGACAGGCAGTCAGGAAACGAGCACTGGAAAGACGGGGTGAAGAATTCAAAAAAGAAGGCAAAATCTATAGACTGAGAACCCAGGATGATGGTGAAGATGATAACAATACTTGGAATGGAAATTCAACCCAACAAATGTAGTTTTTACAAGTAAACTGTGCATAGTAATCATTGATTTTTTTTATTTGATTTAATTCAATTTAAAACTTATGCTGCACAAGTGGGCTTGTATGGTTTGCTGCCTGAACTGTACCTTATTCCTGTCATAGCACATGGAAGAAGGTGTTAAGTCATGCATGTAGCTGGATACTGCAATGTAACTACTGCCAAATATGCTCAAAGAATCTCAATCTTCCATCAGCTTCGAAAAGTTTAGTATTTCATATTTTCTAGCCCTATTGTCATCTGAAAGCACTTTTTATTTATAGACATTTGAAATCAGAAGCCCAGATTATAAAAGTGAGTGAGTTTGAATAGCAGAAGCATAATACTAGCAAATTGGATAACTTATTTTTCTTTTCGTGCTTCTGTACCATGCCAATTCTGATAGTTTTTAATCTCCACGCATTCAATAAAGTTTTTCCAAAAAAGGTGGTTAAGATCTTTGTTTTTAAGAAGTATTTAGTGCATTCTTAGTTCATATGCAAACTTGTTCAAAAAGCTACATTTTATATTGGAACCAATACACAAAAATCGATAGTGCAGTCTGAAGTACTCATAATAAACTAAAGACATAAGCTGCCAACTGAAGTCTCAAACAAACCAAGAGAGTTGGTCTGCACTTGAGGATAATTCTGGTAGAGATGCACCTCTGCCCATATCCAGAGTTATGAGCCAATTGCGAATTTCAGTAGGTCAAGCTTAAGGTTATGCAATTCAAAGTCTTTTCAGCCGGAACAATAGATATTAGTGTTTACTTAGTTTAAGATCATGATTTTTGTGGGTTTTTGACTTCTTTCGACAGCTATATGAAAAAACAAGGCCCAGTACAGCTACCAGCAATAGTGCAAACAGCACATAAAGAACTACTTCTGCATTAGATGATGTCAAGTCCAGTCCCAAAAACTGCACAGTCTCAGTGCGTATAGGCCAAGTTGTGCTGCTGGCTGGTGTAGTACCTTGTGTAGTACCTGGGAAGACACATATTAGCATAAATATTAACACAGCCAATACACTATATGAGAATTCTGTGTTAAAAGCAGTATTTCATTGTCTATGACAGAATGGGTTCTTGAGCCTCTAAATAAAGAAAAAACCCTCCTTGGCACTTCGCAGTACTATTGTTGGCAAATGGAAGGAAGAATTCAGCTAGTCATGTTGGAGGCAGAATCCAGGGTTAAGCATGCTCACTGGTTTGGTTCAGGTTTTTTTTTAATTCTAAAAAGCTTATATATGATTATTTGATCATATTTTTATTGTGTTAACTGTAGTGTGTTAACCACTTTGGGTTCTATAGAAGAAGTATATTATAAGTTTTTAAAAGCCTATTTGTTCTCTGTAGGGTTTTTAAAACCTAGACTCCCACAATACTTGCTCTACTTGATGACTTATCTGTGAAAATCCTATTATAATTGATTATAGTTATGCTCACACACTGATATAGTTAGAATCCCAAGTGAACAAGATCTCAACAGTCTTATTTTCCACTGGCACAGGTCATTAACATGCAAAGATTCTGATTCCATGCATGGACCTACTAAACTTTCAAAGAAACATGTACTTTCACCCATGTCTTACCATTAATCAGTATAACGGTTCAACTTGGGTAAATGTACCTACCTTCAGGTTGTGGCTGTAGACACCAGTGAGGCCCAGTGGCTGGATCTGGAAAGCCATTACACCTAATGATGGATGAATAATATTTTGAAGATGCCTTTGGAATCCTTGGTAGGTTTGGGTCTGTGTAGTTAGTAAAATACAGTCCAAATCTTTCAGCAAAGCCCACTGCCCATTCAAAATTGTCCATCAAGCTCCATACAGTGTAGCCTCGCAGATCAACACCATCAAGTATAACTCCTGTTCAAGAATATAGAGTAGTAAAAGATTCAGCATGGATATCTGAGAAGCTTACTCTGTAACACTGACTTACTACACATCTCAAAATGGTCAGACTTGGAGGAGAGAAGCAGCAGGGAGTAAGTACTTGACCTTTACTGCAACCACTGTTCTTCATACTCCCCAGTCACATGTTTACCTAGGTTTTGAACTCCAGGTGGAGTTGGAAAGGTAGTTTGGAATGAAGGATTGGTAAACTGGAAAACATACCCCCCCCCCCACACACATGCTTTGTTTAAAATACTTTCAACAAGCTTGCTTTCTTTAAAAAAAATAAATAGAGGAAACTGGTGTTGAAGCTGTGTCTGTAGCTAGCACCTCACTAACACTTATCTTGCAGGGAAAGGATGAAATGACCAAGCATCTTCTAATTATCTGGAAACACACCAATTTAGCAGAAACACACTGTACCTTTTAAAGCTTCGTTGATGTAATTCTTTAAATAATGTATTCGCCAGGTATCATTAAAACCCCCATCCACCCGTTCTGAAATCCCATTCTCAGTCACATAAATAGGTGGATTATTGTACTCGTCCTTGATCCACTTCAAGAGCCTTCTGAAGCCAAATGGGGTCACCTTCAACCAAAAGGAGCCAGAGCCCAGCCAGCTGCGGTCTGTAATTGAGGCAACTCCCCTGGGGAAGAGACCATAACATAACTATTGCTTCCATAACATAGGACAAGATGCACATGTGTACTGACACTTGCAAAACAGGTATTTCTAGTAGATGTCAGCAAAGCCAAGAAGATTGTTCTGTGGCACTAAAACCCTTTGTCAGGGTAGGGAGAATAGTGCAATGCTATGTATAAATGTGGGGTTAGGATGTAGCCAAATGCTGCTCTGCATTAACATTCTCTGGCAACCCCGTACAACAGACATCAGCACAGCTCCGAAGCATGCAAGTTTTGAGGAAGTCTGCTTACTTCTTACCTATCAGCATCATATGATGAAATAATAGCAGGATAGTTTAAGTTGGATGCCAATATTGTGGTATAGTGATTCAAACCAAAGAAGTCAAAGGTGCCTTTAATCCTCCGTTTTTCACTTTCAGTAAATTCAGGGAGACTGCATTACACACAAAAAAAGAAGAGGGTGGAAAAGGGGATTTCATATGAGAGTATTTACCAGAAGTGTATTATCCTGGTTTCCTTTTAAAAAATTGACACTTCAGGGGAAAAAAAAAAATCTTTAATCCATTTTTGCCCAGCCCACAGGTGTACACATTTGGTCCCTGTTGCATATATGCAACGCTGGGCAGAAATGGCTTAAAAAGAAGCACATTCTAACTAGTGATTTAATATGAATACCAATCAGGACTGCGTATGAACTTTGTCTTGTTCAAAAGCTCAAAACTAAGTTGTCATTAAAACATTGCAATAACAGTGGTAAAACCTTCCCCTGTATTTGTGGGGCTGCTATGATGTCACTGAATGCTCATGAATATGCTAGCAGCTCAAGGGGACTATGTGTCAGCACAGCCACTTTTCACTTCTCTTGCGTATACAAAATTATTGAGTGAACATACACTTTTCACATGCACTTTGATCCAAACTATAACCGAAGGGCTTCAGTGGCAAAACTCTCCAAACCTTGCTTATAACATGGGGCAGTTTTCTCAACACTTCTCAATATATAACCTCAGTGACATTTCAAACTAAACGACTTCTGCCATCTTTCACAGACAGTCTTAGAGATTTGGTCCCTGTCTCTCATTTGCCAGCCTCTTTTTCTTCTGATGCTCAACTACAGTCTTGGCTTATCATAGGCCACATTTCCACTAAAATCTAGGAAAGAAGTATCAATAGACACTGGCACAGCTTCAAGTTTTGTACCAGGTAGTACTAAAGTGTACTTTATTCAAAATGTAATTTTGAATAAAAACACATCTTTCTGCATTTCTAACTTTGGAAAACACCAAAATCTGTGAAAAAACACTATTTTCTCCCTCCTCTAACTATAGAAAACGCCACAAGAAGCTACTGCATGATTGGGCCCTTACCGTGATTTTCCTGAGCTTCTCTCCTGTATCCTCCTTTTCATCACTTCACTATAGTCACCGTTTTTGAATATTGGATGAGCAAACCAACCAGCATAGAACTGAGACAATAAAATTAAAAGAATGTTCATTAAGCAGTGTCCCTACAACAAGACTCTGTGCAGAGACAATAATGTTCTACAACTAGACTTAAAGGCAAAATGTCTCCTCTTGGGATCATGGTTTAAAGAGGAGAGCAAAAATACAACAGTACCTTCTTGGCATTTTACTCAGAGTATTTGTGTGGTCGAGAGGGGTACAAAACCAGTTATAAGACTAAAAACTTCATTGCCTTAGAATGACAGAATGAGAGTCTGGCCAATATGTATTCATCTAGGCATGATAATTGAATCAGGGAAGACCAGACTATGACAAAGTCAATTAATGCCACGTACAACAGGCACTATGTTAAGGTAGTGAAAACAGGGTTCTTAACCAAAAGCAACCGAATTCGCACCCACAAAGTGTTGAAGAACTTGTTGTATTACCTCAACATGTCGCTTGGCCGCATCGTGGTCTTCCTGTTTGTAAGGGTTCTTTGGTTCTGCCCACTCTGAACTGATGGTAAGAGAGATCAGTCCCCCTTGTTTTGGGCGGTATGTTTCATTGTAGAGATGCCAAACTTCCGCATGGGCCTTGATAAGGTTGTGCCCTACTATGTAAGGGGCTCGACCTGGTCTGGCAGAGATTCCTAGGAAGAGAGTGATAATGGCACAGGGTTACCCTTTTCTACAGTTGGTGGGAAAATACAATTAAAACAATAGCAAAGAGCTTACTTGGCTTCCTGCCCCATATAATGCCTTCAAGGTATTTCCTCCTTATAACAAATGTCTTTCATTAACTAAATAGCTGTCAGCACAGGGCCTCAGAGAAATACGACTAAGGTAACTTACTTGAATGGTTATTTTTAATTGGGTACAAGCCCCATGGATGGATTTTCTCCCATAAGTATTCTGTGATTAAGCTCTCGTATAAAGACATTAAAGAGTCTACTTCAAAACAATTGTGGCAACAAAGAGGTAAAAATCTAACTGCATGGGGACAACCTTCACAGGTCTTCCATCTGAGAGCAGATTCAAGTGATCAGCATATGTAGGCTTTCCATGACTTGTGCTTCCTGTTCCTGTTTCTGATATACTGTGTAGTGAGGACCATGAGCCCTAGATTATCTCTGAATATCATAGATCACAAAACTATCTGGACTTTCAGAAACGTTCATGTAATCAGTATGTCTTTTGTTTCCAAAGTTCCCCTCCTCAAAGGGCCATAGCAAGGTAGCAACCTTACCTGGAGCAGACACTCCATAACCGTGACCAAGATTAGCAATGACATATGGCTCATTCAAGGTTATCCAAAATTTCACTTTCTCCCCAAGTCTCTGAAAAAGAACCTCTGCATATTCTTTGAATCTCTGGATGATGGTGTCATTTTCCCATCCTCCAATGTTCTGAAGGGCCTGAGGGAGGTCCCAGTGGTACATAGTTACCTAGAGACAGAGACAGGCATGTACAGACATCAGGGCCTCTGAGAGGAATTTTATCAGGGGGTACAAAGTGTCTTTTGGGCCCCTTTGCAAAGAGGGAGGGAACCACATGCATGCTGTGTTAACTGCTGCTGCAAGCCATACACACCAGGCCCAGGAATGCATCCATGACCCTCCTGAACACAGTGTCAAATCTGGGAGGAAGCTCGCTTGCTACATTAGCTCTTTGGCTTGCGGATCCCATAACAATGAAGGAGTGTATAGAAGCTCAGGGACCCAGGTGTGGGGCTACTGCTGCTGCAGAAGTTCATTGTGGTCCAGTCTAGTGTGAGTCTAAACATGTTGATGCTAATTTTCTGTAATTAAATTTCTATATTTCAAAAATTTTAGAGAGACTTAGTTTGCTTGGTTTTCCATATTACTTTATCTAGCTGCCAATGCCATATGATCAGGGAGACCTGGGCTCTGCATCAAGAAGCCTAGTAGACCTGGGCTCCAAACACTGTTGTGGCTGTCAGCACCCTCCCCCTGCCTTAGTTTGCCCCCCATTCTGCCTGCCCCATTGCCCCCTCCCCCTTTGGGAAGGGGCCCAGAAGAAACTTCGTACCCCCTGACAGAATTCCTCTCATAGGCCCTGCTTAGCTCTGTGAAGATCTCACCATTGTTTAATGTGTCAATTACCCAATCAAAATGAAAGTTAGTGGGGTATAAGATGTTGCATTTGTATCAAGGAATCTGAAAGCCAGTCCCTGCTCAAACTTAAACCTTGCCAAGTGATCTTGGGGCAGTCACTCTCTCCCAGCACCAAATCTAGCTCACAGGTCTGGAGTGAGGATAAACTGCGCTACTTAGGAGAAAGACTCAATGTAAATATTACTTTCAATTAGTAAGTTCCACCTATCTTCTACTTTGATTTAAGGTTATCACTGGAAGCACAATTCCTCTGAAAGAAACACATCTTCATGTCCTAATCAACATAAACGACTTTATACATTGAACATAAGTGACTTTAAAAGGCTTATATTATAAGCACTCTCAGCCTGTCAATGTTTCTGAGTATTGACAGTATTTATTAATGGATCATATGATAAAACCTACTAAGTGCAATCTAATGAAAAAGCAAATTTCTACTATGTATCAAGAAGAGCAGCATATTTGCAGTGCCTGAAAAACCCACACACTAAACAAGTCTTGCAAAGATTACAAAAAAAGGGAATGCTATCTGTACATTTTGGTACGTATTTGTAGTTTATATGAACCACACTACAAATTTCTTGTAGTTGCCTACATTTCACAGAATATTTTGAAAAGACATAATTGAATGATTGTGTTCTTGATTTCTCTTTCTCTAAATTAGCCATTTTCAACCACTGTGCCGTGGCACACTAGTGTGCTGCAGATGATCTACAAGTGTGCGGCAGGAGTTTGTGGGAGGATCATTTGTTAGTAGGGCCACTGGGGGATGCGAGCTCCTGTTATCAGTGCAATGTGCCTTGTCAGAAAACTGATGGTGTGCTTTTCACAATCTTAGTGCCTTCTCAGTGTGCTGTGAGATGAAAAAGTTTGAAAATCTCTTCTCTAGATTATCGACAAGAACATGCTTGTCTTGAAGTGAAACAACTGACTGTAATAAACTATGCTTTCTCTTTTAGTTTATGTTTGTTTCACCTAAATAAAAATGCACTATCAAAAATCCTGCTGTGCTTTCTTTCCTACTTATAGGTTGTATGGATTCAACATTTTTGCATTTACCTGAGGCTGGATGTTGGCTGCAAGAAGACCATCAATAAACTTTTCATAGTATCTCAGACCAGCTTCATTTACATACTTGGTGGTTCCATCAGGAAGGACACGAGGCCAGGAAATGGAAAAGCGATAATGAGTCACTTGGAGGTCTTTCAGAATAGCCAGATCAGCATCCATCTTGTTGTAGCTGTCGCAGGCTATATCTCCATTTTCATCATTGCTGATTTTCAAAGGAGTGTGAGCAAACTGATCCCAAATGCTGAGGCCTTTCCCATCTGCTCTCCAGGCACCTTCAATCTTTAACAACACGAAATAATTAGTGACTCATTATCACCAAAGTAAATAGAATATTATAAAAAGCTAATTCTTTCAAGAGTCCTTGACGGTCACTACTGACAGCATTGACCTTATATGGTTTGCATATATCTTGCAAAATGAAGGCTTTGATTAACATTCACACCACAATCGATAGTCCTACCAAGAATATTTATATACTGTTTTCAACAAAAAAAAGTTCCTAAAGCAGTTTCTGTAGCAAAATTGATAAATAGCATATTAAATGCAACTTTCTAACCTGATAGGCTGCCGATGACACACTCCAAGCAAAGTTCTTGGGAAACTCCCCATAAAGAAAGTCATCTTCCTTTGGCTGCGGGATTCCATTTTGACGTATGATTTCAGAATAGTATATAGCAGAACGTTTTGGGGTTCTTGGCCTGTTTGGATTGGCAAAATCAACCTGATGCAGTCCAAATCGTGGATCATAACCATTTAACCATTCAAAAGAATCCATGAAAGACCAAACAACGTAGCCTCGAAGATTCACCCCATCCAGCTTGTAGGCTAAAAAGACAAACACCAACATACGTTTGTAATGTCATTCCTGCCACAATTCAAATCCCCCCCCCCCCCAATCTTGATGCCTCCTGCAATAGAGAACAAAAGCTTCCACTGAAAGCAAATTCCTCTTGAAAATAATGCACCGTGATAACGCATCAGAGCCTGGGCAAAACTCCCCAATCCCCTTATCAAACTTCCACTCCCTTTCACAGCCCAACACACTACTGTTTCTACAAAGGGACACACACTCACCAGGCCAAATTACATTTTTAGGGCAACATATAACTTGGCTTTAATGTACCCACATACTGGATTAGAGTTTAATCTTTCACACTGTGGTGCAGCTCTGTGATCAGGAATTCCTTCTTCAAAGAGAAGAAGCCCTCACCCATGAAGTGTGGCAGTGTGCAAGGGTACGATCCAACCTGTTTATTTCATTCTTTGTTATAGTTAATTACACACTTCCAAACCCTGAGAGTAAAGTATACATATAGCCCAGTTCTTCTTTCTACAAATGCTAGACCTGATAAGCATTGAAATCTGCAGGTTGGTCCTCACTGGGTTTACTTGGCAATTAGTGACACTGATTTCAGTGGGTTTTAAGTCCTTTCCTTAGAATCACAGCAAAGTGATGCTAGGCAGGCAGCCAAAAATTTTGTGGTAAGGGGGCCTGAGTGGGTAGCCTATCATGGCAGAGCAGGTCAAACATAATTATAGGTAGCGTTTGGATATTGAAATTAAATTAGCCTTAAACTTAATAAAATTAAAATGTCATAAAATGTAGCAATAAAAGGTTCTAATCATTGTCAGTTATCCCAGCCACCAGAAAATGGAAAGTGGAAGCAAAATTACTTCCTAGTGAACAACTGGATAGAAAGTTGCATACACACTTTTCTTCAAACTTCCTTGACCAAAAAGGTTGTAAATTCAGAGGCCCGGAATATCCCTGAGGGGTCCCCTCAGTGCCCCCTCCCCACGCATGACCAAGGAACATTTAATTATTTCTCCTGCAGAAAGAGCACTTCTCTCAAGTCTCACTAGTGTACCTCAGATGTACTTTGGGAAGGACTGGTCTAGAATCTTTCAGCTCTAAATTTAAAATAATAATAATAATTGATTTAACTGATAGAACTATAGGATCACCCAATGTAATCAGCCATCTACATCTGAATAATAGTCACAAGCCTTCACAGCTGTTATAATCATACCTTTCAAAGCTTCATCAATGTGAGTTTTATAGTAAAAATTTCTGCTTGTATCGTCGACATCAGATTCGGTTTTGATCCCAACTCCATTCTCAGTAATGTATATGGGAGGATTGCTGTATTCTTCTTTGATCCAGTTTAGAAGCCTTCGTAGCCCCCAGGGCACTGCTCGCATATTACTTAGCGCTGAGGTAGGCCAAGAAGAGTCTTTCTCTGATGCTTGTTCTTGGTCATTTTCATATGAAAATGGATTAAGCCTTGTGGTCTTGTGCCTTATAATGCTGGTGGTATAATAGTTCAGACAGAAGACATCAGCCGTACCACTTATATATTCCTTCTCTTCTTCTGTGAAGACTGGAAGTCGAGAAGATGGCAGTTTCTGTAGCTCACTTCTGTTTCCCACCGTCCACTTCATGGCCTCTGGGTAATCACCATTTTTAAAAATTGGGTGCGCAAACCACCCTGCCGTGAACTGAAGGAAGCGATCAGCAGCTTCCACATTCCGGGGATCATTCAGAATCTTTGGCTCAACCCAGTCTATGTTGATGCTCAAAGAAATGACTCCTTTCTGACTTTCTCTGTATTTTTGGTCATAAGTGTGATAGACTCTGGCATGAGCCTTCAGTATCACGTGAGTAACCTTATAGGCAGCATAACCGGGATCATCTTTCACATTTGGGGGAAATGTTGCCAAGTCATAGCCTAGCCAGGAAATTGCTATAGGCTCATTAAAAGTAATCCAGAACTTGACCCTATCTCCAAATGTCCGAAAACAAAAGTCCGCAAAATTATCAAAGAGTTCAATCAATATGGGATTCTCCCAGCCACCGATGTCTTGCAAAGCTTGTGGGAGATCCCAATGGTACAAAGTCACCATAGGGGTGATATTTCTGGCTAGTAAACCATCAATAAGCCGGTTGTAATAATCAACACCATGAATATTTATGGAATCGTTTCTTCCATACGGAAAAATTCGAGGCCATGACAGGGAAAAGCGATAACTGTTTACTCTTAAAGCTCTCAGCAAATAAAGATCTTCATCTAGTTTATTGTAGCTGTCACAAGCTATGTCTCCAGTATCATCATTTTTAATATTCCCTGGGATGTGGGTGAAGTTATCCCAGATGCTAGGTCCCTTTCCATCGGCATCCCAGCCTCCTTCAATTTGGTATGCAGCAGAAGAAGCACCCCAAAGAAAATCTTCTGAGAAGGTGCCATAAAAGTACATGTCTCTTTCGAAATCAGTCTGGTTTGAAAATTTTTCCCAGATGACTTTTGCCCTTGAAGGAACTTCTGAAGCTGGTAAACCAGGCAATTTTGGAGTAAGGAATATGTTCCTTTGGAGCGTTTGAAGAAATTTTTTTGCAACCTTGCTAGGGAAGCCATTATTTTCAATAACAGTGGAGAAGAAATATGCTGATTCTTTTGGTGTCCTCTGTCTGTTTGCATTTCCAAAATCCACAAGGTGCAGGCCAAACTTTTGTTTGTAACCTGATGGGCCTTCAAAGCCATCAATCAAAGATCGGGCAACATATGACTGAACATTGACGGCATCTAACTTTATAGCTGTCAACAAAGAGGAGGCAATTTAGTTTGGTTTCATTAATCCGTATACCATAAACAGTATAATCACAATTCTCCTTTCTTCCAATCCACGCTATAGTGATTTGAAATGCATCACTCATATTGTTCTGAGTGAACGAGGAAATCAAATAAATTCAGATACTAATTCTTAAGCAATATTTGGCTTTCAGCTGCACATATAAATTAAGTCTACTGAAAAATGCTGCTCTTGAGCCAATGTGGAAGTTCTGCCATAACAGTTCTTTCATATTTATGGATCCCTTTGGGATTTGGCAGTGATCAAGTGGTGATGCAGTCAGCATTCCATATATTCAGAGTCACAGACAAGGTGTTAACTAAGGTACCTTAGCCACAATCACAAAATGAACCATGCTCAAACTTCCCAATGGTGGTGGCCATAACTGCTTCTACATCCAGCTTCCAACTGGATCCTGCATCTTCCAACCCAAGGCAATACACTGCCTTTGTTTGGCACAGCAGAACAAAATATCAGCTCTGTCTGCTAAGTACGTAATGCAAGATGCTGCAGTTAAGCAAGAATAGGCATTACCTAACAATGGGCCCAATTCTATCCAACTTTCCAACATCAATGCAGCCTGGAGGTAAGGGGACAAACATTCCCTCACCTTGAGGAGACTCTGTGACCCCACCCCTTAACAGGATGCAGTGCATGTCCTGTTGACACAGCTGCATCCATGCTAGAACACTGGATAGGATTAGGTCCAAACCAACGGAAGTAAATTTTAAATTATCTGTGCATTATATTTACAAATAGTACAATCAATTGGTATTAATGTTGCCTTTACAGTAACAGTTTAGAACTGTCATCTTGATTAACTGTCCTCAAAATATGCATCTCAGTGAGGTCAGATTCTTGACCATTGCCCTTAGCTAACTGGGCAAAGAGGCACCTTTTTATGTGGTGTCTCTCTCATATTGGACAGGGGGAGAGCTACTGCCCTCGTTCAGTCTAGCATAGCATCTCCTAATGGCTGATATTTCCCTTTGTGTTTCTTTTGAGGTTGTGGATCCTTTAGGGACCCATTTTTCCAATTTTGTTGTCATTATTTAAGCCACTTGAAACATGGTTTTAAATGGAAAAGCATTGTATGAATTTTAATCCTTTCATCTCAAAAATACTCTTTCCCCCCATGTACTGATGGGACAAGATAAACTTCAGAAAACTTTCTAGCCTTGTTGAGAGAAGAGGGTGAGTAACTAAAGAGCTTTTCCACAATCTGACAAGTGAATTTCAGTTGCATGTTATGCTTGATGCATAACACAAGAACAAGAACTTTCTTACCTTTCAAAGCCTCATTGATATAGAGGCGATAGTAATCCAGCCTTGCAGTATCGTTAATAAAATCATCTCCATCATCTGCTGGTGCACCATTTCCTGCTATATAAATGGGAATGCTTGTCCCTGTGTATTCCTGGGACACAAACCTCAGCAATCTCCTCAGTCCCCAGGGAACCACATAGAGCCACGGCGCAGCTGTCTGTGGCCAAGAAGGGTCCACATGTTGGGAAAAGCCACCAATATTCTCATAGCTTGGAGTGCAGGTGAGATTAACTGAAGCACTAATGAGCCTGGAAGTGTAATGGGAAAGGCCAAAAAAGTCAGCAGTGCCATTCAACCGGAGCTTCTCGGCATCACTGAACACAGGAAGTCTGGCGATGGGAGTAGAACACTCTTGGTTCTTCTGCTGAATCTGGGATTTCAGGATGTCTGGGTAATCACCATTAACAAATATTGGGTGAGCAAACCAGCCCAGCATAAACTGCAAGTAGCGTTCAGCAGCTTTCACATCCTCAGGACTTTCCACCGACCTGGGTTCAGCCCAGTCCGAATTCAGCACTATTCCCACCTTCCCATGCTGCATGGGACGAAACAAGTTGTTATAAACATGCCAGGCTTCAGCATGAGCCTTGAGAACAACATGAGCCACCTTTTGGAAAGAGAAGAAAAGACAGTATTACTATTTGGCAGGTCCAATATTCTGCAGAGACAAATTGATCTACTTGCTCTTAAGGATGGAAGAATAACTAGAAACATCATATGTTCTGAGATATTCCTTGACCAAGATGCGTTGAAGATGCTTGTTTGAATAATCTGACCCATATTTTAATATCCTGATAATCAATAACATCAGAAATCCAAAGCCATAGTCCACACTGTAACGCTTTCTTTTGTCAGTCCTGCTCCAGTTTCTGGGACAAGCACCTCTGACATGCAAAGAAGTTGCGCTGTGTACTACAAAAGCGGGCACAAGATGGAGCCGTAATCCAACAGCTTCTTCTGCTGCTATACGGACTATTGGAAGGGGTTCTTCATCCTGAAGGCATCATTTTGTGAAAGCAATTGGTGAGGGTAGAAAGTAGGACTGAGCCATTTTCAAAACCAAGTACTGGATGTACCTTCTAGCTAATGTAGATTTTTCTTTCTCAAAAGCTCTGAGGTTTCAAAACAGGTTATCCTACCTCTTAATTATCAACAATGATCAAAATCAGTACTTCCTGCATTCCTACACAATGGAAGTAAAGTTTTTGATGGTTATAGACCAGAATGTGAAAATGGACAACTTTCATCGCTTTTGTCTCCTGAGTGCTATTTTCTGGGGGGGGGGGGGTCTAACTTTGTTTCACTGGCAGATTGTGGAGGAATGAATAGCCTCAGATTAGGAGGTAATCACCCATGATTCATGGAGCCATACATCGTGGCAAGTATTACACTGTTGGTACCTGATAGGATGCCTCTCCTGGATCAGCAGTTCCTGGAGGATGCTGACCGGTGCCATAGCCAGCATAGCTAATGACCCAGGGTTCGTGGAAAGTAATCCAATATTTAACTCGATCCCCAAAACTGGCAAAGCAGAAAGATGCATAGTCTATGAAAGCACTTATAATGTTCTCATTTTGCCAGCCTCCAAGATCTTGCAGAGCTTGTGGCAGGTCCCAGTGGAACAAGGTTATCATGGGTTCAACATCAGAATCCAGCAAGCTGTCTATGAGTTTGTTGTAGTAGTCCACGCCTCGAGGATTCAAGCTGTCCTTATAGCCAGATGGAAATATCCTAGGCCATGATAAAGAAAACTTATAGATCTTCGGCTGAAGGCCTCTCAGTAGGTAAACGTCATAGTCAATCTTGTGGTAGCTGTCACATGCAATGTCAGCTGTTTGATTCATGTGGACGTGGCCCTGATGCCCAAATTGGTCCCAGATACTTTCTCCTTTCCCATCCTCTGCCCATCCTCCCTCAACATTAAAAGATCCTGTCGAAGTTCCCCAGACAAAGCCACTTGGGAAAACGTCATGCAAAAAAGAGTCTCTGTCTGACTCAGACTGGTTGGCAAATGTTTCCCAAATCATTTGATAGGATGACATGGCAGGTGGCTGCTCCTTCTTTGGCTTTGGTTGGATGGGCAGATCTTCCATGTAAGGGCTAAAGAAGAAAATAAGAATGAATATGAATACATATAATTGGACTTTGGTGCAGCGGCCTAGCAGGGCAGGAGGCCTGAGGGAGTACTGTGATCCATGGCAACACTCCATGGGGGGGATGGCTCATGGCGTCACACAACCTGTTGTTGTCCATCATTTGCATCCACGGCTGCCACAGCTTCTGAGGGCGGGCATCACCTTTGCTGAGCTGCATGACCACAGCGATGGCACCTGCAGAGGCCCCAGCCCACTTCTCATCACCATGCATGATGACCCAGCATGCACTGAGGCACTGCTGTCCAACCTTACCTGGCTGCTCACCACCCTGGGCCACCTTTTCCTGACACCCTTTGTGGATAGCATCACATGGAGCTCTGGAGGAGCTGAGCTGGAATGCCCATCTAGACTGCCAAAGCACTGTGGCTACTCTATTACCTACAGGAAGATGATGCTTTGCAGCGCAAGGCCAACTAGCTCTGGTTGAAGAGCTTCCTGGAGCGCATCCCCAACCACCAAAAATTAATAAATTACCGGCTGGGGGCTGTGTTTGGGCAAGGGAAAGTTTTGCAGGGTGTCCCTGAGTGAGATGTGATCAGGGTAAGATGTGATCATAGCCGGGGTGGAGTGGGTGTCACAGAGAGAGAGCGAGAGAGCGAGAGAGAGAGAATGTGTGAGCAGAGGAGCCACCAGCAATGGCTGCCACTTGTGCTCTCCCCCCCCCATGTCTGGAATTAAGGCCCCCAAAGGGGCCAGCTTCCTGTATCTCACAGCAGCCCACCAAATGCCCCAGGGAGCACACCAGACAACAAGAGACCTCATCCTGGTGCCCTCCCTTGCATTTGCATTCTGACATAGCCCATTTTAAAATCAGGAGGTTGCACAAACACATCATGGCTTGTAACCCGTAATGGATTTTTCTGCAGAAACTTGTCCAATCCCCTTTTAAAGACATCCAGACCAGATGCCGTCACCACATCCTGTGGCAAGGAGTTCCACAGACTGGCCACACGCTGAGGAAAGAAATATTTTCTTTTGTCTGTCCTAACTCTCCCAACACTCAATTTTAGTGGATGTCCCTGGTTCTGGTGTTATGTGAGAGTGTAAAGAGCATCTCTCTATCCACTTTATCCTTCCCATGCATAATTTTGTATGTCTCAATCATGTCCCCCCTCAGGTGTCTCTTTTCTAGGTTGAAGTCTCTCTTGCTTTTCCTCCTCCTTCCTTCCCTCTCCCTATTTCCACCTCTTCCAAAATAATCCAGAGATTATGATGATGACGACGACTGCTGATTAATCAACAGGTAAGTAGTGGTGCTGGTTAAAGCGGGGGGGGGGGAAGAGATTAAAGGGAAGTGTTAGAAAGAGGAAAATCATAGAATGTTGTATGTTGGAGTTCTATGTATGCAATTATACACACACACACACAATAAAGGTCAACATTAATTAATTCAATTTAATATAATATTAATTTAATTAATTAAATTCAACTACGGTGGGTGCCAAAATTTTAGATAAGACGTCAAAACTTGGATAAGAATAATTCATGGTGTGAAAATACAAAATGCATTCCAGAAATCTGAACTATTCAGTCCAGCTCAGATATGTAATAATGCTGAATTCTGCCAGTCCAATGCAACTTCTCTTGACTAAGTCAGATTCCATACTGAAAAAATAGATAAATTTCTACTGCATGATTTTTAACTGAATCTTCAATATATATGCAACTGTTATGGACATCTAAAATCTGTTAACAAGTTGCTTTGATAAACAGAGATTCTCTAAGAGTTCTATAGAGCAGAAAGGCACATGATCCATCTTCTCTCTCATGCATGAGCTGTGAAAACTCCATTTACCTGGTAAAACAGAGGTTAGTTTATGAAGTCTATTAAGTAGCAGGAAGTGACACTGTCAGACTGTTCCTGATGTTTCTATTAAAATGAGTCAGGAAGCCATTTACAGCTGAGTGGACTGCAGTTGGCCGACACATACATGAGCATATAGCCTTTCCCAAAACTGCTCCCCTGTGGTCTACCTCCATGTTATCTCTATAAATCAGGGCTGTCCAAAGTTTTTGGCAGGAGGGCCACATTGTCTCTCTGACATTGTGTTGGGGGATGGGGAAGAATTAATTTACATTTAAAATTTGAATAAATTTACATAAGTTTACATAAATGAATATATTAAAGATGAACTTATATGAATGAATGAAGGTCTTGCAATAGCTCAAGGCCTATAAAGGCCTTGCACAGAGCAAGGCTGGCCTTTCCTTTGCTGCTGCTACTGCATCACAGACGTGAAAAAACAAGCAGTGGAGGGAGCCCTCATCCCACAGCTAACGTGAGAGGTCAAACAGTTGCCCTCACTCTGAGAGCAGTTGCGTCAGGCCAGTGTGGGCTCCAATGAAGCTCCAGAGGGCCAGAGGCTCATTGGAGACTGGGAGATCCCTGAGGGCCACATTGAGAGGCCTTGCGGGCCCAAGTGGCCCCAGGGCCGGGGTTTGGGCACCCCTGCTATAAATGAAAGGTCCGTGCACATTCTAATCATATTGCAATTTTCCCAACATGTGTAAACAGACAGTGGTGGAGGTAGAGGAGGGGATGGTAGCATGGGAAACAATGCAATCAGACTGACATATTTGATCCATACATTAACCGAAGCGATGTACAGCTTGACTAAATGTGAAGCATTTTAGGGGCATCCACCATCCCACCCTGATCACACAAAAACTGGGCCTTAGAATGGCTAAGAGCCCAATCCTATGCATGTCTACTCAGAAGTAAGCCTCATTAGAGTCAGTGGGGCTTACTCCCAGGAAAGTGTGGATAGGATTGGGCTGTCAATCCATCATCCCTAGTGAAAAGTGATAAAACTGTAAATAAGTTTATCACTATAGAAGCCATTTCAGTCATTAGTGGGAGAAGAATACTTTCTCCAAACATTAACACACAGAAGCTGGTGTAACGTGTTGGATGACCTTCATTTATGAAAAGCTGTCCAAAACACCTCATTTGGCAGACTCTCTTGTAAGCTGATCCAATACATGTTTAGTCAAAATTAACTCCCCCTTTGCTCCCCTTTAACTCCTCCTAAGAAAAGACTGCAGCCTGAATTGCCAAAAGAGACAATGTTTCTTAATGAACCCAAATAATTCAAGAATTAAAATTTTTATGGTACCGAGCTGCTTCAGTGGATGAGTTGTCCAAGAAGTGATTCACATCATATCCTATGGCAAATATTTGATCTTTATGAATGGCTAAAAGACAGGGAGAAAAAGGAATCAATGCAATGGAAGAGGATGTTATTCTATTACGTTCTGTCCCACCCTGCAGTTCTTTTTCAGTGAAATCCAGAAGCATTGATGCTAGCGGTTCAAATACGCCACCATAATGCCTTTATTGTCTTCCCTCTATTTCCCCAAGACTGAGACACAAGATCCACAATTCTCAATTCACCTACCATCAAAAATGGAAGCCACTACTGCATATAGATCTTCATGCTTGGAAGAACATTCATGGAACTTTAAACTAAAGAGCAATACTTCCATGTTCATAGTGGCGTGCTGAAAAAAAAATCAAACACATATGAAACATCAGTGGATAAACCTGCAGAAGTCTTGGCATCTGTAACATTAAATGTAAAGAATATAAAACCAGGAAAAGTGTAGCTTGAGGCTGAGTGGCCAGAGGCAGAGGAGGAAACCGCAGCTTGTCCTTCATAGCTGTGGAGAAGAGGAGCAGACATGCAAAGAGATCCTTCTGCTGAAACTCCTCCCTCTGCAGGACTGAATGATAAACAGCTATGCTAACCTCCTCTGCATCTGGTCACTCCAGCTTGAGGAGCATTCAAAGGCTTCTTCTCATGCACTGTTTACAAGTGTGCATTGTGAAGTCCTTATAAGCTTATTGGGCTCTCCTGTCACACCTTTCACCAGCATATTCTCCCCTCTCTGGGCTGGTTTGGACGACGTTTCTATTGCCTTTGGTACTCTATCACCTAACTCGACTGCACATTAAACCTCAAGAGCCTCTTCTCCCAAGGTATGCAGCAAAATGGTCACCTTTATCTCTTCCACCTTTGGTTCTGAGATTCTCAAATCACCTTCTCTAATACTCAGCAAGACTGCCAATTACTGATAAAGGTGGCAGGCTTTGAAACTGTTTCAATTTTTAGGGCAGTTCTTTTTTTGGAGGGGGGTGGGTATTTTGGAAAGTCGTGTGTGTGTGTGTGTGTGTGTGTGTGTGTGTGTGTGTGTGTGTGTGTGTGTGTGTGTGTGGATGGCATCTAAAAGCAGGTGCAAAGCCCAGAACTTGTGCAGTTCTCTCCTGCCACATCAGTCTGAATCCTCAATCCCTGTGCATCAACTCACTTCTGACACCATATCATGTGGTAGAGGAGACACATACGCAAGGATGGCTCAGAAATTGGGCTCCAAAACTGTGCTGGCTTCAGTTCTTTATTGGGGTTTCAGTACACACAGAGACAAAGTGTGGTCTCTGCTGCAATCTGTTTCCTTGAGCTACTTGAGCTTGTAGCCAGTAACTACAGAAAAGAAATCTTTTGTTGGCCTTGTGTGAACTAATCTTGAAGGGACCATATCAAAATATACTAAATAGCACTTTAAACCACCCTCCTTGACACGTGTAGACCAGATCTTACTGTGCTCTGATCATATCCATTTCTAGAGCTGTTTCTGCTTGCGCATTTCATAGAATTCATCACTGTGCCCAAGCATCAGTTTTACTTCTGATTTCTAAATGCCCCAACTGGAAGATGCAGTCATCAAGGCTTTGCAACAACAGAACTACACTTAAATTCAGCTAAATAAGACAGCTTTCATTCACCTTCAGCTGGTTTATATGATATTTCCTCCCAACCAACTGATCCAAGATTTGCACAGACAAGAAGTGCATGTATCTTGCCCCTTTCTCTTCTGGGTGACTTGAGACTGTTTTTTTCTTCATGTGTGTGTGTGTGTGTGGGTTTGAATGAATTCCCCCAAGCATGAAGGAAACTGGTATGCACATTACGAGTAGGTATGGCCCAAATCCTAACCAACTTTTCAGCACTGACACAGCTGTTCCAATTGGGCGTGTGCAGTTGGGTGGCAGTCATGGAGGCCTCTTCAAGGTAAGGGAATGCTTGTTCCCTTACTTTGGTGCTGGGAAGTTGGTTAGGATTGTACCCTATATCTTTTTTTCACATGGGCTGAGCTGGAGGGAGAATATAATCTAAACTGGCCCCATGACAATTTATCACTCACTTTTTTCTTTGACTGCACTGCTGTCCACATGCTACACTGTTTTCTCTCTTGGTGAAAAAAATTGTCTTCTATGCATTGAAACTGATGTACCATGAGCCTAACACAAGGAGATGTCCTTAAATAAGTAACAATCTAAATGCATGTAAAAGACACCATACAAAAGAGGCCAAAGACAGCCGTAAAGTTACTCAGTACAATTACCTGCAATTCAGTCACCATCTTTTGGAACCCTGCTTCATTATTACAATTGTACAGTAAACCAAAAGAGAGAAAGTCCAGAGAGTCCTGAAAAGAAAACAGAGCATTATCACAGAGAGAAAGCTGTGCTTAAATGAAAGTTAAAATTACTTGCTGAGCCCACCAACACTTCCAGATCCTTGATTGACAACATCCCTTACAGTCCCAGGGAGTCCCAGGTAGGCAGTAGAGTCTTAAGTTGCCAACAGGCTGTTTCTTTTTTTTTGGGGGGGGGGGTGTCACTTGCAGATCTGAGTTACAATAGTCATTTAATCAGGCCCAGCCTAGTTTATAGTTGAAGACCATCACTTTGAATCGTGCCTAGAAGCAGATCAACACCCTCCATAGCCAAATACTGGTAAATTATGTTCTGTATATCTGGTCTCAGTTAGAAATGTGGCAACTGTGTTTTGTGTGTTTGATCCTTGCTCAAATACAAGTTACATGTAGGAAGAGACTGCCAAGGAAATAAAATGCATCACCAAAACTGAAGTTAAAAATGATCCTGATGGCATCAGCCCAGCTTCATTGACATCTAGTGAAAGAGACAGTTCACCACCTGAAATTCAGGAAAAAAAGAAAAATTGCACATTATCTACACTAACTTCAAATTATTTACTGTGGAAGGAAAAAGAGACTCCCAGTAGAACCAACTCCAACTGTTAACATAAAATATTCCTATTATAAATTACCATCAATATGCATGATGCTTCAGGAAAGTGAATGACTTACATCCTAATATGTGGTGCAGGGCCAACACAGAAGGGGCAATGGTGGCAGAATGTCCGTTAAATTCAGCATTGTACACTTGGGGCTTAGTTTCACAGTGGAATGAGGACTGTGCAAAGGCTGCATGGAAAAAGTGGGTTTTGAGAAGAGATCTTGAAGGGAGAGCGAGGGAGTTGAGGTCATGGAGAAGTTCTGGGAAGGAATCAACAGGTAAGGGGCAGCAAGGGAAAAAGGCAAATTTTGATGGATAAGAAGATGGGGCTGTCACAGCCAAAGTGATACTGAGTTACAAGAGCAGTAAGATGAGAGAGCCACTGAAGGAAAGAATGGGGATTTGTGCTGGATTTGTGCCTATTTTTAAAAAGGGAAAGAGGGGGGACCCGGGAAACTATAGGCCGGTCAGCCTAACATCCATACCGGGTAAGATGGTGGAATGCCTCATCAAAGATAGGATCTCAAAACACATAGACGAACAGGCCTTGCTGAGGGAGAGTCAGCATGGCTTCTGTAAGGGTAAGTCTTGCCTCACAAACCTTATAGAATTCTTTGAAAAGGTCAACAGGCATGTGGATGCGGGAGAACCCGTGGACATTATATATCTGGACTTTCAGAAGGCGTTTGACACGGTCCCTCACCAAAGGCTACTGAAAAAACTCCACAGTCAGGGAATTAGAGGACAGGTCCTCTCGTGGATTGAGAACTGGTTGGAGGCCAGGAAGCAGAGAGTGGGTGTCAATGGGCAATTTTCACAATGGAGAGAGGTGAAAAGCGGTGTGCCCCAAGGATCTGTCCTGGGACCGGTGCTTTTCAACCTCTTCATAAATGACCTGGAGACAGGGTTGAGCAGTGAAGTGGCTAAGTTTGCAGACGACACCAAACTTTTCCGAGTGGTAAAGACCAGAAGTGATTGTGAGGAGCTCCAGAAGGATCTCTCCAGACTGGCAGAATGGGCAGCAAAATGGCAGATGCGCTTCAATGTCAGTAAGTGTAAAGTCATGCACATTGGGGCAAAAAATCAAAACTTCACATATAGGCTGATGGGTTCTGAGCTGTCTGTGACAGATCAGGAGAGAGATCTTGGGGTGGTGGTGGACAGGTCGATGAAAGTGTCGACCCAATGTGCGGCGGCAGTGAAGAAGGCCAATTCTATGCTTGGGATCATTAGGAAGGGTATTGAGAACAAAACGGCTAATATTATAATGCCATTGTACAAATCGATGGTAAGGCCACACCTGGAGTATTGTGTCCAGTTCTGGTCGCCACATCTCAAAAAAGACATAGTGGAAATGGAAAAGGTGCAAAAGAGAGCGACTAAGCTGATTACGGGGCTGGGGCACCTTCCTTATGAGGAAAGGCTACGGCGTTTGGGCCTCTTCAGCCTAGAAAAGAGACGCTTGAGGGGGGACATGATTGAGACATACAAAATTATGCAGGGGATGGACAGAGTGGATAGGGAGATGCTCTTTACACTCTCACATAATACCAGAACCAGGGGACATCCACTAAAATTGAGTGTTGGGCGGGTTAGGACAGACAAAAGAAAATATTTCTTTACTCAGCGCGTGGTCGGTCTGTGGAACTCCTTGCCACAGGATGTGGTGCTGGCGTCTAGCCTAGACGCCTTTAAAAGGGGATTGGACAAGTTTCTGGAGGAAAAATCCATTATGGGGTACAAGCCATGATGTGTATGCGCAACCTCCTGATTTTAGGAATGGGTTAAGTCAGAATGCCAGATGCAAGGGAGCGCACCAGGATGAGGTCTCTTGTTATCAGGTGTGCTCCCTGGGCATTTGGTGGGCCGCTGTGAGATACAGGAAGCTGGACTAGATGGGCCTATGGCCTGATCCAGTGGGGCTGTTCTTATGTTCTTATGTTATGTTCTTATGCTGGGTAGGAGTGCAAACCAGAAACCAATGTAGGGATTTAAAAAGAAGATCATCAACGTAGTCTCTGAGCAATGAAAGAATTACTTTGGTATCAGAGGTCTGGACAGAGGTGAGATGGTTATAGTATACCAGTGGAAGACCAAAGAGGAAAATTGCACTAGTTAGGAGATAGAAAAGCACGAGCCAGTTTTCAGCAAGGGGTTGGAGTCATATTTTTGCAGTTTTGTATAGGGTGAAGGGACATGACTTGGTATTGGACTGAACTTGGAGAACAAAGGAAAGGAGGAGTTAAAGATGAAGACAGAACTCCAGACCTACTGAGCAGGGTGGATAGTGAGACGTTGCCAATAGATGCAGGATGGAGAGGAATGCTTGGGAGCAAAGATCAGAAGCTCAGTCTTAAACATATTGAAACAATGATGAAAAGCAAAAGCAGAGCCGTCAGATAGGTATACAGTAGAGGAGGAATAAGCAAGTAGAAGGAATAGCAACCTAAAATCAGAAGGGGTCAGGATCAAGGAAGAATGCAGATGAATTAGTCAGGACAATAGGGCAGTTAGAGAACATAAAAACAGCCCCACTGGATCAGGCCATAGGCCCATCTAGTCCAGCTTCCTGCATCTCACAGCAGCCCACCAAATGCCCCAGGAGCACACCAGACAACAAGAGACCTCACCCTGGTGCCCTCCCTTGCATCTGGCATTCTGACGTAGCCCATTTCTAAAATCAGGAGGCTGCACATACACATCGTGACTTGTAACCCATAATGGATTTTTCCTCCAGAAACTTGTCCAATCCCCTTTTAAAGGCATCCAGGCCAGATGCTATCACCACATCCTGTGGCAAGGAGTTCCACAGACCAACCACATGCTGAGTAAAGAAATATTTTCTTTTGTCTGTCCTAACTCTCCCAACACTCAATTTTAGTGGATGTCCCCGGGTCCTGATGTTATGTGAGAGTGTAAAGAGCATCTCTCTATCCACTCTGTCCATCCCCTGCATAATTTTGTATGTCTCAATCATGTCCCCCCTCAGGCGTCTCTTTTCTAGGCTGAAGAGGCCCAAACGCCATAGCCTTTCCTCATAAGAAGGTGCCCCAGCCCAGTAATCATCTTAGTTGCTCTCTTTTGCACCTTTTCCATTTCCACTATGTCCTTTTTGAGATGTGGCGACCAGAACTGGACACAATACTCCAGGTGTGGCTGTACCATTGATTTGTACAACGGCATTATAATATTAGCCATTTTGTTCTCAATACCTTTTCTAATGATCCCAAGCATAGAATTGGCCTTCTTTACTGCTGCCGCACACTGGGTCGACACTTTCATCGACCTGCCCACCACCACCCCAAGATCTCTCTCCTGAGGGGTTGATGGATTTTAGGAGGAAGCTAATTAGAAGAGATCAGAGCTGATAGAGTTGCTTGTCAGCTATGGATATAGCCTTTAGAATCTCTATGAAGTCCTCTTAAAGTACTCCTTCACGATTTCTTTTCCATACATTTTCCCCCAGGACTACATGCTATCATTTGAAGTCAGTGAATTGTTACTGGTTAAAACACCACTAAATACATGTCCAGACAACCGGGTGCCCTCTCCTATACACCATTAACTTTGCTGTAGTGCAACAAAGGGAGGGGAGGAACCTACTGGTGTTGTGTAATCCTGTGCTCTAAGGTCATTAAATGTGCAGTTATTCAGGATTCATGCTACATTGCTCAGAGAAGACACATGAAGCATCCCATCCAACCCCCATTTCTTTTACCTTGAGAGTATTTTTCATGGTAGATTTTGTAAACCTTCTGATGCGCTGCAGCTAGCTTCTGAAGAGGCAGGGCTAGTGGATCTCCATGGATCTCCAATCCCTCGGTGGTCTCAGGCAAGTCGCTGAAAGTCAGCCAGGTGTCAACAAAAAGACCAAAAGACCAAAAGCAAAAGTCTGCATATTCTGCAAAGAGGTCAGTGAACGTTGTAGGCTCCCTCAAAGCAAGCTGAGTGCTCAAAGACTTCGGCAAACGTTTGTGATGTAGAATTAAAATCGGCTTAAGATCTGCAGCCAAGAGAGTGCTGAGAAGTTTCCTGTAGCATATGACATTAGTCTTGTTGGGTTTATCTGTGTTCCCTTCTGGCAGGATTTGAGTCCAAGGCAAGAAGACCTTAAAGTGAGTCACCCCATTTTCACTGAGCTTTAAAAAGTATGGTGTCAAGGAAGGGAGTGAAGGCAAATGGCAAAGAAATTCTGGCTGTGCCCCTCCAGAATTTAACGCTGGTTCTCCTAGAGGTCTGCTCTGGAAGTTTAAATCACTCACTAACTCATCAGTAAGGGGACCAGCAATGAACATAAGCCTCTGAACTGCATCCTTGGGTACTCCAAGGCACGGCAAAGCAAGCAGAAAAATCCAGCACAGCTTGTATACCAGCTCCATCTTTACTAATGCATCGCAACATGAGAATGCATGCTACTTTTGTACTAGATGAAAGATAATAAAATTAACATTTAACTTACATTATCAATCACCAAAGATATGAGGTTGCCCAACTGCAATCAACCCAAAGATAACACAGTCAAAGGTTTAAGTTTCATTGTAGGGGTGTTTTAAAAAAAACAACCAAGTAGGTTCAGCATGCAACTTGTGAAAGTAGGAAATATTGGCCATCCTGTTTTGATCATCAGAAACCACAGAAACCCTAAGGGGCTCAGGACAGGAAGGAAACACAAGTTGCCAAAACCATACTTTCTTGTAATGCTAATGCAGAGGCAATGAGGTCATTGTATGGAAAAACTAGCAGGTGGATTCTCAACCTTGCCCATGAAAATGCCCTCCTCCTCTGACCATTTCTGAACTCTTTTTTGTCTCAGTTGTGTTCTGAGACTGGAAAAAAGGGTGGCTGTTGGGATATGTGTTTGAAGCTGTACCCAAGAGGTTATGACCAAATCATAACAATGCAAAATTCACAATGTTTAAGTCACCTGCTCTAGATTTATCCCCTGATCCCTGTATGACAGTGGTTCCCAAACGTTTTTGACTGGTGGTTGACCCTGCTGAGTCTACAATGATCCTACTGGGCCATTCGCAGCAGCTCACCATTAGGGTTACAATCGTATACATTGTATAGGTGGGTTTTTCACAAGGATTCCATGGCATCCCTGGCTGGTTTTCACGGTTTCCCAGGGAGCCACAGCTCAAAGTTTGGGAACCACTGCTGTATGAGTTGAGAGTCGCAACCTAAACAAGATACTGTTCATTTAAACTGATGTTTTGGGTTTATTTCAAAAACACAGTAAGAAAAACAAATAATATTGAATAAAGGTATATAGACAAACTTTATTTAATTATCACAAATATAAGGTGAAAAAATCTACAGCATAAAATCTTGCTATGGAACTACTGAAGAATGATGCAAAATGTTCTGTTAAGTAAAATACAAAATCAGCATTAAAGAGAAGCACTAGTTTCTTTCCAAACAGTTCCTTTATCAGGTTGCCTGATTCCTTCCTTAGAAAGGATATAGAATTTTACTTAGATAAAAGATATTTAAAAGTGTCCGGGTGGGTGAATTTTGTGACAAAGCCTTTTTGGAGTAGTCAGCTATGGTATGTACAGTGGTGATGGTTATCAGAAAGTGAGTACTGATCTCTAGGAAGAAACTGATACATTGTTCCCCTGTTACTTCATAATCCCTAGTCTTCCAGCAAGTAGTTAGGATTAACTACCAGATACGGGTCTTCCTCAAAGCTTTCTTCTTCTGTGGAATCTTTCAATCCAGTCTGGGTGAGCTCAATTAGAATGTGGTCCTAAAACAGAGAGAGATTCTTCATTAAGTTATGTTTGAAGACTTCGAGGTCATGCACTATGATAGTTAAATGTTCCACTCACAAGCATACAGTAAGCGCCACTCATTTGAACTCCAATTTACTTCCAAATAGGCATGAGCTCATCGGACTCTGGTACTAAAATCTGAGTAAACATGCTTAGAATAAACGCTGTAAACTCATCAAATCTCCACATCAGCTATTTGCACTACACCTTTTATTTGAGGAATTCAGAGTCTCATTCTGGCTCCAAAAGGAGCCCACTGATGCAGAGTAAAAGCATACGTACATAATGTGTAAGGCGATGGATGACTTTCTCTATTATCTTCTTTTTGTTGATAAGCTCCTCTTCAGAATCTATTTCTGACTCAATTTCCTTCAAATACCAGTTGATGAGTTCACTCTTTCTTAAGGAAGCATCATCATCTTCTGCAAAGATGCACGGAAAAGTGGCATATATAATACTTGATAGCTCTCTAAAGTGTTCAATATACTTCATACACATTATCTTAGTAATGCTGCCTACAACCTTGTAAGGGAGGTCAGCATGATCATGCCCATATAGGGGCTCTCTGGTTGTGAACATTGCTTCCATATCACAGGGTTGTATCCTAACCTGTTCAGGGCACATGGGACATCATCATAAGGTTCTCCTCAGAAGAAGCTTTCAGCCCTTACAGCAGTAAACAAATAGATTAGGTTTCACCCATACACCAATGACTGAACAGAGGCACTGCTAGCATTGTCATGATTTTCCATAGAATTTGTCTTTGTTGGGACTTGCCTTCACAACCTAGACGGATATTCAGTGGTCTAGCTCTTTCTAAAAAACGCATCTATTTGCAGCTAAAACTCACTTGTTAAATTCACCATTTCAAATGGCCTTTAAAAGCACTTAACCTGTTGTGAACTTGCTAAGCCTGTTCTTACCTTCTTCAGATTTCCTCAGATGCATCACAATGAGGTTAGAGATTCTGCGATATTCAAGGAAACTAAGCCTTAGGGAAGCCTTGGGTGCTGAATCTTTGCTTAAACTGTCAGCCTGGCCATTGATACCATTCACCAAGCCATTAACAACTGCAGTTTCTCCATCTCCTGCAAGCATGGGAAAGTGTTTGCATACATTAGACTGAGGCACATGACTCAACAAAATGTAACCTGCTTTATTCCAAACAAAACACTCAACACTTGTAACTATGGTGATTGCCAGTTGCGATTGTGTCACCTAGATGTTCTTTGATGACCAACAGCCCTGCTATTACTTAAGGGCTCAAAATCATGATCTGGCTGCTAAAACCAACTTATGGATTTAGGAATAATGAGACTTCTACTTGCCTTCTGGTCAGGAAGTCTTACTGATTAAAATGTATACAGGTCGCATCTTGTTATCCACTAAGGTTCCATTCCAGAACCCCTAGCGGATAAAAAAACAGTGTAAAAATAGATTTAAATACCCATTTCCAGGTTTCTTGCCCCTCCATTGCTCCTAATGTAATAAGGCCATGCCTCAGCAATTGCAGGGGTTTGATTTTTGGGACTCCTGCTGGTACCATAAAATGTGTAAAATAAAAGCAATTTTTTAAAAATTAAAAAGTGCATCCCTTTACAATTGTGGTTTAAAAACAGCTTTTCTTACTGTTGTAGAGAGGTAGTCAGCAATTAGAAATGCAAAGAACCCCTTGCCTTTGCCTGGCTCAGCTGAAGAATGGAATGATCTTTTGCATGACTATCTCTCTACAACAGTAAGAACAGCAGTTTTTTAAACTGTGATTTTAAAGGGATGCATTTTTCCCCTTCTCCAGGGATTAGCACATTTGCAGTGGCCATTCGTGTTGAGTCAAATCCGTGTATAAAAAAATCCGTGTATAACAAGGTTGGACCTGTATAAGGCTTCACAGCAAAACCCTTGGAGCAACTCACAATAAAAAAACACAAAAAACCATGGACAACCTAAAAATGATATTCTGGAGACACTAAGGATGGGCTACCTACCTCCTAATATACAGCACTGAGCTGGTGGAGTGAACTATAACTGGGAGAAAAAGCAGACTGGAGGGAATAATGAATCAAGTAAAATAGCCAACGTAGACAGAGAAGCGGTACACACTTATTTCTGTTCACTTCCTGCTTTATGATGCAATTTCCTGCTTAATGACATTACTCCTGGCCCCCAGCAGGAGCCATGAATTCTATTTGGCCCGCTGTATGAAATAAATGATATCCCAACTTAGATCTTCTAGCCAGATATGCAAGATAATCCCTTGGATAATCTTAATGCATTGGGGTTGGGGGAGAAAAGGTATCTGGAATGAAACATTCCTTCATGTAGGTAAGACACAGGCCATGTACGACTTTAAACACCAGAACTATCACTTTGAACTGTGCCTAGAAACAAAAGTACATCTATCAAGATTGGTGTAAAATATGGCCAACAGCCCACATAAGTTAAAATTTTCAAGGGCACTTCACACATACGCTTTGTATTCACAAACTAATTCCCAACTATGAAATACATAAGAACAGTCATCTATACGTATAAAATGCAGCATTTCCTCCAAAAAGCATGCAAATTGTGGAAGAGAAGGACTGAGGTCTTCTGCACGGTATACTGAAGGGATGTGTGACATGTAATCACCCTTTACAACTGATGTTTTGTCACATGCTTTGTATTCAGAAATTAATTCCAGAGTACAAAGTATACCATAGGAAATAGTCACTAAAAGTAGTCTTATAATACACGACTCATTTGCAAAATTTCTTACCAGTGACTCCATCCTGGGCCTCAGTTTCTTCAATGGACTGTTCCTCATCTTGGTCCAGATTGATATCTGGAGTCTCAACTCTGATGATAGATTTGTTCAATAACCTGAAAGCTTCCTTCACATGTTTTGGATGAACCTAGTCACAGCGTTTAAGGAGAGCCAGGTGAGCAAAGCAAGATGGTTGAAAACAGTTAAACACTAAGGCTCACTATTCATTAGTCCCTCAAAAGAAAAAAGAAGTGTTTTAACCACCACTAGTATTAAATTGTAAGTTTAAGGTATATCAAGAAATGTTCTTTGCTTGCAATAACTTTGAAAACCCATCTAGGACTTTTATCTTTCGGGCACCAAGTGCTTTTATCAGTCACGTATTGCTATGCTTTTATCAGCCACATATCAGTCATGTATTAGATGAGTCTATAAAGTTATGCTGGCAAATATCTTTGGGTTCCAACACTCTTTTTCCTGTTAAAGGAAAACTCACTCTGAGGCTAACTTCACCCCAGGGAGCTGATAGAACCAGATACTGTACAGATCCACTACCAAAAGTCTATAAAAACTTTTACAAAGTTACACAAAATTGATACAAATGGTATTTCATTCAAACACTGGTAAAGGAATTTCCATGCCTGATTTACAAACAGCATTCCATCCAGAAGATTAAAGATTTGCATGCAACTCAAAAACTTAACAGAACTTGCTCAGCGGTTCTCAAATTTTTTTGGTCTCTGGAGCTCTTTACATTCCTAAGAGGAGCCTCAGGGAGCCCCATTAGTGCATGCATGGAGTCTCAGAGAGCCTCAGTGCAAACTGGGCAGAAGGCAGTCATTTATAGTGTGCTTGTGGAGACCTAAAGCGTTCTTAGGGTGCCCCAGGGCTTCTAGGAGAATACTTTGAAAAACACTGATCTGAAGGTTTGCTTTTGGATCCCTTCCTCCCTGGGACTAACATACATTAGGCCACTTAAACTGAACCACATGGGCATACTCCAACAAAGAACCACCATGCCAAACACAATTCCATTAAAAACACTGTTACCTCATCACAGCAATGCATCCGTGCCATTGCTTCCGACAGTCGAATCATGCTCTCCAGCTGTCGTACTGTAATTCTCCATGATGATTTTGTAACACCAGAGCCATCTCTCTGGCGTAGACGCTTATACTGTTCAACTATAAAATCCTCCGACTCTTTAGAAATCTGGATTGGATTAAAGTAATAAAAACAGTGTAAGCTATAGGTGAATTGAACATCACTTTCTATATTCACTGGAAAAAGCTAACGGTCCATTCCAAAGTGGATCAACCACTGGGGGTGGTTTTGGATCCACAGCTTCTCCTGAATGCCCAGGTGACAGTGGTGGCCAGGGAGGCCTTTGTCCAGCTTCAGTTTGTGCGCTGGCTGCAGCTGTACCTGTGTCAGTTAGATCTGGCAACAGTGGTCCATGCCTTGGTGACATCCCATTTAGACTACTGCAATGCTCTCTACGTGGGGCTGCCCCTGAAGATGGTCCAGAAATTGCAGTTAGTATAGAATGCAGCAGCCCATGTGGCTGCAGGGGCTCGACAGCTTGACTCAGCTGAGCCGCTGCTCTGGCGGCTACACTGGCTGCCTGTTTGTTTCTGGGCTCGACTAAAGGTGCTGGAACTTATCTTTAAAGGCCTATATGACTTGGGACTACAGTAACTGAGGGATACTGCCTACTCCCATATAATCCTGCTTGCTCTCTTAGGTCATCTGAAATGACCCTGTTGAGAGTGCTGTTGCAGGGAGAAGTGATGGGTGTGGTGGCAAGACACAGGGCTTTTTCATGTGTGGCACCACTTTCATGGAACTCATTACCAGAACATCTAAAATCTGCCCCTTTGAAAGTTTTCTGGTGAGACCTAAAAACATTTTGATTTATATTAGCTTCAGGGGGTGGGTAAAGGGGGAGCATTCCTGGTTGACTTTTATGTAACCTGTTTTTATTGTGTATTCATGTGTTTTCAGTTGGTTGTGTATTTTTTTTACCTGTCACCACCTAAATTATTGCTGAAAAAGCAATCTTGTACTGGCATGCCTTATATATTTTTGATTATAGCTTGCATACAGTTGAATTTGCAAGACAGTTGAATTTGTATTTGGTTGTGTGTTTTACCTTACTTCATTGCATTCATCCACAAGAATAAAGAAAAGATCAAATCTTGACATGATGGGGGCTGACAAATTTTTGTTCTGTTTCAGAGACTTTGCTCTGAATTGTAAATACATGTTACATAGGAATATTACCCTGCATATGCCCAATCTCGTCTGATCTCGGAAGCTAAGCAGGGTCAGGCCTGGTTAGTACTTGGATGGGAGACCGCCTGGGAATACCGGGTGCTGTAGGCTTATACCATAGTCTTTCGAGACTGAAGGTTGCCAACCATTTTTATGGGTTTTTAGAATTATTATACTACTGCTGGGCTGGTTTTAAATGATCTAGATTTTAACTGTACAGAAAAAAATAGTCTGTACAGAAAAAAAATAGTTTGTACTGTATTTTAATGTTTTATTTAATTTTTGCTTATGCCAATAAAGGTTTTGGAATGGATTTTAACTATACACTGTTTTGAAAGCTGCCTTGGGCTTTTGGAATGGCAGGGTATAAATAAATGAATACATGATTGAATATATAAATTTAGATTCAACATTTTGCTGACCATTATTACTTGCCTAAACATTATAGTTTACTGAGGGCCCAATCCTATCCAATTTTCCAGTGCCGGTACAGCCATGCCAATGGGGGTGTACTGCATCCTGTGGTGGGGAGGCAGTCACAGAGGGCAAATTTGTTCCCTTACACTGGGGCTGCATTGCAGCTATACCAGTGCTGGAAAGTTGGATAGGATTGGGCCCTAAGGCAGCACAAAAGGAGAGATATGGTTTTAAAATAATTAAATTTGCAAGATCAAACAACAAAAAACTAACAGTTTGGCAAATACAAATTGTCCCATATCAATGCAACAGATGTTGACAGTAGAGGTTGACGTTAGATACAGGACATGTTAATTAATGAGCTGGAATTCTACTTAGGTTGGGAGCTGTACCAACAACCAAGTATGAACTAACCACAGTCAGTTCTCATTATCTGTTAGGGTCAGGTTCCTGGAAAACCTAGTGGGTACCAAATTAGCAGACATCAAATCATTGAGCCTATGAGAAAAACAGGGAAACCTCTTCATCATACACTCTATGAACTTTGTGAACATGAATTTTGACTTGAAGTCTACAGGGCTGGGTGAAAGTGACGGCTCATCAACTTCTCCAACATCTGATGCTTCCTTCTCTGTGATAGATATCCCTTGATGTGTTTAAGGTTGTGGCAATTGCAATTTCTCTGTGCTGGCTATCCCTTGACTTGTTGAAGGTTGCAGGCCCAACAATGGGGTCTCAGAGTTCAGCATTGGGGAGGGGGTTGCTTCACTTATCTCCTGTCTCCTTCCCTGGGCTTGCTGAACCCCAGAGCAGACCTCAGGTAGCCTTCCAGAGGCCTCTGCCTTACTGCCCTGCCACACTGGCAGGGTTGTGAAGGTTCATCTGGAGTCTCTGAGATGGTGCTCAAGATGGTGAGCAAGCTTGGAAGCGGACACAAAAGTGTCCGACGATTCTCCATGGGCCAATACCAATGCCCATTTGATGCAGAAAATTGACCTAATCCGGACAACTTTCTCAGAAAAATCAAGGCGTATAATTGGCTGGACTCAATTACTGCAACTCCCTTCCCCATCAGCAATATACTGTATACATGCCCCCCCCCCGTGCACAGTGTTGGTGCTGCCTTCTGCTCAGAGGGAGGCCACTGTCTCTTCTCTTCCTCCTTCCACAACCTCGCTTGTCCCCATCTACCTGGTGCTGTGCCAAGCCCCAAGTGCACTGTCACAGTATTCGCAGATTACAAAAACAGTCATGGATAATGAGGTAGGTGGCAGTTCTGCCCCTCGAAGATAAGTGAAATCGTAGATAGCGAATTTACATATAAAGGGAACTGACTGCATTATAAATTCTGGATCAGCTAACATGCAAGGGTGTGAGACTGTGCTCAAACTCCAAGAAGATCTAAAGACTCAAAATACCTTTGGCTTAAATTGCCTGGCAAACAGAAGGTACCTCCTGATATCATCCAGTGAATACATTCGATCAATTGATTCTTCTATCCTGGAATGAAGATCCACAATGCGCCTAGCAATGGCATAATCTGTAACCTAGGAAGCAGAGGGTGTTGTTAGGACAGGTTTACCGGAAGCTACAATCACTATCACAGCAGATTAAGAAGGGGGCGTCCAGGAGATCAACTATATCCAACTGGACTGCTTCTGTTTAGGCAACCTCTTCAGCAACATTTCCATTAAAAATAGGTTCTAACACACAATTAGATAGCATCTTAGCTCAGTCAATGACTTTGTTTGGGTACATTAAGGTTCTCTTTCCAATTTTAGAATGAAATGCTGAAAAAGCAATCTCATACTGGCATGCCTTATATATTTTTGATTATAGCTTGCATACAGTTGAATTTGCAAGAGAGTTGAATTTGTATTTGGTTGTGTGTTTTACCTTACCTCATTGCATTCATCCACAAGAATAAAGAAAAGATCGAATCTTGACATGATGGGGGCAGACAAATTTATGTTCTGTTTCAAAGACTTTGCTCTGTCATAACGTCCGCCAACTGGATTTGCTGCTGCCAAAATGGACGTTCTGGCATTCAAAGTAGCCTGGTAACAAACAATTATTATTATTATTATTATTATTAACAGTATTTATATATCACTTTTCAACAAAAAGTCCACAAAGCGGTTTACAGACAAAGTCAAATAACTAAATGGCTCCCTGTCCCAAAAGGGCTCACAATCTAAAAGATGCAAAACACCAGCAGACAGCCACTAGAAAAGACACTGCTGGGGTGAGGAGGGCCAATTACTCTCCCCCTGCTAAATAAAAGAGGAGCACCCACTTGAAAAAGTGCCTCTTACCCAGTTAGCTGGAGTGAACAAGCAGAAACATTTCTAAGCAAAAGGAATTGTTAATAAGTTAAGCGAAAAACTATCTTGGACAAACACTTTCAATGGCACCTAGACATCTGTTTGATCAACTGTATAGCACCACAGGGACTGACTTACAGAAATAGACAAATGGGAACCAAATAATAACAAAGGAAAATAATGAAGTCTAGAGGCAGATGTTATTGGAACTAGGAGAAGGCAAACCGGTCTCTTCATTATGAGGACAGGTTTTATATCCTCACATGACACATTTTTTGAATAAATACGTGCTATTAGTGCTCTTACAGAAATCATAGTCCTGCCCCCCCAGTCAACACATGCTGAAGACCACAGACATTACTGAAGTAATGTATACTTTACAGCAAGCAGACTGATCCTGTGGAATTTGCCTCTGAGCAAACACAGTGAGTTCAGTGGGGCTTCCTCAAAATAAAGGTGCTTAGACTTGGTGTGCCCAGGTACTTTTGTGACTGTGAATTTTTTTTTTTCCAGAGATAATTAATGGTAGAAGCAGTGCAAGAAAATTGTTTATGTTTACAAAGCTTAATTTTGATTTAATGTTCCAAAAGAAGAAAAGCTCTGTTGTAGATAATGGCAGAATGACTCTATGGTGGAGGGCTAAAACAGAAATGGTTTTCTTAGTTTTATTTAAAAGGAAAGTGGCAGACATAGAGCAGCTATTCACCTTAACTCCTGCTTTAGTAATTGAGATGGTCTGTTGTTCCATTGCTTCATGAATGGCAACTTGATCTCTCATGTCCATTTTGTCAAATTCATCAATGCAACACACTCCCTAAAAAAGGAATAAAAATACAAGATCGATTCAACTCTCCTTCTGTACTAAGGTAACTCAAAGAAAAATCACACCCTTCTTTGGAAGTGCAAACTTCTACAAGGAAGCTGGAGGGCTGAAATGCTGCCAACAAAAAACTTACATTGTCTGCCAACATCAGAGCTCCGGCTTCAATAACAAATTCATAGGACTCTTCATCTTTCACAACGGCAGCTGTCAAGCCAGCAGCGCTTGAGGCCTTTCCACTGGTGTAGACGGCTCGTGGGCTGAACTCCTCCACATGTCTGGTGGGTCAATCAGTATGGAAATCAGGGTTACTTCAATATATCACAACATTTACAAAGCAGCAAATGTAACACTACTTGATCTGTAGGACTTCAGCACCTGTATATATATCATATAGGTGGCTACCTGCTTGGTTGTCAGTGTTAAGCAAGAGTAACTAACAGTTGACCAGGGAAGGATAATTCTAAGAGGGACTTAACTCACTTAAGAAACTGACTCTTGGCAGTACTTGGATCGCCAACAACACAGACATTAATATCCCCACGCAATGAAGTGCCTTCAGAGGTTGTCTTTGGTACTCCACCAAACAGCATGAGTAGAATCCCTCGCTTCACTTCATCATTACCTGCGGTGCAAAGTAAATAAATTGTGAACTCTTTTGTGAATGAACAAATACAGACAGCTTTTTGAACAGAACACAACTGCATTCTATTTGCTATACTGGAGCAGTGATTTTCAATTTTTTCGTCTCATGGCACACCAATAAGGTTCTAAAATTGTCAAGTCACACCATCAGTTTTTGGACAATTGACAATGCACACCTTTCTATTGGTGGGGGGCTCATATCCCCAATGATCCTATTAATAAATGACCCTCCACCAAACTCTTGCGGCACACCTGGGGACCATTCGTGTCACACCAGTGTGCCACGGCGCAGTGGTTGAAAATGGCTATACTGGAGGTATATCCATGCATTAAACAACTGCTGGGGCTTTAAAACTTGCTTCAGAAATTCAAAGAAACGGATTAAAACCTTTGGCAAGTTTCCCTTCTGACTGAGCAACCTGGCAAATTGCCTCAGAAATGTCTCTAAAATCATTACTATTTCACCACCTGTCCTGTGACAGTAATTGTAACCAAGGAATGTGAACTAAACAAAAAAGGGCTCAATCGTGCTAAGATTACAGCTCTAAGTAACTTCAGTTGGACAACTCACACTCAAGGCGATTACCAAATTGACACAGCAGTCATCAGAAACAATTGGTGAATCAGAGTCCAAGTTCAATACCTGCTATCAGGGTGCAGAGATCATTGGATAAGACAGAGGGAGGCACAGAAATTATGTAAAGAGCACTGCAAGTCTGCATGGTTGCAGTAACCCTTTGAAGACAAAGTGTCTACAAAAGTGTCATGTGCACATAAGCACAGTACGTGCACATGTGGGCTTGTCTGCCTGTCTCTTTTGGAGGCATCTCTGTACTGACTGTCACATTAGTGACACATCCTAATAGGGAACATGGGAGAATGCAGATAATCCCTAAAGTATTCTCAGTGGTGCTGCCTGACAACAAGGTTACCAGGATGTGCACTAGTGAGAAGCAAGTTGCATCTGTTTGCCAATAAACATTTGTATTTATTTCTTAATACGGCCTCATGTGTTTGAAGTCCCAACTTATCACACGGTGTCAGAAATGACACCAAACAGGCTCCTGAAACAGGGTAGGTACAGCTGAACTATGGGCAAAGAGGTCAGTATATCAAGTACATGAGGAGCATAACTTAGTCAAAAGACAACTAGCTGTGCAAGATAAAAATGACTCAGGAATATAAGACACTGACCTGAACATACCAAGATTTACTGGGAGATCTTGGCTGCTGATCAAGAATACCATCTGAATATATAAAGCAATTATCCTGCGATCCACCCATATAGAAAGGTGCCATTTACACTTTGTGACAAGCTCAGAGAGGAAATGGCAGATGGGAACATTAAAGATCATACAGAAAGTTCAGGAACCCACAGAATCGGTAAATTTAGTGGTCATTGCAGTGAATCTATGGGGAAGTTACAAGTATGTTTAGACTCCAGAATCCTTAACAAGTCTATCAAGAGGGAGTATTTCAAACTTCCTACTAGGAAGGAAATCATGGCCCAGTTGACAGCGCTTGATGTTCTTATTTTTCCAACAAATTAGACACATCCTCCAGCTTTGGGCAGTTATAGCTCACAAGACAGCTCCAAACTTTTGTATGTTTAATACCCTGTTTGAAGGATATGGTTTTCTGTGGCTCCCATTTCAAATAGCTGCAGCTCCACAAAATCATTTACATGATATACGAGCACATTTACAGATATTATCTGGGGCTCAACCAAAGCTGAACATGACCTACAGCTTTGGAAGTCCTTAGATGCGACAAGGGCTACAGATTTAAAATTAAATAAAGAAAGATGTTGCGTGGGGTGACATTCCTGGATGATAGGTTCTCCGTAAGAGGGTGACCCTGACCAAAGAAAAGTAGATGCTATTGAAATGATGCCATGGCCCCAGTTCAAAAAAGACAAGCACCGGTACTTGGGAACACAGTTAACTCTCTTGGGAAATTTATCATAAATAACTGCACCTTTCTGGACACTTCTGGAAAACAAACACGAATGGTCATGGGAAGCACAGCAAAGGAAAGCATGGAGTATCCTGAAACAGCGGCTTGTCACAGCTGTTGTGTGGAAGGCCATTTAAGATTTCATTAGATGTGTAGCAGCCAGGAGTTGGTGCAACAATTCAACCAATTTATGGGGATCATATATGCATCTAAGACATTGACGGAGGCAGAAAGGATCTATGCCCAGAAAAAGAACACATGGATCAATCATGAAGCTGCCATGGTGAATTGTTTACCTGTAACTCGCAAACATACTTGATAGTTACAGGTTATTACTTCCTTATCCAGAGACCTGCTCTTTGCATAGTGTACCAGTGATAGCTAGTATGAAATTTGCAAGGCATGGGATTCCATGGGAGCTTCCCAGCAACAACACACCTCAATTTTCCAGTTCAAAGTTCAAGCAGCTTGCAAAGAACTGGGGCTTTCATCCCACTCTTACAGTCTCCCTTACCCTCAATCCAACAATCATGTGGAAAGATCCATTCAGACAGTAAAAGCCCTGATGACATAAGCAGCTGACAGCAGACATATTTAAAGCATTACTGACATACTACAGTATGCCTACAGAAAATGGGTGGTCCCTAGCTCTGTTACTCAAGGTGCAAAGAATATACTCCACACTACCTATTTGCTGTGGTACAAAGGAAAAAAAGTGCTGTAACAACAACAAAAACAGCATTTTGATAACACAGCATGGGCACTTCCATAAGATGGAGTACGCATGAGAAATTATATTTCCAATACATAGGACCAGATGAGTACAGTCAATGGAAGTCTCATCCAGTTCAGACAGACCGTGGGGGCCCATTTTGGTATAATCATTGCGGACTCAGAGCACTCTCATCAAAATATTTAATGGCTGGACTCTACAAAAACACTTTTGGTATTTTTGCAGGAGCAAGACCACCACCAAGCTAAACCAGCAAGAACAATCTGAAGACTCTTGGGAGGAACAGGTACTCTGACAATCAGAATGGGCAGCGAAAGCTCCATAAAGATTCACAGAGGATCTTCAAAAGGGTAGAGATGTGGTAGACCCACTCCAGACTGGAGAAGGTTCTTGTAGTGATAGGAGAATGCAATTCAGGAGGAGAAAAGGGGAAAATCCTGGATGTACTTTGTACGAAGCTCTGTTTTTCTTTCTTGGTTCAAACCAGCACCAATCACAAAATACTCCACACTGGAAATTGTGAAATATTTTTACTGTTCTAAACACTATTCATATTTTGGTTCAGAAGTTGCACCACCAGATGGGGATAAACACTTGAAAAGTGGAATTTGAAAGCTATCAGTTGACCTAAAATAACACTAAACACTGAGAGCAATCACCACTCTCCTGACTGTAACATAACCTGGTAATTAAAATCTTACCGTGTATGGTAGGAAAGAGGCTGGTACAAAGGTTGTGATAAAGATTTTTATCTTGACTCATTTCAAATACTTTTTCCCATTCTTTCACTGACATCTGGTTTTTAATGCTTTCTGCAGTCTGTTCCTCATCTCGAAGTTCTTTACCACCAAACTAAACAAAGGGAGGGAATTATACAATGATAAAACTGTGGCATAGATCAAGAAATAATATTCCAATGCTATCCTCCCCCTCCCCCAGTGCAGCTGAGCCAAAAATCAGCGCACTTATCAGGGAGGGGCAGACTTGAGGCTTCGGCAGGAAAGGGGATTTAAATCTCCCTACCCCGTGCCAGCCTCCTGCTCTGCAAGGGGTCTCTTTGGACCTGGGCTAGCAATCTTGCTAGCGCAAATCTGAGAACGGGGACAGGGAGGCTATTGCCAGAGGTGACAGGATCTGGACCAAGCCATTGCAGCTGGATTCACCCCCTCCTGCAGCCTCTCCCTGGGAGAGCCATTACACCCTCTCCCCACCCAGTTTTGCCCTCTTCCCTGCCTGTTCCATTCGTGGTGAAGCCCAGTAGGACTGGGTCATTACTTAGGAAGTTTAAGTTTTGAAGCAAAAGGTAGGGAGCAAGATTGTTACAGCTGACCAAGCTGATTTTTTCCAGAATGGAAATATTTTGGGCTGGATCTAAACATGCAGCAAAATGAGGTAGCAGACTATACCTCTTCTGGTAGCATGTGCGGGGAGGGGGTGTACAATTTCTGAAATTTCCCTCAGATCTAGAAAAGTTCCTAATGTAAAAAGCTAGCACAGGGACAAAGGTACTAACTAACCCAGATGTCACTCTCCTATGCTAATTTTTGCATAGGGAGATTTTTCTATTGTCTGTTCTACAGTAGTTTGCCACTTCATTCTATTTAGGACAGTAACAAATTGAGGAGATGGTAAGACATGCTGAGAGCTAGTTTTGTTTAAAGCTCAAATTAAACAGAAAAACAATTAGAGTTGGTCAGGACTGAAGAGAAAGAGACACAAATCCTAGACTCAGATGGGGTGTTAAATAATTCTTTTTAAAGTTCTAATGAATCTTCAGCTCAGAATGCTGATGATCTGCTTCAAATGTAATGCATGCAAAAGTGGTTTTATAATCACTTAATGATAATGAAAAGCTGCAAACCTGAGGACCCAATCCTATCCAACTTTCCAGCGCTGATGCAGCCTCTGTGCAGCCCCGGAGTAAGGGACCAGACATTCCCTTACCTTGAGGAGGCCTCCATGACTGCACCCCTACTGCAGGACATAGCACACACCCCATCAGCACAGCTGTGTCGGTGCTAGAAAATTGGAAAGGATTGGGCTCTGAACTGCGATACTCAGTATTGCAGAAAAATAAAATCCTACCATCGCTGTCCCAAAAAGAAAAATATTTGAAGTTGTTTTCCTCAAATAAGACTTACCCTTGGGTTTGTTGGTGCAACGTAACATGCTAAAAAGACTAGTTTATAGGATAGCTCTCTGACTCCAAGGGCACGAAGTCCTCTGATGCCTTCTGTTTCATAACCTTCTTTCCCGCTCACGCGAGAGCCAGTTTCTGCCCGTACACCTGTAACGGCAAGGTGAGCCAAGAATGTGTGGTCATTTTCAGTCTACACATTTGAAAAAGGGTGAATACAGTGCTCCTATGAATACACTTCAAAATGCAGGTAAGGGTAATATATTTGGATAGCAACTCTCTGCATGTAACATGAACATAACATAAAGATAATTCTAGACTAACCTTCCCAGTGTGCTAGTTTTCTACATGTACAGAGTGCCTTCTACATGGGGACAAAACACAAACATGGAGTCCCAAACTGCATTCTAGTTATACAGTTACAGGAAAATGGAAGGTTATAGCTAGAGGTGTTTGAAAACGGTGTTTCTTATTTTAATCAGTCCATTCAGTAAGCCTAAGTGTTCAGTAAGATTTAGGCTGCAATCCTATCTTACTCACCAGAAACACACATCTCTAGATATAGATTTTCTGAATATGTTGCTTTATTTTTTCATTTATATCCTGCCCTGCCTTTCTTCCCTCATGGCATATATGAGGTTCCTTGGTGGTCAACCATCCAGGTACTGATCAGGCCCAAACTTGCTTATCTCCAGCAAGGTAGCTGCAATAAGTGCTTTCAGATAAAGTGCTAGCTAGACCATCTCTAGATTACCTCTAAACACTGCACTGTTCTGAAGGAATTCCACTAACCTGGAGTAGACAGCTGGGCTACATCAGGCACAACAATGAGGGAACCTGTAAAGTCACACTTGTCACCAGCCTGAGCTGATTCAACAGCTTCAGCACGCAAGATCACCTCAACACTACGAGGAATGCTTCCCCGGGGCAGTTCAGCCTGTGTTTCCTGAATACGAACCTGAAGAAAACACAGAATGTCAAATGTGGTTAGGGATGGAATTTAAAGGTTTCTGACATATGGATTTTAAAAAGTGTTTTACATTCCTAAGCACCAGCTATAAGGCTGCACAGAATTATTAAACTTCTCCACAGAATGATTAAACAGAAAGATTAAAACACTTAATTGACATACCTGGGAATTTTCAAGCCACCCCAATATCAGTTATGAGTGAATGATTAAAAAAGCAGGCAGCAGAGTTGTTAATAACTCACTCTTAAGCTACTCAATTTACTGACCATCAGTGGACATGCCTCAAGAGAGAATCTAACAAAAACATAAACCTATTTCTACCATATTAAATTAGCGGGCGGGCGGAAGTGGAGATGGAAGCAAGGATGGAAAATTTCTTCTAAAAACAGGGAAAGACCAAAGAAGCAGCAATACAGCACACAAACCCTTTTCTACTATTTTTCTAGTCTTGATTAATGACCTTCTCGGGCAGGTGTAAACCATTATTTGCTAGTCTGGATGAAATGTCAAACTATGGTTTGCAACAAACCAGGAAGAAAAGCATGGCAAGCTCAAAGGTCCCGAAAGGTTTGTTCACATTGTGCAAAACCATAGCTTGGTGTTATATCTGAACCAGCACATTCTAAAAGCCAACCTGGTAACATGACTCATTTATAAAATATTATGCTAACGGAAAAAAAGTCAAGTGAAAATCATGACATTACCTTTTGAAAGTCAACAAATCGGGATTTGTTGGTGTCCAGAAGAAACCGCCTCCTATTGGCACAGACTGGATTTCTGCAGATGTTAGGCTGTGTGTATTTGAACTGTTGCTCAACATCTTTGATAACTGTTTGGCAGTCCAAACACAGAAAAGTTCCGCTCACAAGCTCTGGGTGAACTGGGTGGGTGCGGACCACCTGCCCACTAATACGTGTAAGCGATCCAATTCGGGCTGCTGTCAGTTCTCGAATTCTGTTGAGAGGAAAAATCAGATTTAAAAGCCCTTAAGCTTTACATCATGATCTACAATATCAGATGGGAGCTGCATGTACAATTATGGCCCACTGTTGTCTACGGAAAGAACAAGCTATCCTATAGGTCAACAACAGGATAATAACAGAGTATGACATCAAGGCGGTAGAAGTTTAGCTCCATAATTGGGGCATTTTAGGGAGCAGAGTTGCTGAATGCCAATCCTGTTCCTTTTGACTTTTATATCACAAGATTTCAATCTGATATTTTATTTAAACTGGTAAAAAAAACAACCAAGCAGAAATATTTTACACATTTGAGATTATATACACACAACTAAGATTACTTAAAACAATGAGCACAAGAAAATGGAAGCTACATTTTAAAGCCTTTTTTTAACAACACAACATACTATTAATCAAATCTCTTTGCATACATGTCACAGAGATGGAAGAAAATTTCTCCCATGTGCCTGCACTGTTTGTGCTCATTTAGGGCAGAAGTTTTCCTGCAAGCATAAATTATGATGTGCTCCAAGGTTTTGCTCATCAATCACTAGATTTCTCAGTGTGTGAACTTTGCTCAATGTATCTCTGGAGCAAAGACAGAAAGGTTAATACTGAGACCCTATAGCTTGCAATTCCAGGGTTGTTGAATGAGTGCCCCTGAACTACAAAAGTATCCTCACTAATGGATGGGCATTTCTTTGGCTGCAATCCTATTCACACTTTCCTGGAAGTAAGCCCCATTGACTATAATGGGAATTACTTCTGAGTAGAAATGCATAGGATTGGACTCTTTGTTATTTTGTAGGATTATCACTACTAACTTAGTTCATATTTACAGCATCAATCAAATCCAATGCTTAACATCTTCATAGCGTCTTACTTGTGCCTGGTAGGTAAGTCCTGGAAAGCAACGTAGAAGTCCTTGTTTGGAGGAACATTTCCATGGTCTTTGGCAAACGTCTTTACAGCCCGACACAAGAAAGGATAGACTCTTTAAAAAAAGAGACAGAATTTGTAGTGACATACCTTTAGACTCAAGTTCAAGGTATTTTCTTTCAACCTATGTTGACATATACAGTAACTCTAATGCAAGTTAACTAAAAAGCCCAAATCTAAAATTGTTATGAGATAATGCTATTTGGCATCTTTTCCTAAGAACAACTCAGCAAATATAGATTTTGGAGAGTAAAACTAGGCCCAAATTAAAAAGTACCTTGTTAGCCTTTATATTATATATTATTCCACATTCATCACTTATTTTCCTGATAAAGACTCTTGATGTTGCCTTGTTTAGCAAAAGTAACACACAAATGAGAAGCACTGTAGATGCCACTGCAAAGAAAAGGTATTTTCATATTTCAGGTACCTCTTGCTTGCAAGAAGGCAGGGATTCTGCCTCTCATGCTGTTCCTACCAGACTGGACAAGAATCTGTCAGCAACATGAGGACTTTGGATGACTGGCATTTTGATTCAGAGTGCTGATCACTTAGTACTTCAATTTTACTTAGGGTGCAATCCTAACCTCTTATGTCAGCGCTTTCCAGCACTGACATAAGGGCAATGCAGCTCTGAGGTAAGGGAACAAACTTTCCCTTACATTGAGGAGGCCTCCGTGAGTGACACCCAACTGCAGGATGCAGCACACGTCCCACTGGCACTGCTATGCCAGTGCTGGAAGGTACTGACATAAGGTGTTAGGATTGCACCCTTAGTGTGAATGCATCTGAACAGGTTTTTTAATGCTTTTGAGAAGTCTTCTAATGCAGCTCGGGTCAGGCAAAGATAGAGATAATTAAACGAGCAATCCCAAAAGTGTATTTATCATTAAAAATAATGCTGTCCAACCCACAGCCCTTTCTTACCTATAGAACTCTTCCTGGACTGTGGTAGCAAGCTGCTGATTGAACTGCTCCAAATCCACAAAACTTACAGTTAATGTGTTTCTCTCTGGACGGATCAACTCCTCTGCATCATGCAAGTACTTAACTTCCCCATCACTGTTCTGGAACCTGAAAATAGTCAGATTTTAGGGATGGTTTTACAGAAATGTTTCCCATGTAGCAAGAGCCTGCAGTTATTAAACAAAGCCATAGTCACACATTAAGTGCAACACATGTACCATCTGGTGTATAGTACACACATAACTGCTGACCTTTGTGTACAATTATTCATGGTACAGTCAGTGCATACATCGGTACCTACAACTTCTATTCTACCTTTTCGAGAGATGTTGCCCGTGTTTTCAAGTGAATACAAATAGTCATTCACATAAAAATGAGTACGCACATCCAGGCATCTGTCTGTGTATATAACAGAACATGTGAATGGCCTTTAAATGGCAAGACGATAACAAAGGGATAGAGAATTCTAGTGACAGCCTATCCCATCTTACACAAACAAGGTATGCTCCTATAACAAGTAGCAGTATAGAAGAGGTCTGTGCATGTCTAGTTTTCTGACAGCACTTTAGTGAAAAGATGGCAGTTAAATCTGCAAATAGGACCATTCCTTTTGTGACAGCAACAAGGACTTTGACTTATTCCCTGCCCCCATTTTACTTTTAGAAAAAGACAGTTAAATTGAGACCCAAACTATGTGAGTTTTATTTGTAACAAGAGAGGCCAAAGCTTCAGGTGCTGCTGACCGTACAATATAAATGCTAATTTCTTAACGCTTCATTTGAATCTATGCACAAGCACCTGACTTTGAGACAAAGTTGAATGCCATTGAATTACATTGAATCAAATCAGCTCTTTCTCACAGATGAGGTGAAAAAGCCATATCACTTCTTTACCATAAACACATCTTTATAAAACTTCTCTGAAAGGTTCTGCTTTTGATTAACTCCGGTGCTATAGCCCAAAGTTAGTTGCACAGGACATGTCTATTCAGATTTAAGCTGCAGAGTCGAATGGGAGTTACTGCTTAGTGTGTGCCCACCAAATTGCAACCATACGGTGCCAAGTCCTCTGCATGCTTACTTAACAGCCTCAGAAGCATTAAACTGCAATCAGTGGACTTCTCAGTAAAAATGCTTCTATTAGTAAGGTGCTTTCACAAAACTGACCTTCAAGTTTCCTAAAGGGGTACAGAATATCTCAGGGATACTGCAAAAGAAGATTGCATTGACTAAAAAACAGCACAAACTCCATGGTGCTCTATGATCATATTGAGAAGGGTGCAATACTGTGCACCAGCTATTTTCAACCACTGTGCCGTGGCATACTGGTGTCTCGCGAGTGGTCCACAGGTGTGCCACAGGAATTTGAGGGAAGGTCATTTATTAGTAGGGCCAATAGGGATGTGAGGCCCCCATTGGCAGTATGGTGTGCCTTGTCAATTGTCAAAAACCTGATGGTGTGCCTTGAAAATTTTAGTGCCTTGTCAGTGTGCCGTGAGATGAAAAAGATTGAAAATAACTGCTGTACACACATAACATGATGAACCCCATATTAAGGACCCCTTGGGGTTTGAGGGGAAGAATGCAGCCCAGCTGCTAGCAGGATACAGAAGCTACAAGGGCATGGGACAAGAACTGCACCACTAGGAGATCAAGCACATATCTGACTTGAAAGCAAAGCACACTTAGGGCCCAATCCTATCCAATTTTCCAGCCCCGGTGCAACCACAATGCAGCCCCAAGGAAGGGAACAAATGTTCCCATACCTTAATGGGGCCTCTGTGACTGCTGCCCCACCACAAGATGCAGTGCATGCCCCATTAGCACAGTTGCAGCAGCACTGGAAAATTGGATCGGATTGGGCCCTTCCAACCCCATCCTGTGCACGTCTACTCAGGAGTCAGTCTTTTGTGCAACGGGACTTACAGCACAATCCTATGCCTCTCTACTAAGAAGTAAGTCCCATTGTATCCAATAGGTTTACTTCCAGGAAAGTGCGCATGGGACTGCAGCCTTACTCACAGACAACTGTGCTGTCCTATAGAGGCTTCTCCCTAGGAAGTAGCCTCATTGACCACAGCAGGATTTACTTCCAAGTAAACATTGAGGGGAAGGGACTAGAGCAGGAGGAAGGAAGCCCTGCACTGCAGGACAATCTGCTCACTCACTCCTCGAGGAAGTCCTGGAACAGCTTCTGGCACTTCTCAGCCACCTCGTCGCGGATCTGCTTGGCCGCGCTCCCCGCCGCCCCCCCTGCCGCCACCGCCAGATCCATGGCCGCTCGTCCTCCCGCAGCAGACAAAGAAAGCAGTTCGCGCCGCCGAGGGAACCCGCGTGGCTAGTCGAGCCAATCGGAAGCCTCCGCCAGGCTCGCCCCGCCCCTTTCGAACGCTCCCCGGGAAAAATTTTCGCGCGAACTGTGACGCAACAAAGGGCTGGAGGCGGGGAAGTAGCAATCCGGGAAGTGGAAGGCGGAAGCTGCAAGCAGTACTTAAGCCCCAGGAAAACCGCAGCTAGGTGTATTTCCTCGTGTGCATGGGGTGTAGTGGAAAGGAATGCAACAGAAATCTGAGCTCAAACCACCTGCCAGTGTCTTGTTTCTGCATAGCTTGCCTGGCCCTCTTGGCATCTGACCAGCATGGGTGTGCTTTAAAGCAGTGTTCCTCAACCAGTGGTATGGGTGCCACCAGTGGTACTTGAGGTGGGGGTCTGGTGGCACTCACAGGACCCCTGAACTCCTGCCGCAAGACAAGAACACAACACAGCAAACAGCGGTAGTAGGCTCCAAAGTATGCTTTTCCATGTTCAGAAAAGCCCTCCCATCCACCCTGAGCTTCTTACTATGTCACACCTGACCTTCCAACCCAAAAGTAATCAGCAATGATGTCACTGCCAGTTGCTTCTGCTGTTACTTCAAACTGGTGGACCGTGTGAAGTGGTCCGACAGAAGACAAATGTTGAGAAACACTGCTTTAAAGTGGTGGTCTTCAACCTTTTCCATGTCATAAACCCAACGAAGTATGAGACTGGGGACCCACTGCCAATCCTGCCCCCCTCACAGGAACTCATGTGCCCCCTTTGCCGCGCACCCCTTTCCCCCACCCGCCCCATTTCTCCCCCTTTCTGCATGTTCACAACAACCTTGTGAGGTAGCATCCTAAGCAGGGCTGGTTTAGGAGCTGCAGGGCAAGACAGGCAGGTAGGATTGTATCAAGAACTCGGTTTTGAGAAGGCAAAAATCATTACTGGATTTGATCCAAGCCCACTTTTGCATGGGCTTTGAAAGGTTGCCATGACCACCAAAATGAGGTCCCAACCCACAGGTTGAAGAACACTGCTTTAAGTGATTTCTGCCCAATGTTACATATATGCAACAGGGACCAAATGCGTACACCCGTGGGACAGGCAAAAATGGGTTAAAGTCATGGGATGTGGTCTCCCCCTTGGGGGATATAACCTGGTCTTGCCTTCTTTTGTCCCTTCCCAAGCAAGCAGACTGGGACTTCTGTCCCTCAGCAAATAACTCACTTTGCCTCTTGCTGAACCTGACCCTTCTCTGTTCAGGTTCAGTTTCAAAGGTAGCAGCTTAGCACTGCTGTGCACCAACTCTTGGCCCTCACACTGGAGGACTGTGTCAGAAATTGAGGAGATCAAGTGGTAATAAGCCTTTGAGCCAGCCACTCCAGCAACTGGGCTCTTCTTTCTTGACTGCATGTATTTGAAAATGGGTATTTGTTATATTTTGCATACCATGCAGCACACCCATTCAGCTCAACGTGGAAGAATGTGCTACAAATTTGCCTGTGTAGCTGATGCTGCTCCTCTTTCAGCCCTCTTCCACTTTTCCTTATAATCATATTTTCTTGTTATTTAACAAATGTATAGGCTGCCCTTCTAGGAGCTCAAGGCACTTTGACAGGTAGGTTAGACAGAGAATGTGACTGGATCAAAGTCACCCAGGTGGTTTCATGGTTGAGCAGAGACTTCAACCTGGAATATCCTAGGGTTAGTTTAGCCCCCTAACCAAGACAGCACATTGTGACCAAAGATCTTTCTAGAACAGTGTGAAATAGCACTTTTTAGACTTCTCTCTACCTGCTGTTAGATCTGCAGTGTTTTTTACAGGCCTTTGCTTTTTAGAATGGTTTGATCTGTCAGCATTAACAGGTAATCATACTGTATGCACTGAAAAGTTAATCTGTTGGTGGTTCTCAGCACAGGAATGAATCAGGCCTTTTCCCTGGTCACTTGGCAGTCTTTCCTGACAGTATAGGATCCAAGATGTCAGCTGTCATGACATTGGCTGCTTTGGCATCGTGTGCGGTTGGGGCAATTGAACGGAATCTTCAAATCCATGAATAAAAAGATTAACTCAATAGCTTTTTTCCCTACTTTAGAATGCCAGACCCAGACTGCCTGTGCTTGCCTGTCTGTCATAGAACTCCCTTAATCATAAGGATGCCACCACAAGTAAATCACCTGACCTAGATCATATTCTCTACATGTTCAGTTCTTTGAACAAGATGATAGCAGATATTGTTCCAGCACACTATTCTTCACTGAACACAGGAGTGAAGAACTGTCATTTTCAGTGATATTCCTTTGATGGAAACAGGTGCGTCTCTTTAGCAGAACCTATTGAAAGTGCATCATGGACTACAATTTCAAAACCAGTAGTTCAGGGTGCTCCAAACAACAGATCTAGCGCATCAAGAAAAACCTCTCAGGTGTGGTGCAGTCCTACAGTTCTGCCCCACAACTTCCCATCTTCTGCCTGATCTTCATCAAAACTCATGTCAGGCAGCCTATTCTTCAGGGAAACTGGAACACAGAGCCTTCTGGGGTGATCAACAGTGGAAGCAGCTTCCCAACCTGATTTTCTATGGTGATCAGGCACAAAGAGGAGGCGGTGGGGTAGAACAGTAAGGCTTCGCCACCACTGCACCTGAAAGATTTTTCTTTGCACACTGTGGGCTGTAGTTTGGAGACTTCTAGTATAGTCCATTATCTTTACCTAAGCCAGTGTGAGTAACAAACACAACTAAGCAACATTAACCCAGCCATCTGTCACTACAGCTGTGAAGTATCAACTTAGGGCATCACCACACAAAAAGGATAAATGTGTACTGTATGAGGCAAATTACAAGGGATGAAAGCAATCTGTATATTTGTTCTATAACATGCTTTCCCAAAACCTTTCAGCATGAATCAGTCATGACTTTTTTGTTTTATTTGGATGAAGCATCCAATAAAGGTTATTATCCAGAGATATTACTAGATCTGTATGAGAAAAGGTAATTGAATTTGATTGATTCCAGTTGGATTAGCTGAACAAACAAACTTTCTGGAGCCAGAATTTAAAAGTAATAAATCTGTGATAATCAGCTGTTACAGGTGCAGCCTATTTATCCATGGATTTTTTATCTGCAGATTTGTCTCAAAGCAGATGGGGTGGGGGAACCAAAAGTCACACACATGCTTGCCTCCTTTGCCCTGCACTGGTGTCTCGCTCCATTTCCAGGCAGCCCAAAACACTACAAAAAGGCTCTGCCTCGCCCAGGCAGGCACATAACCCTGGAGCCCTGGAAGAGGTTCCCCTTGCAAAGAAACAGTAAAACTCCTGGAGCCCCAAAGCCAGCAAAGAGGCTGAAGAGGGGAAGGGCGCTGAAAACCTCTTTAGCCAGAACACGTGCAGCAAGGTGGAACTCACTCTCTAGCTCTTGCTTGCTTGCTTGCTTGCTCGCACTCTCTCTCTCTCTCTCACACACACACACACACACACTCTCACTCACACAGGGGCAGGTGTGGTAGCAACAGAGAGGATTGCTTTAAAAAACCCAGGGAGTGTTTGCCAAATTCCCCCCCCCCCCCCATGGTGCAGGCAATCACCAACACAAGCAAGCCTTCCCACCAAGCAAAGCATGAAATATAGCCTACAATCCTCTCCACACTTTCCTGGAAGCAAGCCCCATTTACTACAATGGGGCTTACTTCTGAGTAGAAATGCATAGGACTGGACTCTTAAAAGATCAGCATCCCATGTGAAAGAAGCCGGGCAGCTGGCAACAGGGAGGGCTGAGTATGGAGAGGAGGGAATTGATAACAGCTGCCTTAGTTTCCTTCCATCCAGAAGTGTCTGGCTGCAGTGTATTTGCGTAACTCTATGGAATTTAGCACAATGCGTTTTTTGTTAATCATGCTGAGTCACGGAACGGAACTAACAAGGATAAATAGGCTCCACCTGTATTTATAGTCCACTTAGCAAATCTAACTACAACCAGGGACACAAGCAACAATTTTTTTAGAAGTTTCTGGGAAGATGCCAGGATTTGCTTAGCACAGTTGTTCCATCAGCTTGGCTATCCAATCTGATTTTGCAACTGGATGGCTTCACAGAGAAGGCCGGAAAAAACTTTAAATATAAAATTTAAATAAATAAATTAGAATTAGATGAATGAATAAATGGATGAGTGGGCTCATTCACTCAGCCTCTCTGGCAGAACACTCTCCAGATGCAATCGGAGCACAGCTCTGATCATGTTCAGATGAGTGGGCCAAAGGCTTTCAGGGAACAAGAGACTGGCCGTGGGCCGGATATAGGCAAACTGCGGGCCGCATCCGGCCCCCGGGCCAGGGTTTGGACACCCCTGTTCTAAGGGGTAATTATCTATAATACAGTTTTTATCATAAAATATGAAACATATGGTGAAACTGCACTTTCCAAGTTTCGCTGAAGTTTCTATACACAAGTTTTTGATCTGCATCTTTAATTATTGTTAATAAACCTTGAAAACTCAGGGAAGCCCAGCTCAGTATACTACCTGGTACTTTCTACTATCAAATATACCAATGCTTAACTATTCAGAAATGCTTACAAATAAGGAGACTAAGATGCATCACTTAAAAGAATTCAAATTTTTTAATAGGTGCAGTACCCTAGCTCTAAAAGTGTACAATAAAAATTAGGAAAAATTACTGAGTTTGGAGCATTAGTAATATAAGTTGCTATTCCAAATATTTTGTAAAGTAAATGATACTGTAGAGGCCTTCCTGAAAATTAAGGGGAGGCAAAGCTTTAACCATTGATCTTACAAAATGCAAATATATCTTGTAAGTTGGCTTTATAGTGAATTGCACAGATATGCAATTCTAGCAAAGGATGTAATAATTCAGTCATGTTCAACTTGAGATTCTCTCACAACACATGGTCCATGTAATTACATGGAAAAAACACACATGAATTACATGGTCCATGGCTCTTGAGCTCAGCTATAAGGCCTATCTATTAGAAGTAAATTGGAGGAGCAGTCTGTCCAAGGATGTCCTTCTTGACTAAGCGATAAATTATGTTCAACTTAAAGTTATTTGTCTTAAACTTTATTTGGGATAAAGTTATCTCATAAGAACATAAGAACAGCCCCACTGGATCAGGCCATAGGCCCATCTAGTCCAGCTTCCTGTATCTCACAGCAGCCCACCAAATGCCCCAGGGAGCACACCAGATAACAAGAGACCTCATCCTGGTGCCCTCCCTTGCACCTGGCATTCTGACATAACCCATTTCTAAAATCAGGAGGTTGCGCATACACATCATGGCTTGCACCCCATAATGGATTTTTCCTCCAGAAACTTGTCCAATCCCCTTTTAAAGGCGTCTAGGCTAGACGCCATCACCACATCCTGTGGCAAGGAGTTCCACAGACCGACCACACGCTGAGTAAAGAAATTTTTTTTTTATCTGTCCTAACCCGCCCAATACTCAATTTTAGTGGATGTCCCCTGGTTCTGGTATTATGTGAGAGTGTAAAGAGCATCTCCCTATCCACTCTGTCCATCCCCTGCATAATTTTGTATGTCTCAATCATATCAACCCTCAGGCGTCTCTTTTCTAGGCTGAAGAGGTCCAAACACCGCAACCTTTCCTCATAAGGAAGGTGCCCCAGCCCCGTAATCATCTTAGTCGCTCTTTTGCACCTTTTCCATTTCCACTATGCCTTTTTTGAGATGCGGAGACCAGAACTGGACACAATACTCCAGGTGTGGCCTTACCATCGATTTGTACAACGGCATTATAATACTAGCCGTTTTGTTCTCAATACCTTTCCTAATGATCCCAAGCATAGAATTGGCCTTCTTCACTGCCGCCGCACATTGGGTCGACACTTTCATCAACCTGTCCACCACCACCCCAAGATCTCTCTCCTGATCTGTCACAGACAGCTCAGAACCCATCAGCCTATATCTAAAGTTTTGATTTTTTGCCCCAATGTGCATGACTTTACACTTACTGACATTGAAGCGCATCTGCCATTTTGCTGCCCATTCTGCCAGTCTGGAGAGATCCTTCTGGAGCTCCTCACAATCACTTCTGGTCTTCACCACTCGGAAAAGTTTGGTGTCGTCTGCAAACTTAGCCACTTCACTGCTCAACCCTGTCTCCAGGTCATTTATGAAGAGGTTGAAAAGCACCGGTCCCAGGACAGATCCTTGGGGCACACTGCTTTTCACCTCCCTCCATTGTGAAAATTGCCCATTGACACCCACTCTCTGCTTCCTGGCCTCCAACCAGTTCTCAATCCACGAGAGGACCTGTCCTCTAATTCCCTGACTGTGGAGTTTTTTCAGTAGTCTTTGGTGAGGGACCGTGTCAAACGCCTTCTGAAAGTCCAGATATATAATGTCCATGGGTTCTCCCGCATCCACATGCCTGTTGACCTTTTCAAAGAATTCTATAAGGTTCGTGAGGCAAGACTTACCCTTACAGAAGCCATGCTGACTCTCCCTCAGAAAGGCCTGTTCGTCTATGTGTTTTGAGATCCTATCTTTGATGAGGCATTCCACCATCTTACCCGGTATGGATGTTAGGCTGACCGGCCTATAGTTTCCCGGGTCCCCCCTCTTTCCCTTTTTAAAAATAGGCGTGACATTTGCTATCCTCCAATCTTCTGGCACCGTGGCCGTTTTGAGGGACAAGTTGCATACCTTAGTCAAGAGATCTGCAACTTCATTCTTCAATTCCTTAATAACCCTTGGGTGGGTGCCATCAGGGCCCGGTGACTTATTGATCTTTAATTTATCAATGAGGTCTGAAACATCTTTTCTTTTAACCTCTATCTGACTTAACTCCTCGGTCAGGAGGGGCCGTTCGGGCAGCGGTATCTGCCCGAGGTCTTCTGCCGTGAAGACAGATGCAAAGAACTCATTTAATTTCTCTGCCATCTCTAAGTCTCCTTTTATCTCCCCTTTCCCTCCCTCACCATCCCTCACCACCTCCCATCCCCTTTCCCTCCCTCACCATCCCTCACCGCTTCTCTGGTGGGTTTCCTGCTTCTAACATATTTGAAGAAGCTTTTATTATTCCCCTTAATGTTGCTGGTCATGCGTTCCTCATAGTCTCGCTTGGCCTCCAGTATCACCTTCTTACATTTCTTTTGCCACAGTTTATGTTCCTTTTTATTCTCCTCATTAGGGCAAGACTTCCATTTACGGAAGGAAGCTTCCTTGCCCTTCACAGCCTCTCTAACTTGGCTGGTTAGCCATGCGGGCACCCTCCTGGATTTAGTGGAACCCTTCTTTCTTTGCGGTATACACCTCTGCTGGGCCTCTATTACTGTTGTTTTAAGCAGCCTCCATGCACTCTGGAGAGATTGGACTCTTTTTACCCTCCCTTTCAACCTCCTTCTAACCAGCCTCCTCATTTGAGGGAAGTCCGCCCGTCGGAAATCAAGGGTCGTCGGAAATCTCAAACAACATGCTGGAGTTTCACAAGCATAGGTATGAATGTGCTGTTTGAACATGCAAAAATACAATCTGTAAACAAAAATTCTACAATGTTGTAAAAAAATTAAGACACATAATATAGGTAGTTAGAAGCTTTATTGCAACCTGCATTCACAATTCAGTAAGATCAAAATTAGTTCACAACTTCCCAGCTGCTTTTCAAAACTGCCCTTGTTCAACTTGTTACTGCACAAATCTTAAACATCTGCGGTCAAATGTTCTCATTTGAGATCTGTAATTTTGTTGCCATATGTTAAAAAACCAAATTTATCTTTATTACACAATTATGAATTATTAAAATTTAAGTGTTTAGAAACTTAGTAAAGTACAACATGATAAGAGTACTCAACTTAATGTAAGTTTTCATAAAAAGGTGTTTTCTGAAACTAGAATCCAGATCTGTTAAAAAAGTTGATTGAAAATATTAATAACTAATGAGTCAAACTTTTGTTATTGTGGCACTTCATTAGTACGGATCTTCCTTTGCAGACTGCAATTAGGCTGGACCACTGAGAGCAGGAAACAGACTTTTGAACTCCAGTCTTAAGGTGTCAGGCGTTTGGGATCACGAGGGAACATAGATGTTTGCCGGACATTGCTCAACCCAAGATACAGCATGGTGACTCTTTCCAACCCTGTCAAAATGAAATCCAGTTTAATCAGCAAAAAGAATGAGCTATGCATATTGTATACACATATGTGAAAACAAACATATATTAACTATGAAGGTATGATGACACTATGAGAAAGTAGGTCAGCAACTAGCCTAAAAAACTGTTTACTCCTTCCTTCCACTTTATAAAGCTCTCCTCTTTCAATTTTGAGCACAGTTTGAATTAGAAGTAATTCTTTGTACTAACATTGTAGTTAACTTGTGCCACTTGCCAAACAGAGCATCTGTCCTTATTGTACACAAAGCATCTTGTCCTCAACTGTATGCATGTTTGCAAACTGTATGTTTACATTTTCTTGAAAACGATTTCCATTATTCAGAGCCTCAGAAGAATAGGCTGCCCCACTTGTTTCAACTGAGCAGAAGCTCTTATCCACCTTTAAGGACTGCCATGTGCTCACCGGAGCCATAGCAAGTATATGCAAGGGCAAACTGCTTAGCTGAACTCCCTTTTTAAAGTTATGTTTCAAAATGTGTCATTTTTGTTTGCATCCAAATGTTCCACAGCCACTTCCACAGTTCCACTTCATCCAAATATATTTTATTTATAAATATTCTTAGTTTTCCAAGTGAAGAATAAGCCAAACCTGGCACACCCCAGCAATGTGTATTCCAGGGCTGACCAAGCGTTGAGGAGAGGAGAGGCAAGCTGCTGCAGGTAGCAGATGCATGCAGGTAGTACCCATGAGACACATGCTTGACTGCTTCACCTGACCCCTCCTGGCTCCAGTGCTCTGTGGGTTGGAAGAGTGGCAAAGCAGGGCACACAAGGAAGCCAGGAGAAGCACCACCCTGCTTCCATTTCTCCTAGCTTCCTGATTCTGCCCCACTCTGCTGCGATATTTCAACATAGCATGACAGAGCCCAGAAACTGAAGCAGGTAAGAAGGGAGGGATGGCAGCAGCAGCAAACCAGGAAGAGGGCTGTAAGTGTTGTTGCTTCTGCCATCTCTTCTGCAATGAGGTTGCAGAGGAGAAGCAGAGAGATGCAGTGGCCACCATCACCCTCTTAACTCATCCACCCAGGCCGTCTCCTCTATGAGCAAAAAAGCATGCAGTGGCAAGTGGGCTAGAGGGCCACCACAGATGCCTCATGTTCTTCTTGCAAATGTTCACCCCTCCTGGTCAGTTTTTTCCCTTCAGTTAGGCTCACTTCTGGTTTAGGAGCTTCACTGGGATACCAGGTGGGGAAAAGGCCCCCCTCACACACACACTCACTGATTGCTCTTGAAAATGCCTCCAGCTCCCCATTAGCATTGGAGAGATGGGGCTTGTGAACTGCACATTTCCTTCACAATGTCTTCTTTGGGGGAGCACAAGATAGCCTTAGGAGAGTATCATAAAATAGCACTAAATATTCTGGACTTTATAAAGTACAGGTGTAGCCTATTTATCCATGGATTTTTTATCTGCAGATTTGTCTCAAAGCAAATGGGGTGGGGGAACCGAAAGTCACACACACGCTTGCCTCCTTTGCCCTGCACTGGTGTCTCGCTCCATTTCCAGGCAGCCCAAAACACTACAAAAAGGCTCTGCCTTGCCCAGGCAGGCACATAGCCCTGGAAGAGGTTCCCCTTGCAAAGGAACAGTAAAACTCCTGGAGCCCCAAAGCCAGCAAAGAGGCTGAAGAGGGGAAGGGGGGACCGAAAGTCTCTATAGCCAGAACAAGTGCAGCAAGGTGGAGCTCTCTCTCTCTTACTCACTCATTCACTCACACAGGGGCAGGTTTGGTAGCAACAGAGAGGATTGCTTTAAAAAACCCAGGGAGTGTTTGCCAAATCCCCCCTCCCCCGGTGCAGGCAATCATCAACACAAGCAAACCCCCCCCCCCCCCCGTGCAGGCAATCTCTACGCAAGCAAGCCTTCCCACCAAGCAAAGCATGAGATATAGCCTACAGTCCTCTCCACACTTTCCTGGGAGCAAGCCCCATTGACTGGAATGGGGCATACTTCTGAGTAGAAACGCATAGGGCTGGACTCTTAAAAGATCAGCATCCCATGTGAAAGAAGCCGGGCAGCTGGCAACAGGGAGGGCTGAGTATGGAGCGGAGGGGATTGATAACAGCTGCCTTAGTTTCCTTCCATCTGGAAGTGTCAGGCTGCAGTGTATTTGCGTAACTCTATGGAATTTAGCACAATGCATTTTTGTTAATCACACCAAGTCACGGAACAGAACTAACGCAGATAAATAGGCAGATAAATAGGTTCCACCTGTAACTCTAATTGTCTGGTACTCCTGACAGCCCAGCATGAAAATTGTCTGGGACTGCTCTTAGCTTCAGAATGGATTCCTAACTTTGCTGACCCTTGTGCAACACAGTCACATATAAGCTACGGAAACAGCTCAGGGACAATTTAGTAGCACCCCTGTCAACATAACAATGGGAACACTAGATTCAGGAATCACTGGGGTGGGATAGCACTTTCTGATAATCTGGCATATCTGATAATTCAGTACTACCTAGGTCCCAAAGGTGCTGGCTTATTGGAGTTTTACTTTTGGTATTGTTTGTATTACATGGGTAGGAATAAGTCTTCATCAGATAAGAGACGTGTTTCTTTTCTCCATTATTCCATGCACTGCAGGTGGGAAGGAGAAAGAGAGCACAGCTAACAAGCAGTAGAATTTTTTGCTTTGATTATGTGTCTTTGAACCTTGTCAGATTACTTCCTCAACAGCTGTTTCATAAAAAAGAAAAGTTACATTACCTATGCCACCACCAGCATGAGGAGGTGCACCAAAACGAAAGGAATCGATGTAAGCCTTAATTTTCTCTAAATCTGAAAAGGAAAGAATTTCTGTTATTTCAGGTCTAATTCTCATTAGCATTGTGGGTAAAGCCTCCAGGAAACTAGAAAAAACTGATATCCATAGACAGGGCTTCTTCTAGACCCTTCCTCACAAAGTCCAAGTTATTTTTTTTGCACTAATCCAGTCTTAGTAGTTTAATACCATTCTACAGAAAGAACAGCCTGCTGCTTTTTAAACATTAAACAGATGTGCACTGCAGCACTTGAGAAGGGGGGGGTTCCTCCTTTGAATCAAGGAACACCACTTCAAAGATAGCAAAACAGAGAATAGCCTATGTAGCTGTTTTCATGTATTTTTTTCTATGTAGCATACATGCTAGGTGTTGGTAGGAGGGGTGTGTATTTTCCTCCAGTAACCACACAGCAGTTGCACATTTGCCAAGCAATAAAATTATGACGAAAAGCTTGAACATATTCAAATCTACTTTCATGCATCCCTTACACACAAGACTGCATGACAACACAACCCTATAAATCACTCATTTATCTGAACACTTGCCGTACCACAGCTCTAGTGACATAAATAGCCTATTTTAAACTAAACAAAGCCTTGACTTGAAGAAAATTCCCCAAATCCCTGTCACATGCTTCGATTTTGCAATTGAATGAAAATAAGATATTTTTATAGTGAATAGCTAGAACTAAATGCATTACCAATGCCATGATGAAGGGCCCTCTCAGTCAGCAGCTGGGGATCATGAACTCGCTGAGCCCCAGACAGAATCTCTTCTCCTCGCATGAACATATCATAAGAGTTAGAGGTTTTCTGAAAAAGGTTGTAACGGGAGGAGGATTATAAAATTGGCAGCTGATTTATGCAGGCATGAGATCAGACGGACACAGGTAAAGCCAGCTTTGTTCTGAAGCAGCCATTTTCAACCACTGTGCTGTGGCACACTGGTGTGCCGCAACTAGCCCCCAGGTGTGCCGTGGGAATTAGGGAGAGGGTCATTTATCAATAGGACCATTGGGGGATGTGAGCCCCCCACTGACAGCACAGTTTGCCTTGTCAAGTGTCAAAAAGTTGATGGTGTGCCTTGACCATTTTAGTGGCTTGCCAGTGTGCCGCGAGACAAAAAAGGTTGAAAATCACTGTTCTGAAGCCTGATGTCTTGGTCTCCATCTTAAACCAGTTTTAATCTGATAGGTGAAAGTCTCACACACCTTTTTTGACAGAATACAAAAGATCTTCCAAATTTGAAATTCAATACGATTTTTGATTTTAATAATTTGTATTTTTAGAGTAACTTCTCTTGTTTGTGCCATTTGCACCATTAACTTACAGCCCAAACCTATGCTGGCTGCCGCCCTGTGGTACAACAGCATCGGAACAGTCGCCACTCTATCCTGTGGGGCCAAGGAGGCAGCTGGAGGTCTCCTTGGGATAAGGGAATACAGCATTGGTTTCCCTCACCCCATGTCGAGCCTCAGCAGTCCCTATGAGTCTACTTGGATCTGTGCAAGCTATTTAGCTGTTGCAGAACTGTGGAGACTCATGGCCCAGAAGGGGGGATAGCATGTGGCAGCAGCCTCTGCTGCTGTTACCACCCCTGCCCCTTTCCTGGGCCTGAACTGCACCCAGGCCACCCTCCCTCTGCCCAGAAACACCCCTCCCTGCCTCTCTCCCCCGGAATGGCTCCCAGAAGTCATCCATCCAGTGTGGAGGCCCAGCACTGACTGACACTGGCCTCTCTGTCAGCACCTTTCCTCTCCCAGCCACCACAGCATGCCTTACAGCAAGTCTACAACAGCCATTGCCAGGGAGCACAAGGGACTGCTTCCTGGTAACAGGATTGGGCCCTTAATCATCTTTCTTCTAAGTCAGTCAGGTTCCCAAACTGTGGGTCAGGACCTGATTTCGGGTGGGTGATGGAAAGATCAGATAATAAATTGCCTCAAGCCCTGAACCTATTCAAAAATTAACTGCCCTGCAGTTTGCAAGCATGTGTGAAACAGGGAGATAAATGTTTGTGGGTCTTTCTGGTTATTATTACTTATAAATAAATGAATAAAATATTTCTTTCTAGATCTCTTTTTAAAAAGTCTGGTAGTGCTGAGGCAAGTGTCATTTTAATAAGTGGGTCCTGGTGCTAAAAAGGTTGGGAACCACTATTCTAAGTGAAATACATGGTAGAAGTTTATAAATGCACGAACAGCGTGGAGAGTAATTTTGTTCATCTTCATCAATCCTAATTGGACTCACTCAATAGAGATTATTGCAGCAGGTCCAGGACCAAGAATATTTTGCACAACACAATCAACTCATGAAGGGCAGGATAGATTTAACAATGGCCAAACTGAATCTCCACTTTTGAGGGGGAGAGGCCCCATGGGAGGGATCCAGAGTTCCCTTTGCTAGAATGGCCCTTGCTTAATAGGTGGAGGAGGACCACTGGGGACAGGAACTGGCACTCACCCATTCTCATGCATTCCCCCTCCTTTATTTCTTTCATGCCTGTTGTGTTGCAGGAGCTGCTGCTCTGTGCTGGGCCCAGCAGCCCAACCTTGCCTTGCCAATTCCCTCGTTCTTTCACCTTCCAGAAGTTTTTCTTCTTCTATACTTGTGGGATGGCTCCAACATCTCCCTGCCTGCCCTTTTTATTGCACCTTGCACTGCCTATGTGGGTCCCTCACCAACTGAGAAACAGCTAGAGCTGAATGAGGCCCTCCATCCACTCACAGACATGGCCTCTGGCCTCTATGTGGGTTACCAACTCCGGCATTAGAATGATATAGGCTTAGACTGCCAAACACAATCTGCTCTAACTCAAAGAGTAGCTCATACTACACCAGCTAAAACTGATCCTCTAATTTTCTATTCATCTTCTTTATTGTCTAACTTTCTTATTGCTATGGAATGGCTGCTCAAGTGAGATTGAGATCTATGTCAAAAAACAGGGTTAAAATATACTGTTGTATTCTGTAAACACAGAATACCTCTATCTGCAAAATACCAATTAAGCAGTACATAAGAACATAAGAACAGCCCCACTGGATCAGGCCATAGGCCCATCTAGTCCAGCTTCCTGTATCTCACAGCGGCCCACCAAATGCCCCAGGGAGCACACCAGATAACAAGAGACCTCATCCTGGTGCCCTCCCTTGCATCTGGCATTCTGACATAACCCATTTCTACAATCAGGAGGTTGCGCATACACATCATGGCTTGTACCCCATAATGGATTTTTCCTCCAGAAACTTGTCCAATCCCCTTTTAAAGGCGTCTAGGCTAGACGCCAGCACCACATCCTGTGGCAAGGAGTTCCACAGACCGACCACACGCTGAGTAAAGAAATATTTTCTTTTGTCTGTCCTAACCCGCCCAACACTCAATTTTAGTAGATGTCCCCTGGTTCTGGTATTATGTGAGAGTGTAAAGAGCATCTCCCTATCCACTTTGTCCATCCCCTGCATAATTTTGTATGTCTCAATCATGTCCCCCCTCAGGCGTCTCTTTTCTAGGCTGAAGATGCCCAAACGCCGTAGCCTTTCCTCATAAGGAAGGTGCCCCAGCCCCGTAATCATCTTAGTTGCTCTCTTTTGCACCTTTTCCATTTCCACTTTGTCTTTTTTGAGATGCGGCGACCAGAACTGGACACAATACTCCAGGTGTGGCCTTACCATAGATTTGTACAACGGCATTATAATACTAGCCGTTTTGTTCTCAATACCCTTCCTAATGATCCCAAGCATAGAATTGGCCTTCTTCACTGCCGCCGCACATTGGGTTGACACTTTCATCGACCTGTCCACCACCACCCCAAGATCTCTCTCCTGATCTATCACAGACAGCTCAGAACCCATCAGCCTATATCTAAAGTTTTGATTTTTTGCCCCAATGTGCATGACTTTACACTTACTGACATTGAAGCGCATCTGCCATTTTGCTGCCCATTCTGCCAGTCTGGAGAGATCCTTCTGGAGCTCCTCACAATCACTTCTGGTCTTTACCACTCGGAAAAGTTTGGTGTAGTCTGCAAACTTAGCCACTTCACTGCTCAACCCTGTCTCCAGGTCATTTATGAAGAGGTTGAAAAGCACCGGTCCCAGGACAGATCCTTGGGGCACACCGCTTTTCACCTCTCTCCATTGTGAAAATTGCCCATTGACACCCACTCTCTGCTTCCTGGCCTCCAACCAGTTCTCAATCCACGAGAGGACCTGTCCTCTAATTCCCTGACTGTGGAGTTTTTTCAGTAGCCTTTGGTGAGGGACCGTGTCAAACGCCTTCTGAAAGTCCAGATATATAATGTCCACGGGTTCTCCCACATCCACATGCCTGTTGACCTTTTCAAAGAATTCTATAAGGTTCGTGAGGCAAGACTTACCCTTACAGAAGCCATGCTGACTCTCCCTCAGCAAGGCCTGTTCGTCTATGTGTTTTGAGATCCTATCTTTGATGAGGCATTCCACCATGTGACCTGGTATGGATGTTAGGCTGACTGTAGGCAAGCAGTAAAGACCTGTTCTCATTTTTCAGAAGAATTACTGAAAATGGATTTAGCATGTGATTGCAAACATGCTACAGGTTTCTAAAAGCTTTTTGCCACAAAATTCATGTCAGGCAAGTTCCAAGAGAGTGGCCTGCAATACTCATAACTTTTTTTTTCAAAACAATGTCACTTAACAAAAAACTTTACTTACAGGATTTGCTGGGTCTGGCATCGTATAGAACGGTCTTACGGCAAGGGGATATTTGTCAAGAATATAGAAGTCTGTGTCATACTGCAGAAGACCAGATATTATTAAAATTAATGCAAGATACTTAAAAAGGGTTTACAAGAAATACATACAGAAAAACCTTAGTTTCAAAATGCCTATTAACTTTTATATAAGCAAGGAGCAAATGTCATGACACGTGATAATCCATTAATTCCAACTTTTCTAAAGTGTTTAAAATTTGTATCACGTAGGCTCCAAAACATATTAAAACAGATAAAAATGACAGAATAGATATAAATTTCAGGCTACAAATATATGCAGAGATTCCCTGTGGCAATCACATCCAGTTTAATACTTGCTATAAAATTTGCTGCTCTAAAAAAGATACAGTTTACTTTTTTGAAAGAAATGAAAAAGGAAACCATTACCTTCTCTTTTACCAGACGGCCCAAGAGCTTTTCATTTGGTGTACTGAAAACAAAGATTCCCAGGTCAGATTAAAACAGTTGATGACTTTTACTGTGCATATCTCTAAGAAGTTACAGGGGTTTACATTTGGTCTGCTTTGCTTACAAAGTTTCAAACCCTACTAATGTGATGACATGCCATTTAATGTTTCAACTCTGGAGGAATGTTCAGGGTTCTTCCAAAGAATCTCTAGGAGCAGCTATTTCCAATACTCTCCATCTGTGCCATTGAAACTTGCAGGTGATTCTAGCTCATGCTGGTGCCTGCTTGGCCACATGACCAGACCAGATTGTGCAGTCTATGATGCAGGACTACCATGAAGTATGGTGAAGCAGTTGCTTTAAGCAAGAAGATTAAGAGCAGGTGCCATTTCCTTTGATCCAATTATGTGTCATTACAAAGAATGGTCAACGTAGAAGTAACAATTTGAATTGCAGAGGTTTGGGGGGGCAACCCCCCCAAGGTTTTCAAGGGCCAAAATATATAAGCCAGGCTACACATCTACTAAAATCATGAGGCAGACCCTTTTGGACTCTACTGAATACAGAGCAACACACCACAGTCTTCAAGCAAAGTAAGTTTTTGCATTGCATATACAAGACAAAAATTTCCTGGTGCTCTCTCTGATGTGTTTTTCTATATGCCAGGAAGCTTTCAAACCTATATTCCTCTACACACAGTCTCAAGAGGTACTAGGGAAGGAGGATTCCAACACAAACTAAGTGGCATTCCTACAATGTGCATACCTAGCTTCCTGCAGTGACTGTCAAAGTGACCTGTGGAGTGGGGGAGAGTTGTGCTTTTCCTGGAGATTTTGTACTAAATCCCCAAACAGACGAAGAAACAGATGAAGCTGTTGCTTAGGAATGCTCAAATTAAAAATACTGCATATTCCTGTTATACTATAGGGAGCGATGCTGTGTCATTGTCTTTGGGAATCAGGAATTGGTATGTGTGTTTACTCTTGAAGTGACATGTACTATAAAAAAATAAAGATGGCAGGGTTTGGAATGGAATGTAAGCTCTCATGGGCTGTGTCACTACACTATTATTCAGTCACTACAATGGGAGTTGCTCCTCAGTTAAGGATGCAATCCAGTGTACGCTTGCATGGGAGTAAGTCCCACTGGTATCAATGAGATGCAGCCCCAATGTGGTTACATTTGCAAGCCAGTAGGTGGCACCAATCACTTCCAACAAGTGCATGAACTTACCTGAGATCATCCTCATCCCCCATCTCTACTCCAGCTTCACGAAGCATAGCCAGACCTTCCCGGTACTCCAGCCTCAGGGTTGGCTCCAAGAATTTGAATGGTTCACATGGAAACTGTTTGCTCACAGTCTGAATTTCAGTCTGAAACCTGAACATAAAGATAAAGCAATTTTCTACAAGGCAAGAAGACAGTAAGAATGGCACTACCTTTTGTTGCCACAAGAGCTCAGTCTGACACCATACAAAATTTACTACTTTTCTGAATTTTTCTGCAAGAAGAAATGAGACTTTGGACATCATACCTGTTAAAATACTGCTCCTGCTGCACCCCCCTTTTCTCATTAAGTTGGTTAGATTTATAATACTACCCTAAAAATACCTGGCCTGTAAAGATTGTATTAGTGCGAATCCTCTGCAAGTCTGTATAAAAGCAAATGGTATATGTTTATTTAAATAGACTTATACCCCACCTTTCCTCATGAGATATTGGGTGCGCCAGGTGGCTTACAACCAGAACACTTAATGAAACGGTTAATGCCACCTATTAGTGACCTGGAAAAATGAGAATTAGGAGAACAGCAAGGTGTTTCATGCTGAAGTCTGAACCTTTACTGAACAGAGAACCATCTGCTGTATCAGACCAAATATCCATACAGCTCTGATGCTGCATCCAACATTGGCAAATTTGATGCCCCTGAAAATTTCCCAACAGGATACGACTAGCACTCCTGTTCCTTTAGGAGAGACACAATGCCTGTAAACATGGAGGCACAACCTTTATTTGCAGCCAAGTCTACCAGCTATTGACAGGCTCATTCATGAATTTGTCAAATCCTTTTTAAATGAAATCAAAGCTAGCAATTATCACTACTAAGGTTAATGAATTCCATTACTTAATTCTGCCTTGCAGAGCATAATACATTGTTGTGCTTGCCCTTAACCTGCCAATCTATTTGCCTGTGTTATGGTAGGCAGAGAGAGAATGATTCGTCTCCATTCTCTTCATCATACACAACAGTGGTTCCCAACCTTTTTTCACTTGCGTACCCCTTGGCAGCCCATTTCCGTAACCCGAACCTCTCCTATTAGCAAAATGTCTGTAATTAATATAGCTGCTGTCATTTCAAATTTATATGTTGCAACTGTAAATAAATGGCCCAATAATGGGATTAAAAAGCAATGGAATAATTTTTATAAAACATTCAACAAATATTTTATACACAACAAATGTTCAGTGTGATCCTTGAGCTTGTTTTGAGGCACATAGTTTTTTGAGATCAGGTTCAACAGATGGCAACAGTCTTAAATATGGAACTACATTCAGCTCACTTTGGCATTTATTTTTCATGAAGGGATAGGAAGAGAAAGTCCTCTCCACCAGCTCCATATCCTCGCTTGTATAGCTGGCATGTTTCATTCGTAAATGCCACAAGAAGGAAGGTTTCATGCCCACACACTACACAATGGGGCTTAGGACAGTCCTCATCTCCTGATTACAAAAACCTATACTTCATGTATTCGTATAAAGTATTTTCTTTTTTTATTTATTTGAAGAACTGAAGACTATGCCTTTTCACTGCTTTGCACCAAACTGTTAGACGTATCCTGAGAAATTCTTAGCAATTGATTACTTTCCACATTGTGTTTCAGCTTTTTTACTGCGCTGGTTTTCAACTACTGATTCATATCTGATAATACATGAATGGACGGCCAAAAGGTAAGCAGCTGGTCAGGTTTTCACAGCCAGCTAGCTAACTTCCCTCTTGCCTTGCCAGCCCCTCAAGGCATTCTAATACAGACCTGCCTTTTTCCACCATTTAATTCTTTTTTGAGTACCCATAAAGGTGCTGGCAAGTACCCCTGGGGGTACAAGTATCCCAGGTTGGGAACCACTGATATACAAGATGTTTGCGCCTTGCTGACTAACTGCAGTACCAAAATTGTTCAGGGATTTCCACAAGACACAGAAATGAAACTTTGTTTGCACTGAGGCAAACACATCCCAATGACAGATGTGTCTGAAAACAGGGAATTTTTATGTGTGTTGCCAAAAACATACAAGTCTCTGTTGCATTAGCAGCCAACACTCCAGCAGACCGTCAACAGGCCATACCCATGGCACAATTCAAGGATAGGACTTCCCCAATTCAACCATGCAGGAAGGAACAATTTCAAAAGGTAGTCAGAAGCTGTAAGCTGAAGCAGACATGACACAGGAGACCTAAGACTTCTCCCTACCCATCCCACTTGAAAGCAGCTGCTGGATACAAATACAGCTTACATTACAGCTGATTACAACTATAATGCAAGGGCAAGGGGATTAACCCTCCCCCATCCAATTTATATCATGCCCCTGAATCTATCAAATCCATGTTGGGAGAGAGCAGCCGGATATGGCACTTAAATTATGGAAATCAAGTGTGTGTATTGGGGGAGGGGTGGCAAAATCCAATCAAAATCTCCATCCAATTAGAATTAGAACTTTCTGCAATTGCTTTAATATATAGAAAAGGTTGGGAGATCTAGTCACTGCTTTTGCATGCCACATCTCAGCCCTATTATCTCCGATCGCAAGAATATAAGCTCTGTCTACTACCACGTTTAGTAGATGGAAGAACTTCTGCAAGTTCTTCCAATTTCTATGGTAGTATAAACATTCTCCTTTTACCTTTCTTGGAGTCCTTTGAATATCTGCACCATGGTGTCTGCGATCTCATCCACCACTTCATGATAATGGTAATTAAAGGCCATTTCAATATCCAAGCCAACAAACTCGGTCAGATGTCTATGAGTATTTGAGTCTTCTGCTCTAAATACTACAACATGAAAAAAACACTTTACACTGTATTTTAAACCTGCCAATAAATGTTTCTTGTCTTAAAAAAAACAACACTTTTTACATAACCTTTTTCCTATAATGAGTCTCAATCAAACTATAGAACCAATCTGTGTGACCAGAACAGTACTTTTTGGAAGCACAACTCCATTCTCCCACCAGAGAAGAGCTTCTGAAGTACAGTACCCTAAATGAATAATATGATAGTGTCTGCAACTTTCTTCACTCTCAAATTTACCTTTCTTGATCAGGACCATGGTATAACAAAGATCCCAAATGACTATAAAAATGATCTCAGATTAATACGGTATTAGATTTAAAATCAATGGCACAAGCATTAGGCCTGTTTTCAAACTCCCAGGGAGTTGAAAGCCACAGTAAGTTCTTGTGAGGGTGGGGGGGGGGGAGGCAGTGGGGGTGGAGGGAAGGCAGCAGCATGATCCCCAGGATCATGCCACTCAGGGGGGCTGCATGGGCTTGGGTACACTTACCAGAGCCTCCTGCAGCATCCCGGGAGTGTGGGGAGCCTTGAGCAGCTGTCCGCAGGACTCCCCGATGCTTCACAAGTGAAAGTGGAGCAATCGCGCTCCGCTTCTGGTTTAGCAGAAGAGGAGTGCGATCACTCCAGTTTCACTTGTGAAGTTTCAGGGAGCCCTGCAGACAGCCGCGCAGGGCTCCCTGCACCCCCAGGAGGCTGCAGGAGGCTCTGGTAAGTGTACCCATGCCCCTGCAGCCCTCCTGAGCAGCACGATCCTGGGAATCACTCCGCTGCCTCCTCCCTGCCTCCTGGCTGCCCCCACCCCTTAAGGGGAAACAGGTCAGGGCCCACAAGCTGGGGTGTCACGATGCCCTAGTCTGAAAAGCCCAGCATTAGGCAAATCTTATGTTTGAAATGGGGCACTGAAATCAGGAGCCTAGAAGGTGTATTTGAGAGTTTAATGCAGCGGTTCCCAAACTCTCATGTAAATGTGTGCGGGGTGGAGGGGATTGTGGTGATGCAATCACCATGACTGTGCTGCTACCAGGGACAAAAGGCTTTTTTAAACTCGCCCCTCGCAGCACCAGCCTTCTGAAGGGTCCAGTGAGCCTGTGGAGCCCTCTACAGGCTTCCCAAGCCTCAGAAAAGCTAAACAATCATGAAACCGGAATCTCATTGTTTTAGCTTTTCTGGTAAAAACCAGGGCTCAAAACTATTTTGCACCCCTTCAAATTTAAATCTATTTATTTCCAGTAAGTATATTTTTACTTCTGGCGCTGCCAAAATTGTAGGGTCTGCATTATGTTTGGTGACAGATTAACTGCTCAAGCCACCTTTTCCCTCTCTGAAGCTGCGGCAGAATATCTCAATGGCCACTAGAGAACACCATTGCACTATTTGTAGTTCTCATTTCAGCTGAATTGTATTTGTTTCACCCGCAGATCCTGTCAAATTGCCATCTGGATTAGTAATCTTTGCACGAAACTTTTGACTTTCAGATTTGAAGGGAAAAAGGACTCTTAAGACTCAGTGCATGTCTAACCCCAATGTATCATGCTTGGACCAAAAACATGGCTGCTAAATTAAAAGCTAAACAACAGTGAAGTGCTCCTTACCTGGCCCAATGCAGAAAACTTTGTCAAAGTCAGCACAAATACACATCTGCTTGTAAAGTTGAGGAGACTGTGCAAGGTAGGCACTGCTTTTGAAGTAAGAAACAGTAAACACATTGGCACCACCTTCACTGGCAGCTGAAAAGCAAAGGGGTCAAGCGGTTATCAATAACACAGTTGCAAATTCTGACTGGGGCATTAAAAACTTACCTCATTCCAAACAAGTCAATGACAGGCCTAAGACAGGCTCAATTATTTTGTGTTGACTTTTAAAATTTTAATGCAATTAAGATCTGACTTTTCTTTACCTTTCAGATAGAAATTTAGTTCAAATGCATTCTTCCACAGTCAGACCATAAACAGAGTATTTGGGTTACACTGTAATATATGTAATATAAACCCACTTCAGTGGCACTGAGTCAACAGACAAATCTTTCCACATCAGCCTTCAGAAAAGCAAAATCCTCCACCCACCCTACCCCTGATATCTTTTTAGTGGCACTAAAAGAGACCAAAATAGAAAGAAAATGGAAAGGCCATTGATAGGGTGTTTTATGACAGAAAGGAGAAACTGTAGGAGGCATGTGGATGTTGCAGTTAGTACCAGTCCAAGAGAGCCTGAACCAAAGCTCTGTACTGGGTATCTCAGGGTGCCTCTTGATTGCTTCTGGCGGTACACTGGGTGCTACCACCAGGTTCCTGCTACACTGTGCAGCTTGGTACCAAGCTCTGTGCACCTCTGCAGCCTGGAAGTTCAGCAGTGACATGTGATGTAATTGCAGAGAGGCTTCGTGATGTCACACAGCTACAGATGTCTCATAGCTACAGAAGGTGTTCGCACAGTGGTGCAGACCTTTTACAGCAGGGTCCTCCAAACTTTGGCCTGCAAGCCAGATCTGGTGTAACACGAAAAGCCCCTTGGATGTGGTGTAGCCTTACCACTCTGTACTGCAGCTTGCTATCTTCACCGTCAACTGCTGAAGACACTCATGCCCGGCAGCTGTTTCTGCTGGGAAATTGGGGTACAGAGTCTTCTGAGGTGATCGCAGTGGAAGCAGCCACCGGTTGTGAGTTTCTGCAGCAATCAGCTGCAAAGATAGGCTGCAGTACAGAATAATAAGCCTGCGCCCCCACCCCACCTGAGAGGCCTTTCATGTCACACCGTGGGCCAGAGTTTGGAGATTCTTGCTTTACAGGGAACCTAGGGTACCGCTTCCACTAATATTGAGGGCTTAGCAATTGGACCAGCCAGGTGAGCCCTCAGACAGTGCCTGACTCTCAACTCCAGCATTGGCTGCAATCTATGTTTGGCCCAGTTTCTTTTCCCTCTCGGACTGGGACTTTCAGACAGTTACAAGTCCAGTGGCACTGAGATGAGATGTGGTTTGCTAGTGCCAGTCTGCAGGCCCAACCTGGCTCACAAGTCATCTGTTGTCAGCCACTGCTATAACCATGCAACATGCTTTTATACACAGCAGAGTAGCTGCTTACTGGTTTAAACATAATATATGAAAATGGAAAGTACAACACTGTAATAGGTCTGCATAACTGAGCTGAATTTCAACATATGAAGCATTTACCTAAAATTTGTACAAATATTGTTTCAAAGAGACAGCTGCAACTAACATAAAATGTGTGTTTTAATGTGTAGTTAAATGACTGAAAGTAAATTAATGTTTTCAGTTTCAATACGGAGCCCCCAACCATGTTTTCAGCAACCAAAGTGTGAACATTTCTGAATGTGTTGCAAACAAATACATACCAGAAATAATCTTTGGAGTTTGAATTTCCACAAACCCCTTGTGAATGAGAGTTTCTCGAAAAAGCTGGCAAATCCCAGACTGGAGGCGAAAGACAGCTTGGCTAGTAGAGGTCTGTAAAGTGAGGAAATTAAGTTACAAATCTTGATATAATTTTGCTTTCTGGACACCATTTGCTTTGGCCAGGACAACAGAAAATCATTATATCATTCTCTCAAAGATATTTTATTACCCCAGGGTCTGCATAGAAAAGATCTGAAGCAGGTTTATACATAAGCAACAATAGCAAGAGTAACATCTGAAAACCTATATTAATCACTGAGCCAAAGTCGATCATTACCTTGAATTCTTTACACAGTTGCATATGTTCAGGTATACTTTAACATCCAAACTTTACAGAACATTTGCTGTACTCTGCCACCAATGACTGAGTCTGCTGCACAGCTATTGTTGGCCAAAAGAGACATTATAGATGTAAGTAAAAATGTATGATACACTAGATCAGGGGTGTCCTAACATTTTGGCAGGGGGGCCGCATCATCTTTCTGACACTGTGTTGGGGGCCAGGAAAAAAAGAATTAATTTACCTTTCAAATTTGAATAAATTTACATAAATGAATATATTAGAGATGGAACTTATATGAATGAATGAAGGTCTTGCAATAGCTCAAGGCCTATAAAAGGCCTTTCACAAAGCAAGGCCAGTCTTTCTTTTGCTGCCACTGCTACATCACAGATGTGGAACAGTAAGCAGTGGAGGAAGCCCCCAACACAGCTCATGAGAGAAGTCAAACAGTACGCTGTCACACAGAGAACAGTTGCATCAGGCCTGCATGGGCTCCAGCAAGTCTCTGGAGGGCCAGAGGCTCATTGGAGACTGGGGGCTCCCTGAGGGCCAGATTGAGAGTCCTCGAGGGTCGCAAGTGGCCCCAGGGCCGGGGTTTGGGCACCCCTGCACTAGATGAAGGAAAAGACCTTGGACCCAATCCTATCCCTTTCCAGGATTGATGTAGCTGGAATGCAGCCCCAAGGTAAGGGCACAAACATTGTCTTACATTGAGGTGGCCTCTGTAATTGTCCCCCCACCGTGGGATGCAGCACACGCCCTGCAGGCACAGCTGCATCAGTGCTGGAAAGTTGGGTAGGATTGGGCTCAAAGTTGCTAACATGTATTTAGAAAAACAATCACAAATCTAGTCCAGCTGAAAGGGAGTCTGCATCAGTGGTATGACATCTATATGAAGTTTGGCTTTATGGACAGCAAAAGGTAATACCCACTCGTCAAGGGGAAAATAAGATTCCTCCCTGCCCCTTTGCCTGATTGTATCTCCAACTCCAACTTTCTCTTAAAATGCATGACGAGCTTCAAAAAACCACAGGGATTGCTTGCTGACGAAATGAGTAACATACATGCACTTGAAACAGATTTAAAAGTGTTGACATTAACACAAAGAAAAACAGAAAGGACTGCTTAGTCGAGAAGTGCTCAGTTAATACCAAACCCACAACTGATGTCTGTGCTGGCAACATACTGAGAACTAGGAACCTGCACCTGTACGTAAGTCTATAATAATCACAGGGTTTGACGACTTTTTTCTTCTTAAAACGGATGTGTGTCATAGCACTCTGTTTACTAGTTTCTTTTTTCAAGATTTCAGTTAGGTTGAGACGTGTGGTTTTTCACATGACATGCCACTAAGCCACAGATGTACATAAATCAACACAAATGCGATATAACTATCCTTCTTAAAAAAAAAAAAAAAGCAAGCCATCCTTTGAGCCAAAGTTCACCTTCATTAGTAGGTTCCAGTAACTAAAACAGTGAGAAAGTGGCTGAGACAATCTGGCTGGGTTTCTGACCAAATGAGCTCTTAACCACAACCACACTAGGTTCCTAAAGATACAAATCTCAGGTTTACAGCAACCTTAAATCCTCCATCATGTTTTAAATGATCTGCTGGAAATGGCCTGATTGTACTATAGAAGGAAGATAGACTGGCAGGTCTTTACCACAACTATGAAAAAAACCAGAGACACAGACAAGAGAGCTACAGTCTGTGAACTGAGAAAAGTCAGCCCACCCCACCCTACCCTTCCCTTTTCTGCCATGCTATAAGCTCCAGAACTGAGATGTAGGAGCTTCCTAGTACTAAGTCCAATGGAGCAAGTTTACCTAGACAGGCATTTGTGGTAAAGCAGCCCAACTTTATGTATATAAAAGCCTTTTCCATAGATAACCTATTGCTCCTGTTCCTATTATTAAACATAGTTTTCCCCCCTCACATTTATATACTGCTATTCTTCTAACAGCAGTACATGGCTCCACCTTTATCCTCACAACCACATTATAAGGTTGTGGTGGTTCTCCCCTCTATTTTTGGCCTTTCACTGGTTCTGGACCTTTCTGAACCCCAGAGGCTTAAATGATGCCTCAGCATCCTTAAAGCTGTTAAGTCATCTAGATGCAGTAGCCCAGTGTTTCTCAAACAGACCTGAGATTGTTTCTGCATTGGGGGGGGGGGGGCGAAACAGGTGAAGATAACAATTTAATCCTTCCTGCTATGCAAATATCAAATGCACTTGATCTCACATTGTGCGTGATCAAGTGACATGCGCTCACTCAAAGGAAATTTTTAAATTCAAAAGTACTACTATACCACATGTGCAAATTTTTAATCTACTAATAGACAAATAATGAAAATCAACTGGCTATTTTACCTAAGTGATTCCTCTAATGGGACTGTTACCTCAAACTGAAAACATATTCTCCACTTAATTTGAGACAAAACTATACATAATGTACACAATGCTCTAACACTTGAAACCCAACTTTTAAGAAAAGACTTAACAGTAAATCTGTTTTAAGTTATTGTACCTTATTTATCCCACACATCTGTCAATTGGCAGATTATTTACAACGGAATATTTACAAAGCATTTTGAATGGTCTAAGGCATTTTCAAACAGGCTTAATTCAGACATTGTCACAAAGTCTGTCACATTTTTGATGCTGTGAGAAATCAAGCTTTGCACTAAATGTAATTTAGAAGCCAAACCAATTTTAGCTTCCAGGTGTACACTGGGTAAACTATAGATTAGATCTGCTTGTCTGCTTAAAATTTTTTATTGGATTAGTACACAGAGTTCAGTTTGTTCCTTTCCTAATGGTAGAGCACAGAACAATAGATTGAATAGACCATCCACAGTTTGCAAATTCATCTGAAACCATGGTTTCATTCTGATTTGCTGGCTGAATGCAAACCATGGGTGGTCAATTAGGGCATCAATTAACCCATGGTTAAGCTTCTGTAACCACAGTTTGGCACAATGCCTGAATTGAGACATGGTGTTTGACCAATAAGACATGAAGATAGAGGTGTAGTTTAGCTACATAGATTAACAATTCCTTTCAGAAAAGCATGAATGCTACCAGACAGGCTCCAGCTTAATAAGAAAATTGTAGCCCAATTTCCATGGCTTTTTATATCTCAAGCTTCTGTGCAGACTGTCAACAAACACAGATGGCTGTACAGTAAAAGGCAGACAGGGGTACCAAATTGCTCCAGTTAGGCTGAAAAGGAACCAAAAGCTTAATTTGGTGATGGGGAAAGGCTTCTATATGATCCTGTCAGATACATGCCAAATGAGAGAGTCTTAACAGTAAGGTTTTCTGTCAGTAAGTAGTAATTCATTGCTACTCTATTACAATCTTTATTTCCCGTTCTGAAGATGCAGAGAAGAAAGTCATTTTGAATATATTTCTATATAGCTTTAAACACCCACAAACAGTGAACTCACCACTCCCTACCCTGTGAAATTCTAACCCAGTGTTTCTCTACCTTTGTCCGCTGATAGACCATGAGAAGTGGTCTATCTTAAGTACTACAAATACTATTGATGCCAACACATGGCTCTGCCCCTTCTGGTCCAGTTACGTGGAAGCACCCGGGAAAGATGGGAAAGGTTCTTGCTCTTACTAGTCAGCAGCTCACCAACTGTTTGTTGGAAGTCAGTTGCCAACAATCAGCTGGTGAGAGGGAGCCTGCTTGAGAAGCTGATCCTCCAGGCAAAAACCTAAGAGCCTGGTGTGCTACCGTTGGTGTTCCTGCTCCCCCCCACGCTCGCCCACCGCTGCAGAAAAGGGGTGGCTGCGCTGTCTGGGAGCTTACCGGTTCCACTGCTGCTGCTGTTACTGGAGGTCTGTGGGGGGCTGTGCCAGTTCAGGGGGGGACCCCACTGCCTGCCGCCTCCTCACCGCCACCTCTCCACTGCTGCTTGGGGGGGAGCGGCGCTTGGGGGGAAGCAGCGCTTGGGATGGGCACTTTGCTGCCCTGGTGGGCCTCCTGTGGGGTGCAGCGTCGCTGGGGCCTGCAGAGCTGCCATTACTGGAGGTCTGCAGGGGCTGCGCCGATTGAGGGGGGGACCCTGCCGCCTTACGCCTCCTTGCTACTGTTCCCGCTTGGGGGGGAGCGGCAACCGGTGGGCGCTTCGCCGCCCTGGCAAGCCTCTGTGAAGCGCACCACTGCCAGGCTACCACCAGCCTGTGTCCCTCCTGCGGGGAAGGGCGGCGGGCCCAAGATGGTGGCCGCCACATGGCTCTGGTGCTCCTTGCTGCTGCTGCAGCTCCTTAGTTGCTACAGTTACTTGCCAGGGACATTCCAGCCAAAGTTAACCCTTTATTATCCTTCCTTCTGCTGCAGTCTGGTTCTGCTTGGCAAATGCTTGCAAAGCAGGTCTGTTTTTTGAAACACCAGGATGGGACCCTCCTTCCCAGGCTACAATTCAGTGCACCATTACTTAAGAATAACACCCATGGAAAGAAGTGGGTCTACTTCTGAGTGAAAAGGGTTGCAAATATCTCTCTGCTGTGAACTGAATTGCACACTCTCAGTTATGTGTTATGGGCTGTATGTTGTATGTAGAGCTTCTGGCTTAACACACCAGACACCTACCTTAAAGGTGTCTTTGATACATGGTTCTTCTCATGTTCACCTTAAAGGTGAATTTGATTCATGGATCTCCTGCAGTGGTTCCCAACCTTTTTCACTTGCATATCCCTTGGTAGCCCATTTCCATAAATTATACGCTTCATATTAGCAAAATGTTTGTAATTAATAATACAAGCCTTCATCTCCTCCATATGAAAGCCCAGACTTCATGTACTCATCACATATTTTCTCTTTTCATATGTTTGAAGAACAGAAGACTCTGCCTTTGCACTGTTTTGCACCAGAAGTGTGCTGAGAAATTCTGGGTGATTGATCACTTTTCATATTATGTTTCAGCTTTTTTACTGTGCTGGTTTTCAATCACTGGTTCACAGATGAATTGATGACCAAAAACTAGCTATTGGTGGGGCTTTCACAGCCAACTAGCTACCTCCCTTCCTGCCTTGCTGGCCCTTGCAAGGCATTCTGGAGCATGACCTGCCTTTTCTGCCATTATTTTTCAATTACCCCTAAAGGTCCTGTTGAGTGCCCCTGGGAGTAAGTGAATACCAGGTTGGGAATCACTGTTTTACTGGTATGTAGTTTACAGTGCACTTACTGAAAAAGAATAAAAATGTATCTTATGATCTTTTACTATGTTTTTAATAAATTAGAGACTACAGTTCTTAGGTAACAATTAGTTGTAGGTTATTTTTCAGGATCTGGCCTCGGGTAAAATCAGACAAAACTATAGTCAGAAACCCCCCTAAGTTTAACCCCCCGACTTATCCAACGGTCATAGAAAATTCCATGATCCATTGGCTCAAAACCTGCACTTGACTTATCTTATAACCTTATCTTATAGGTGAGTGTCTGCAGTGACTCAAGAGTCATAACACATTGCCATTGTGACTTGACTCATGAAAAATTTTGAGTTTTTCGAGTTATCATCATTTCAAGAAATGACTCATGAGTCAAGCTCTTCTCCGAGCATAACTTCACAGGACAAAAAGGCAGGCGGTGGTGGAGGAGTCCGTGTGTGAGAGTTGTCATTTAACACTCCCCTGATGTTCCCATCCCATCTGCACTTCAGTCAGCTATGTGTTGGTCCTTTACTTCAAACACCATTTAAGTAAACCAGGGGTTCTCAAATTGGTGGTTTGTGACCCACCAGCCTGAGGAGTGCTGCCTATGTCCTCTTAAGGACAATTCCCAGGATTGCACCGCTCCAGAAACACAGGAACTTTGTTTTTACTCTGGGGTAAAAGCTGCCTCAAGGGAGTGTGGGGAATCCCGCGGAGCCCTCTGCAGGGCTCCTCATGCCTCAAAACATTAAAAAATGCAATCACAACCCACTTTCAGATTGCATTTGTGAAACCAGAAGTGGGTCGCAATCACATTTTAAATATATTTTACAGGATGGGGACGCCTTTAGAGGGCTCCACAGGGCTCCCTGTGCCCCCCAGAGACCACTGTGGATGGGGGTAAATAAAAACAAAGCCCCTGTGTTCCTGGGAGCAGTGCAATCCTGGGGATCGCATTGCCACCATGCCCCTGCCTCTGATAAGAATTTCCTTGGCGCTCAAACTCCCTGTGAGTTTAAGAACCACTGATGTAAACAAAACTGCTGTTTTGTACTGCTGTTACTCAAGTTTAGTGGCACATACAAACAACTGGTTCCATATGAACCAGTGTCCTCCTTTAGTTCACACGCATGCGCGCACACACACATACAGGATAGGGACTTAAGTCATTTTGAGTCTAAAGATAAGTCTGTACTGGCCCCGAGTTGCGAGCAGAGTCAGGGTCAGTGCCGTCCACTACTTGACTCGAGTCATCAAAAACACTGTTTTAGCATGAGCTGAGCCAATGAGAGTCGGGTGCCCATCCCTACCTTCTGGTAACCTGGTGCTCTGCCTGAATGTAGGGTAGGACTGATGTAGGCAACTCAGGTTTTCTAACAAAAAAATTGGGTTTATTTACAAAGGATGCTCCAGTAGCACTCTCGCTCTTAAATGATTCAACGATGCAATTCAGCAGTGACATAGCTCAGGTGATTCAGTTCCAACTTCCCACACTGAATGGCGAAGAACTTGCTGTTTTACACACTTTGGGGTTGCTTAGCTCCTCCCCCTTTCAGCTGGCCATATGGGAGGGAATTTTAAACCAAACCACACCTCCTTAAATGGTTTTGGAGGGAGCAGGTAGCTTGAATTCCAAACCGTTTCCCTCAGAGAAAGGATACAGTTTTTAACCTCTGTTCACGAGGAGGAAAAACTGGAAGATTTTCTCCTCAATATATTCAGGGACTGCTGCTAACACACAAGCTCAGGCAGAACTTTCCAATGTTATGTGACCTTACACAGATGCAGCATTTTATTCACATTGCTGAAGCCAGCAATATATGCCCAAGCCATCTTCCAGTGGCCTTTCACCGTATTTCTTCCAATTATTGCTTCATAAAAAACACAGATACTTAAAAGCAACAAAGCATAAGTGCTTGTGACAGCATCATCAGTTTTTTGCTGCCTTTGTGAAGTACACACCACAATTTTTAAGTGGTATGACACTTCCAGAAAGTTAAAGAGCAACCATTGACAAAGTTGATCAGTCACGTATTTCAAGATGCATTTTTACCACTCCCCACCATCATACAGCACACTCTTTCGAACAGTTTTTTTTAGGTGGGAGGGACCACAACGATGGAAGATACAGAACAAAAACACAAACATCTTATAACTTTATACATCATTTTCCTTGAATTGCAATTAGAAATACACTATTTCAACATTATGTCTATCACAATGTGTAGTTTTTAATGCTTAAAACTATCCTTGACCTCAGGGTAAATCTAAATTTCCTTTTCCGGTCACAGAATAGACATCCTCAATAGTCCACTCACTGCATTTCCTCCAACTAGTAGTGAAATAAACATCTTTCAGATAATAATACAAGACTTGGATCTTACAAAATTCACTGGAGGCAAAAATTTCTTGTAGTTACCTGTAACCATGACAAATGTTTCTAAAAGAAATATTTAGATTCTATATCCCATGTTCTCATTCTCAATCTCAATTTTAGCTGTTACAGGTGGCAAATGATGGCGCTAGCCCAAATCAAGCTTTGACATATCAGGTGCCTGCCCAGGTTTGCCCATCTCCTCTCTCCCAACATGTAGACATAAGTTGAAGCATCAGAAAATAATGGAACAGCAAAAAGTAAGGATGTGATGCTAGTTTTAGCACATCAACTCAAACTGCAATCCTAACCACACTTTATTGAGAGTAAGCCCCATTGAACAAAATAGGACTTACTTCTGAATAGACTTGGTTAGGATTGTGCCCTCAATTGTCTTCACAATCAATAAAATATTTTTTGCCCATACACCCTAGAAAGCTAACATTTCTAGACTTCTATATAGACCTATTCTATATTCATAGAGTGACTTGTTATTATTCTAATTACATCTATACCCATGGAGTGACTATATTTGACCTGTTTAGCAAAATTTGTAAATATATTTCCATTCACAAGCAAGATCTTCCAATTGGAATTTTTTTCTTTTGCTATGCAAAATTACCCTGAAGAAGTGTTCCAACACATTTCCCTAGGATTTTGTAATATTGAGAGGCATGTATACCTCTACTAGAACTTCTCATTCTCCTACCAACTCTGGGTTAAAAATTCTGTCCTATAGGTAGCCTCCGCACAGTTGGTAATTATTTAAAACCAATTTGTTTGGAATATGCAATAGGAGGTACAATTATGAAAGGGTCAAACTTCAGGTGACAGTCAACTTAGCATCCAATCAAAAAAAAAGCTACAGATACCATACGGCATTCTGACTACCACTTCTGCCCTCAGGAGCTCACTGTGCAAACAAAAGCTTCCTACGTGAACAGGAGGAGTGTTCCACTCATGGATTTGGTCGTCTTGTTTGTGAAATGCTCCTTGTATTCATGGAAAAAGCTTACATTTCCACAATGAGCTCAAATGGCAAAAATGCTAGTTGAGATGCCACTCACAGTCTTAAAAATTACAAAAAAAGAGAAGGTTTGCATAGGTCAAATTGGTTTGCAATTTGAAGGTTTGCATAGAAAATTGCCTAGGTCAATTTTTCATCCACAATGGATGATGATGCCCTGCTTCCAAGCTTGAGAGACATGGAAAAGCAGAACACTACCACCCATGTACATATACTTCTACTGACCTAAGCAGTTAGTTGCAGGAAGTCAAAGGGTTGTACGTGCACACAAATTTCTCCTATAATCTTTGTATCTCCAATTATCTCCCACACCTTTCTGAAACCTTATTCTTTTCCCAATTGAAAAGACCTGCTGCCTACTATCCTCGGGAGGTGGGCTGCCCATGGGAACATATCTACTCAATTCTACCCATTCTGAAGTAAGAGCCAAAAAAGGATATACAGGCAATAAGGACCGCATACACAACAGTGGTTAAAGCACAACAAAGAGGTTCTTAATGAGCCAGTTAGATCTCCCATAGCTGGAGGCAGAGTTTACACAACAAAGATGTTGGCTCTTAATGCAAAGAAAAGGCATATATCTCCAGTAGCCCATGCAGCCAGCTAGTGTCTGGCAGGGAGTGCTTGTTTACACAACAAAGGCACTAGATTGGATTGAATATAGCTTATTGCCTTAACTGCATAACAATGGGGATGGGAGAACATATCCCTGTGGATAAGTGATGCACACCTGTACTCTCTTCACCTGTCTCCCTTGCACTATAAACCCATGCCATCTGTATTAACAGCTATGCATGGTTGATGGCTCCTGAACCATAAGAATGGTAACCATAAGAACTGTAAGAATGTCTCCCCTGCTAATCCTTTACTTAAAAAATGTGAACTATAGTCAGCCGACATTTTATTTAATGGTTGCATTCCAGACTCAGCGCATTGTTAAAAGCACATATATTCAAGTCAAGTCAAGTCAACCTTTATTAGGCATAAAATATATTCAAAATTGCCTTGAAAATCCTTTACTTGAAAAACTAAAAGGTACATGGGAACTGAGACTGAGGGAACAGCAGCTTCATTCTCCAAACTCACTTTGGAGCTTGTATTTTGTAAGTGGAATGGTGGATGGACTTCCCTACACTATTTAAATGGTTTTTCTCCATTTTTTGTTGTTGCTGTTTGCTGAGTCTGTGCACTTAAATTCTGTCAGTATGTGTAAGACATGAACGAACTGTACATTAAAGTTTCTGGTAAAGCCCTCACCTGCTTGCAGACAAGACTCTCCAAAATTCAAAACCTATCCTGTAAATACTATTCAACAGCCCTCCTCCCCTTTTGTTGGGTTTTCATTTTTTTCTGCAGTATTGCAAAACTTCGGAATGTTTTCTTCCCTACATAGCTACCTAAATCTGTGTTCCGCACAGCCACCCTCAAAGTTTCTCTAAACTGACTCTCCATTTTGGCGTTCCTATCTCTTTTCAATTTAGAATCACCAGTGAGTTTCAGTAACAAGCAGTTTCCTTCGCAGCTTCCAGAGCATTAAGAGTAGTTAACTGTAAATTGGATGCATCTATTAAGACAGTGGATGGGGACCAGAAAAGAGCAAACAAAGGCACATCAACTGCATCAAGGTCACTTAGGTCCTGATTACAGAAGATGATGCATCAGTTAACTGACAATGAGAACAAAACTGTTCAGCTACACTGGAACACGCTGCAATACATGCTCATGATGTTATGAAGAGTCTCATTAGCAGCCACTCATCAGCAATAATTGCCTCCAGATAATTTTTCCCCAGTTTATAAAACCTGCTAAGTTGAGAGTGTTAGTCTATCTGAGGGCAAACTACTTGATCTGCCACAGACAAATTAAGTATTTATGGATGGGTAAAACATGTTTTGAGTATTTGCATAGCAGCTTTTCTGAAAGTATTGACAAGATTGGTGTAATAATTCATTCATTCATTCCACCTTTATTGGCATAAAAGGTGTAAAAATGAGACATCTTACATAACATGAAAGCCTTGTATGATGAATGCCAACAGAAAGACTGTAACCTTCTTACCTGACCAAGTGCTTTATCTCTATTGCAGGTAGGTATTTCGTAAAGGTTGGGTGCAATCCTATACATATGTAACAAGAGCCCTACTGGATCAGGCCAAGGGCCCATCTAGTCCAGCTTCCTATATCTCGCAGTGGGCCACCATATGCTTCCTAGGACAGTAAAACACCTGTATCCTGTCGCCACTACCTTGCATCTGGCATTCAGATAGGCTACTGCTAAAAACTCACAGGCTGAATACAGATTAGTAAACCCATCCCCCCCAAAGTAAATCTGTCAAATTCCCTTTTAACAGCAGGCCAGATGCCATCACCACATTTGGTGGCAAGGAGTTCCACAGATTAATTACATGTTGAATAAAGAAATATTTCCCTTAACTGTTTTAACTCTCCTGCCAATTAACTTTAGTGAATGCCCCTGGTTCTTATGTTGTGGAAGAGGCAGAAAAACCCTTCTCTCTATCCATTCCAAAAGGAACTTTCTTAACAGATATTGTCTATTGATATTATATCACTTTCAAAAGAATCCATGCTTGAACACGCATTCTGATGCGCATCCCAATGCACAATCAGGTGTGAATATAGCTGGATCAGGACTTCAGAGTTAGGGCAATTTCACTGGCTTCCTCATGTCATCATCACGTTACTATGCAATTGATCAGGATCGCATAGCAAAGAAAAAAACAGTCATGTTGAAATTAAAAAATGGTAGCAACATATTTGTGGGACATTGGGCTGAAAAGAGGCAAAAAAAATAGGTTTCTTGTAGAATGCTTTGCAAACCCCTTAAAACCACTTTACTCCTTAAACTTTGCACTGTTGAAAATTAATTGCAGATCTAACAGGTCACTATGTAGTACACAGGAGTACAGGTACATGTCAACTGACAGATCTTCAAATACTTTTGAGTTTATTACATCAATGGCCTTTTTAATTACATGAAACGTAGAGTGTGTTCATTTCACACATTCAAAGAGTTAAAGTCAAATAGATGCTTTCTATTACTGATTTCTGTTAAGAGTGAAATAAGTTTAACAGCCAGAGGTTATTACAAATCCTTCAGGATTCTTAGTACAAGCACTGTTCTTGGTGCCCTCTTAACTATTTGATAGATTGCCGGTACAACATAGTGGGATTCTTACCCTCAAGTCAATCACTCTGTTGTCCAATCTCGTATCCTGGTTTACAGTAGCTCTTCCTTCCTGAACAGTTGCAACAGAAAAAACACAACAAAAACCACACATGTAGAAAAGAAAAGAAAATGACGCATGTTTTCGTAGTACGAGAATATTACACATAGAGCAAAATTCACAAGGTGCCCACACCAAAGATTCTCAATACCTGAGGCACAGACATCTGCTAAACGTCTAGCAGTTTGTGTGAGTGACTTGATGACACCAAGATACAAAGGCTGTGAATCTTCAAAGATTGTGTATCATGTTGCCTTCACTAAGTATGTCTGTGAAAAGGAGCTCCCTCGGCTCAGGGTCTCATGCTTTAAACACTTGACAGAAACATAACAATTAAAGCAGCAGGTACAGTCTGCTTGCCTCATCACAACCCCCAGCTATAGGTAGGTAACCAAGATGGACCATGGCCTGGTAGCTTATGCTATAAATTATCCTCTTCGAAATATATGCAGCACACTTAAATATGTTTTGAGCACAGTAGGATCATCTTTTTCTTGAGCATCATCTTTCCTGGGTCCTTAAGAGAGTTGCAGGCCAATACTGTCATTCTCCTTGTTTCCCTTTTATATGACCCTATCAGCTCAATTAAAAAACCGTATATCCACCTCTTTGGTTCCCTCATTAAGTTATGTTTGCGGGGACAAAAACGGTTCTTTTTCGAAAATCACACCAGTTTGGGAAGCTGCGGCTTTCCCCACAGCACCAAGACTCTTATGTCACAGGACTGTTTTGAGTATCTCTTAACAGATTTATCCACTACACACTGGAGCATCTCATCGTAACCCAGCTATACTCCCCCTCCACAATGGAATGACAATGATTACAAAATAGTTTCTTTTGCGGAAGAGATGGAAGCCTCCGATCTTCTTAAATTATTTACACATAATATCTTGAAAACACCAATCATAGCTGCAGGTACCAGCACCTTAGCAGCAGGAAGAACTCTTCACTGCATCTACAGTGGACCCTCACTTTACAACCAAATCACTTTACAAATGGACTCTTCACAGTAAAACAAGGTTTACTTTACAGTAAGTTATCCACTTTACAATGGGTCCACAACTGCCATCATAGATGCTAGATTAGCCAATCAGTGATGCAAATGCAAATGTTTGGTCATGTCTAACCCATTAGCAGTGTTTTTAACATCATGACTATCATCATCATGGAGGGAAGGATATATAACTGAAGTGAATGCTGCTGCAAATACAAGCCTTCTAGGTAGCCTCTCAGTCAATATCAGCATTTTTAACATCTGGCTGTATGTGTAGAGGGGAGGATATAGCCTTGTAATTTGTGTTTTAGAATTACATTGTGTAAACCGATAACCATGGCCCTTAAAGAGTGCAGTAGACACCTTTTAAATCACCTTTTAGAGAGGCGACTAGTTTAGTTCTGTAGGAGAAATGACAGTTTCCAAGTTTATTATCTTAATAATAACAACAACATCTTATTATCTAATTATCTTATTTGGTTCACATTACAATACACTTTACAATTACACTTTCACAATACAGTGGGGCCCTTGGTATCTGCGGAGGATTCGTTCTAGGACACCACCCCCTGAAGATACCAAATTCCACAGGTAATGAAATCTGGGGGGGGGGGGGCTGCACTGGAAAACTGAAAGTGAGGCTTTCTGAGGCTCCCGGAAAACCTCTGAGGTGCAAGGAGGCCACATGCAGCCTCCCTGAATCTTAGAAGGCCTCCTGGATGCTTCTGAAGGGCACTTCCAGTTTCACCTGAGAGGGCTGAGGCCCTCCAGCCACCTGCTTGGCAACCGCAGATATTCAAATCCATGGATGATGTCCACAAATAAGGAGGGCCCACTGTATAGTCGTGTCTCCTGAATGGATTACCACTGTAAAGTAAGGGTCCACAGTACGTACCGCAAAAGCATTAACAAGAAAGCATAAACTGCTAGATTGTAACAAAACAATTTACATCCAGGCCTTAAAAATTATGAACAGTAGCTAATAAGGTGATAAGCCTTTGCTTAATTTTTATTTTTTTTAAATCTTGTTTATATTGAAAATGATACTTTCTCACCTCTTCTCCTTCCACTTCTGGGCGAACAGCATCATCCAGCTGCAAGGGTAGTCGGGGTTCAGCCAAACTAATCACATAGATCTGAAAGAGACACAGTAACAAAAACAAAGCAAAAACTGTAGTGTGATTTACAGAGGTATGCAGTCCCAGGGTAAACGGGAGGCGGGGATGGGACCTGGCAGTTATGCTAGATCCCAACCCTGTTTCCCAAGCAGCGCAGAGCAGCTTGAAGCCACTTTGTTCTCCTCATACTTGTGCCACCACCTGAGGTGACGTAAGTTCCAGAAGACCCATTAGGGTTGTGGTGGCTTACCCGGGGTAAGGGGAAGAGTTTCTCCTTATCTCCAGCTGAGCCACTTCCTGTCCCAATGTTGCGCTGGATACAGTGCAGGCCTCCTGGCCTGCCTGTTCAAGCACAAGATAGGATTGCACTGCATGTTGGATTACACAGGCCAACACACATTTTGCTTCCTTACACATTACACCAATCCCTGGGTATACTTGGGGTGCTGATTCAAAAAATGGCATCTGTTTTGCCCTATCACGTCTAGTTTTGGAGATACCATATTGCCCTTTAGTGAATGGTTCAAGCAGCTTCCTCATGAGGAAGCTGCTGAACCATTTTTAGATTTTTAGATTTCCATTGAACTTCAAGGATTGCAGAAATTTGAAATGTTACAGAAAAGGCACAGAAAGAAGACACCTCACTCAACAAATATATATTTTGCTTCCTGGTGAATTTAAGGGTTAAAGAGAAAGAGTAAACAAAACATTCCTAGATAACTTGCTCTCCATGCTGAGGGAGGGGCTGACTGTTGAGGGAAAGAACTCTGTTGCAGTGTAAGGGTGAGTGAATGAAAGGGAGAGAAAAGAAAGGCATGACCTAGGGAGATTTGAACGGGGGGGGGGGGGGCGCGGCGGCGCTGGTTGTTTCATAAAGACAACTTCAATTCACCCTAAATCCTAACATTATGACCCAAGACATCCATGCTCTGAAATAAACTCAATTACCATACAATTATTCCAAGGAAGATGTGAACATTGCAGCACTTTACTGTGGTGCCTTCTTTGTATTATTCATATATTCCCTAAATAAGTTTATGGAGAAAATGTGAACTAGTTATTACGAAAAAGAAAAGCAGGTGTGTTCGCACATTTTGATTTTGGCAGAAACTGTTCTTAAAGATGATTTCAAAACATAAACTAAAACTAACCATGTAAATCACAGAAGGAAACAAAACACTCCAAAAATCTCTTCTTGTATATTCAAGAAGAACTGCTTCAGTTGTTTCAGTTTCTATTTTCATCTAAGTTGCTGCACAGATCTATTTTATTTGTTATTTTGTTACCTACTTGTATAAATGCTCACCCAGGAGGACTGCTCTTGGGAAGAGCATCTATCAAAATCCTAAAATCAGTGTGAAATAATTATTGACACATTATTTGTTTCTTACTCTTTGAATGTGCAGTTCAACATCTTGCTGAGTACAGCCTCCAATTTTATGTGGCACTTTCCTCACAACACCTTCAATGTCGACAATACTTTCTTTGTTGATGCTGTCAATAAAAAAAATAAGTCAGCGTGATCATCTTGTCACAGGAGGAAGATTTCACGTGAATTTTAGTTTACCCTGAAAACAGTCAGAACACCAGACTTTAAAAAACGTTGGCCCACTACTATAAAATAGAGCATTTTCAACAATATTTAGAAATCATCATTAGGGAGAGCAGAATAGGCAGTTACTAAATCGTTCTTCAGCTACCATAAATTAACACAGCGTGGAGAGCTGAGACGAACAGCCATAAAGAGATTTCTTCAGCATTTCAGATTCAATCATTATATCATCTGCCTGGGAAGCACTAAGCAGAAATAATGTTCTATGTCCAAATGAGCAAGAAAACAGCACTATTGGAGAGAATCAGGTGTATGCTTAAGATTATACCAGTGTTATTCAAACTGTGCGGCGCGCCTCTTTAGGGAGGCGCCAGGAATTCAAAGTGGAGGCGCTGGATGTCCTCTTGCAGTGATACAGTCACACCCTTGGGAAGAATAAGAGCCCTCTTCTGCCCGTTGTCTGCGCTTTTTTTTTAAAGCAGAAGAAATGGGAATTGCTCAGCTGCGAGAGTGGCTGCTTCCGCCCCGCCCTCTTCTCCCTCCACTCTGAGGCTGCTGCCTTCTGTGTTCCCTGCATGTTGTTTCCAAAGCTCTTCGACTCCAAACCCCATCTGACAAGTATGGAGCATGCTCAGCTTGCAGTCCTTAACCCTCGCTGATCCTTGTCTGGTTGGTTCCTAGTTCCCAGCCTGGGATCGCTTCTCATCAAAGTGAAATCTCTCTTTTCAACCCCCTCCCTCTTCCACTCCCCCCTTTCAATCTCCAAACCTTCCTGCTTTCCTCCCCCTCCCCAAATAATACACTTCCTATTTTACCAGTGTCTAGGGGTCTTAAAGTTGTTTCCATGCAGTTGGCAAAGGGGGGGGGGGAATAGAGAAGCACACACTTTACTTGGTCAGGAGCAAAAAAAGGGTACTGTTTTTAAAGTGATTTATTAATCTTGTTTGACTGAAGAGGAAAGGCTGTATTTTTAAAGTGATGAATCTTGCTATTTGAAGGGAATACTTACCAGCCACTGATGAAGTGATTGCCAGCCCAATCCTATCCACACTTTCCTGGGAGTAAGCCCCATTGACTCTAATGGGACTTACTTCTGAGTAGACATGCATAGGCTTGAGCTGTGCATCTCCTAGTACAGGAGACAAATCAGCTTCCTAACCAAACACTTATCAGCTCTGATATATTTTTATAGTCTATTTTTGTTTTCCCCACCAGCTGCTGGAAAAATTTAATTTCATTCAATTAATAAAGGGTTCAATCCTATCCAAGGAAAATGGGAGAAATGACTAGTTGGATTGGGGTCCACAGGGGTGTGTGTGTGTGTGTGTGTGTGTGTGTGTGTGTGTGTGTGTGTGTGTAATGTTGGTCAGACTGGTTGTTCACAAAGTTCATTTGATAAAACAATTCTATTGGTATGCTTACAAAGTTTAAAAAAATGAGTACTCCTGGACCAGACAAAATCTACCTACTCCAGCATCCTGTCTCCAATAGTGATCAGCAGCTGATCATTTATAAAGCATGTATATTGCTGTGCATTAATATATTTTAATATCTGCATTTAATTAATATGATTAATATAATTAATGTTAATGTATATTTAATATTATATTATAATAAATATTATATTATATTTAATATAGTTAATATTTCTGGCCACTTCCTGTTTAATGATGTCACATCCAGCCCTCAGGAACATGATGGGGAGTCATGGCCAACAGCCACAGGGGTCAAGGGAGCCACTGGCCGGGAAAGTTTGAGTACCACTAGATTATACACTTGAAGATAAGCTGCATATAAAAAAACGAACAAGTGATGAACTACATGTTGCATATTCTGGCTTTGCTGTTCTTGCTTGAACTACCAGCAAACAGGAAAAAAAAGTTTGGGGTGCATTTTCTTTGTCAAAGAATAATTCATCATGCAATTATTTGTAGAGCAGGTACAGGAGCTTTTCTTTAGTCAAGAACATCATAACCTCTATTTTAAAGTAAGAATGAAGAAAAATTTTACCAGTTTATTAAGCATCTTGTCATATTCTAGGTCCTCAAAACCTAACTCTGTATTACAGTGTTACATGTACTTCAGTTCTACAGCATTTTTCAACACACAAAGCATTTTACAATTCTGTCCACTTACTTTCACAAATACTGGAAGAAGCAGGTTAAGACCAAGAAAGATTTGCTCAAGGTTAACCTTGTGAGCATCATGGCTGAGCAAGAACTTTACCCTGGACCTCTCACAGTGTAAAACATGTTTGATAGTTTCTATATTCATTTGTGCTTCTGAACTAAGATCTTCAGCATACCTTATATTATCGTAGTATGAACCCAAAATATTCTTGCTTTACCCTGGTTAGTTGAAATTATTCTACATGTTATGTTACAGGTCAGTAGTAGTTACCATCCAGAAAATTTTTATCTACACAGAGCAAGTTACCCCAAGATGCTGCCATCTTGCTTGTCTCAAAGGTTTAAAATGTAAAATGAATTTCCACAAACCCCTGAATCATCATCAAGTTGAGCTCTACACTTTTCATTATTTAACAAGACTTTCTACTGAAAGCAGCTTGCAAAATACAAGACACAGCTATTATAAAATTAAAATTCATTAGATGAATAAGACATTAGCAGACAATAGACACCAATACATAGCAACATCACAAGATATCCTGAAGTGCTTATTCAAATACATTTCTTTTCTTCTTGAATATCAGCAGTAAGGACACTGGTAGACCACACTTGAGCTGCAATCCTATATCCACTTTTGGGAGTCAGTTGCAATGAACAAAATAGAACTTAGAAGCTGAGCCTATTTATTCATGGATTTTATCCCCTGGACCAACACTGAGCTAGACTTGGCTCAATCTGAAGCCTCTGAAGTCGACCAGAGCTGTGGAGTGGTTTCTGAAGCCTGCAGAGCTGCATGCATCCACCTACAGCCTCTGCAGGCTTCAGAATCGCCCCGGAGAGCAAAAGACATGACTTCCCGGTTTCCGAAAGCCATCTGGGGTGATTCTGCAGAGGCCACAGGTGGACATGTACAAGCTTCGAAAACACTCCAGTCACCTTTGGAGGGTTTAAAGGTGCCAGAACTGCGGATTTCATTATCCATGGCTTCAGTATCCGGTGGTGTGTGTCCGAGAATGGATCCCTCGCAGATACTGAGGCACCACCTGTATTTCTGAGGAAACGTGCATGGGATTGACCTGATCTTTCAGCCCATCACATTTTTCAACTCTTTCCTCAGACAAAGGACTCTGTGCAAGGCTGTCCTTAGCCAGCTGTGATAGTGTTCTCAGATATATACAGAACCTAGGCTACGAAAAGCTTTACAGCTCAATATCAGCACCTCAATGTCAGCAAATAGTCAGTTAAGTTGAAACACCATCTTTGAAAATGTCTCTGTCTCACAACTCCTTTAAGGAGAGAGATGATGAAATTTTTCAATGGTCAAAACTTTCTAGTAATTTTCAAGGACAGCCCTGCATAAAGCAGGATATTAGTTGATCAAAACTACAATTTGATGACAGTAGCGAAATCAGGAAGGAGCACAGTCAGTATATCAGGTGGAATGAATTGAAGGTAATAGTAACTACTTAATTATCAAGGAACAAGGGTGAGCCTGCAAAGTTGATCCAGCAGGGTCAAATTCTTGCTGCTGATAGCAAGCAAGCCATGTACTCCAATAATTGGTTAAAAGGGGAATAGAGCCTGACATAGGAAAATAAACCACAATGAGGTATAATTTTTTTTATTCCACCTTTCTTAAGATCACTATAGTCAGCAGTGTTGTAGCAAATTCAATAGTGTTTGAATCAGAGTTCTCTAACCCATCATTAAACCACTGTGTAAATTAAGGGCTGCCATCAAGATCCTTTTAAAAAAATGACTGTCATTCCTTGATCTGCCAATGTCTGCTTGAAGCTGTCCTTTAAGTTTCTAACCATCTATTTTTAACAGTACACTGAAAAAACTTTGAGGTGAAAGAACATGGTCAGCGCTTTTGCTGTTTTTATTTGACTCAGTCAAAAGTCCCTTCTGTGTCTCACACATTCATTTCCCAATAACACTACTAACCGTTGATGGTACAATGATTTACATCAAAAATACTGACAGACTGTGAGGAGGAAGGGGGAAAAAGAAAATGGAGCATTTTGAGAGAGATTCAAGAATGTATGGGTAGCTATGAACTTGATTATTATCCTAGAATTCATAGAAAGGGCTTCTTGGGTTAAATTCAGTGATGTTCCTGAGGGCAAGGGGGGCAAAAGCCCCAGGATATCACATGTGATGTGATATCACAATATCAAAATTGCTCTCCTGGTCCAGTTGTACGCCCTCCATCACCAGTGCGGACGCCCACCCTCCTGATTTAAAAAAACCATGGAGGAGAGCAAGTAGCCCTCGGTGCAGTGCAAAAAAAGCTCTGAGGGTAGCTCCTCCTTCTCCAATTTAAAGAGGAAGAGGCCAGACGGGAGTTTCAGAAAAACTCAGTCACTGCGCAATTGCAGCCAACTCAGAGCATAAGACCTTGGCATAAGACTTCCCTCTGACCTGGGATCAAAATCTGCATTTGTGCTAATCCCATACAATTATCTACAGTAAGGATGTCAAACTTGTTTCATACAGCTGGCTGAATAGCATTCATGATGCCTGCTGAGGGCCACAGGTCAAAAAGCAGGAAGTGATGTCATTAAACAGGTCATGACCAGAAATAAGCACTTTTTTCTCACGTAGGAACTCATTAGCTACATATGGCAGAAGAAAAATATACACAAATTTTCATATTTTCAAGAAATGAGAGCGCCCAACTATCACATGGACTGCCCTTTCAGCAGTGACAGCTCAGCAGCTGAGAGCAGCTGATGGTGGTGCTGAGAGAGCTTGAGGGCTGAATAAAGAGCTTCAGGGGGGCCTGTGGGCCTTATGATCAACACTCCTGATCTACAGCATTCCACCTGCACAGAAAAAAAAAAGACTCTATGATGCTTTCATTTGTGGGACTTGATACTATGCCAAACACATCCTGCCTTTTACTTTCTCCCTGGTGTGGCTATCACTGTGTATAAATATGCTTTAAAAATGGTTTCAAAAATTGTGTTATGAACAAGACATCATTCGATTTCAAACCAGAGCATAGAGACCAACATTTGACCCAGTGGCAGTCAATTCAGGTCAAGCAGTTCAGCAAGCTATATATGTTGCATCCCACTCAATAATTTAAATGAGGTACTCCTATATACATCCCATGCATTTCCAGGACATTTGTATACTTCAAACTGATGGTGTTTCATTACTGCTAAACGCACACTCTCAACTATCTGCATATTAGTCAAGACTTTCTGTTTTAACCACATGATTGCAATCTGGCTGCATCTGTGCAAACACATCTTTCAACAACAACTAAATATTGCAAGATCAAACCCACAGCAACCACTTAGCGATGAATCACTTTCAATCATGTTTCTTCATCAAAACTTTCCAAACTACAGAAAGCTAATGAAGTTATTTCCTTAGTTAACATGCAAATACATTAACTTTTTTTTTAAATTCCGCAATAGTAGCATCATTGGACCTCATACTTATTGTGATCAGATACACACTGACTTCCAATTCAGCTTCTGAAGTGTGGCTTTGACTATGGGCCAACTAAATATATTTGCAAATGTATGATTTTTACTCTTTAATGTTTCTCTCTTAACCAATAGCATAAAGGGCGTGAAGAGTCTTGTAGCACCTAAAGATTAACAACTGTATTGTGACATAAGCTTGGGTGGAACAGAGTTGGGGTCAATACATCTGACACAGAAACTTGTAAGTACTCAATAAATTGACTAGCTTTTGTTTTGTTTTTATTTTTCAAAAACAACTATAAACATACAACAAAAAACATAACACTTCACTACACAAAAAATACAAAGGGTGCAGGAAATATATATCATTATCATATAACACTAAAACTAATAAATCATTACATATCTTGATCAATTCCTCTTCTAAATTTACCTCTTAATATTCTTTTTTCATTCATCATACATGTATCACATCGTATCAAAGATAATATATATGTAATACAATAATCTAAATGCCCTATCGTATTTCTAAAACTTCATTTTCAACCAAGCAGGGTTTTTTCCCTTCAATTTGTGTCGGTTTTCATTGTTAATCCAAAACTTCTAGAAGTCTGTCCATTTCCGTCACATTCATTATTTTCTCTATTAATTCATTTTTCATTAATATTTTAGAATCCTTCCAATATCTAACATATAAGATCCTCACTACAGTTAAAATCATAATAACTAGGTATACATCATTTTCTTTATCTATAATGTCTAAAATATAAAATTTATTGCTCTAAGAAGATTTTTTTTATACTTCCAGATCTATTCCCATTGATCCATTGTGATATCATGGCCTATATTTTATGCCCAATTTTATCATGCATTGTTTTACTGTTTCTTCTTACATCTCGAAGTCCAATAGTCCATCTTATAATGCATATATTAATTTGATCTCAATCTTTCTTTAACATAAATGGCAACACTTTTTTTCTTCATCTGAAACCACAAAAACTTCTCCTAATTTTTTATTCCCCAACAATGCCCTATTCATTAGTCATCACGTTTCTTTTTACCGGTCTTCCTCTCTTTTTGTCTTTTTCTTGTTGCTATTGGTGAGCGCCTCTTACTCGCTCCTCTAAGCTCTTCCCTCTCTGATCCATCTGTTGTTCCTAAATCATCTGATTTCTTTTCATCAGACTCCATTTCTGGTCTATAATCTTCCAATTCTTTTCTTCTTGATATCTCTTCCTCCTTTTCTTCCTTTCTTATCTCATCTTTCATCACTGTACTCAAGAAGTTTTCTGCTTTCATTGTTGAATTTATATTATATCTCTATGTCTGATACTGAAAAAACATACCTTCTGGAGAAAGCCATCTGTATGGTATTTGCCTTTCTCTTAAAAATTTTGTCAGGTTTTCATATTCTTCTCTCTTATTCCTTACTTTCCATGGAACATGTCTCAAAATGTTGACTTTGTTATCATCCACTGTCCATTCCTTTTCCTGTGAGGCCTTCAGTAATTTATTTCTGTAAATGTTCTGATGAATTTCATATGGATTTCTCTTAGTAATTCCTGTTTTCTCAGATAAGAAGTGCTCACTGAGTCCAATTCTTTAGGTATCTCCTCCATTGGTGTGTCAATCCATTCTGATATTAATCTGACAGTCCACTGCGATGTATCTTCTCCTTTCTCCTCTGGCATATTTTGTATCCTCACCACTCAAGCTGCACTATCCATCTGAATTTCCATTAACGTTGTCTCTGCATCGTGCTGATTTTCTTCTATCTCCAATATTTTAGCTTGATCTTTTCTTATCTTTTGTCCCAATGTCTCAATCTTTTATTTTCTTCTGATGTAATTTTCACCTCCATCAGTTGTCCAGTAAGATCATCTAATTGTTTCGTTAAAGCATCCACACTAGCTTGAGTCTCTACAGATTGGTTTGTTAGTTGCTGTACCATCACCAACAGTTTTTCTATGTTTTCTTGCACAGTCTGTTTCCAGTCTTTCCCTTTCGGTTCCTCTTGTACTAATTTTCCAAGTCCCGTCTCTGATGCTGGCGAGCCTTGGACTTTCACTGTCTTGCCCGCCATCTTCCTTCTGCTCGCAATGTTCTTTAAGGCCACTAGATGTCATCAGCATATAATCTTCCTTGCTTCAATTATAAACACAAATCCAGTTTTTGCAATGTCTTTTAAAATTCATTAGATGTCACTAGACGTCACTGGTGCTCTATTTTATATATATTTCTCTTATCTTGTTTAGACTTGTAACCTTGGCAACTCAGGAATGTCCGACCACAGGAATGTCAAAACATCCAGCCGTTCCTCCAGGCACTCCCAAACGATAGTAACAAACCAAGGCAATAAAGGCTCCAATACACAAACTTTTCAAGGACAGTTAATTTGTAATCCACCAAAATTCAAAGTTGTAAAGTTATAATTATATTTTCATATATCCATAGCAAGCTTGGTAAATCTCCTCTATGATTTCTCCTCACACCAACAAACAGCTGGAGGGGAACCTTCCCCCCTCCTCTTCTCATGGCAAAAAACAAAAAACAAATCAGACAATCAAATTACTCAGTCCACACCAGGCATACACAAACGGAATAACACTTACTTGTCTTTCAACTTGTTTCCCTGCAGGGGCCTTCAGCTTGATTCAAAATGAATTCTTCACCATTGCTGCCAAGATGGCAGAATCTCCTGGGAAAGCCCTCTGGATGGGCTTTATCTCCTCAGGAATCTGCCATCACATGGAGGTGTTTGTCTCTCCTGACAAACAATCCTCGGATCTCCTTGGATCCGCAGTTTTTGGGAAAAAACAAGTGCCTCTCAAGAGTCTGAGAGAGGCACGTCTGTTCAGCTGCTGGCTGGCCCCTCCCCCTCCAATAAATTGACTAGCTTTTTGAGGGGTCAGAAGAATTTGTTTGTACTGCAACTGACTAAGAGTGCAATCCTAACCAATTTGCCAGCATTGAGGTAAAGGCAATGCAGCTCCTTACCTTGAGTAGGCCTCTGTGACTCTCCACTTGTTTGCTTTATAAACCATTTTATTAATCCCCTTCTCTCTGTACTCCATAGCACTTGCTTCTTCTGTCTGTAAATCTCTATTAGCCTCCTGTCCTATTCTGTCTCCCCCATAAAAACACATACTCTCTGAACTCTATACAGAACATACTGACATATTGTGCTTCTCTCTGCACTGCCACAGGTCTGCACCACCATGTTTCTTATTCCATGCTTCTGTTTCCTCATCTCTATACCCCTCTTTCCACTCTACAGGTCTCCCTGCATCTTCATGTTAGTTTCTTCCTTTAGCCACTTTTTACTCTTTCTGCCTTCTAGAAAAGCCGTAGTCCTCCTTGCAGAGTTTGGTGGTAGCTGCACACAGGATTTTTACTCACCCACAATTCATGCACTAAAGATATCTCAGACACAGACTGGCTATTCAGCTTAACTACTGGAAAAATTGGTGCCAATTCTACCACATACCACTCCAACCAGGGAAGCAGGAACAATACAGACCCACCAGTGCAGGCATTCTTCCATCCCCAAACACTTCTGAGAAACATGAATCAGCCACTGATGTTTCTACAACATGGCGGAAAAGAGTAACAAACAAAGGGTATTTTGAATTACCCCTGGAGACTACAGCAATGTATGAGGCCACAACTAGCCCACATACCTACAACTAGCCCACATTTATCAAGTTGGCCCTATACTTTCAGTTTCAATAATTTCCTACAGTTTCTAGGTCATCCAAATCAGTTAGTTTACCATCAACAGCCATTACAATCCTTTTGTTCACATTGCCAGGATGATTAAGCTATTGTCAAGAGAATATTTACTCTTTCTACCCTCTCATTAAGCATCTTGTATTTTTCTTCAAAGATGTTCTCTCAGAAAGTGTTCTCTCAGGGGTCACTTCATCATTCTTCCCTTTAAACAGCCAAGTGGACTTACGGGGATTATTAACTGCTTTTAATGAATGCTGTGATGGCAAATTTACTGTGCTCATTATAATAAAACTAAAATAATTGTTTTTGAACACAAACATATGACTTGTACCTGAAACATTTTTATAAGCTGGAATCAAGTCACATGACTCTTTAAGTATACCAGTTCCAAGGAAAATTCACCTTGAACCTACCAAACTGAAGACCAATTGAAGAGCAATGTGTATGTGTATGCATATATTACACACACACACACTTTGTAAATCAACCTCTGGCACCTTAAGATCCAACCTATTTTAAATCTCCTGGGATCTAAACTACAATTTTTATTTATTCACAGCTGTGAAACCTGACATATTAGTAAACTGATGAGCATGCTTTACAATACTGGATACTTAGAATTATTCCAAAGAGCACATTTGCAATATTAAGAATGGCAGTGGGTACATTACCACTTCTAACAAAAGTTCCCATGGGTCTGTTAAATGCAATGTAAAATGTTAAATGCATAATAGATTAAATAAGATGTGGTGGGAAGAACAGATGCTAATAAATTTCAAGAAAGTTTCATGGGCCATAATCAAACCCAATGGATAGATAATTTTTCTTCAGATAATTTTCTTTTGCTAGCTAGCATGTTGTAGTGACTAAAAGGCGAAGCTGTGAATCAGGACTTCCCTAGTACGAATTTTGTTTCTGCTATTGAGTGGCACTGAATTAGTCACTCCCTCTCAGCCTCACTTCTACAGTTGCAATACAGGGATAATACTACCTAACCTACAGGTAACTACTTAACCATACAAGTAATTCCTGTAAGATAACATCACACATGTTATCACACACATGAAATTGTTTACATACACAAAAAGTGTAATATAAATGAAAAATATTTTACCTTGCTCAGGTTTCAAGTAATGCTGTTAGAGGGGCAATTTCACAATATACCTTCTAAAAAATAAACTATGTGAAAATTGTGATTTTGAGGATATTATGATTACGTAGTGAAAAATAATGCAAGCTGTCACTAGAAATCTACATATTTTACTGCAGATCCTTACTTTTGCTTAGATTTTAAAATAGTGATATGTTAGACATGCACAAGATTGGGTTGTAGCCAGTATATAAGCGGCAGAATCTGAGCCGAAGTGGGCATATAGGGGGAAGGAGGAGACTCCGTGGGATACCACTGGAGTGGAAAGACATCTGGAAATAGACAATGAATGAACTATGAGAAAGAAAGGCACTGAAGGAGCTGACAGCAATGTGGAAGGCTGGGGAAGAGAGAGATTGAGGGAGCCATGAGTTTGTGTGGATGGACATCGTTAGGAGAGGGGAAGATTGAAAGAGAGGTTTCATTTAAAGAACATAAAGAGTCAAGGATAGAGAAACACTATGTGAGACTCAAGAGGAGTGAATTTACTTTCCTTCAATATTCTCCTCTCCCAAAGAAGCACGATTGCAGAGCCATGGGGAGGGGGCAAATGACACAAATTTGCAAAGCATGAGCAATAGTACAGACCATTATGGCAGGCTGCAGCAGCAATTGACTTTGCAGGCTCACTCTCACTATGTTGCTGTGGTCTCCATGTGACACACTGCTGTTGGCGGTGGGGTGTCAATTTTAAGACCACAACTCAAGTCTGCAACAGATCTCTAATTCCAGCAGGTCTGTTGCAGGGTAAATATTATTATTAACAGTGCTAATAATTAGTAGTCATCACAATGACTACACAATGACACAATTAGGAGTCACAGTGTTAGCAACCTAACAACCAGGGCTTGTTGAGCCCTGCTTTACAGTATTTTAGCTTACCACCCTGAACAAATTTTGAATGCATGTCAACCAATTATTTAGCTAAACCCAACTAGTTTTATCAAGGCACAGAGTCAGGAAGTGATCTGCCTGGATTAGCATTATTTTATGATTAGGAGATTGATGGCCAAGGTAATTTGGAATCTCATTGACTATATGAACTCTTGTGATGTAAGTGCAGAAATAAAGAAGAGTTCAGGAAAGTACAGTGGACCCTTACTTTACAATGCATTCGCTTTACGATTTCAATTTCAAAAACCTTTATTAGGCACTGGCAGTCAGACAAAAAACATAGGCAAAGCAAAATATAAACAGACTCTCTGCCTAAGAAACAGAATTGTTAGGGTGGATGGGGAATATGGTTCTGCATCTAGTTAGAACATAATGCAAAAGCTTAGCCAGTTGGTTTATGACTTGCATGTTAGTAGAAGGCTTTATGATCAAACAGCAACAACTGATTTTCTGTAGTAAACAAGGTTCACCGTAAGTTATTCACTTTATGATGTGCACACAATTGCTGCCAACAAACCTCATAGGTGACAGATAAGCCATTTAGCAACATGAACACAAGCATTTGGTAGCATCTCAACCAATTGGAGCATTTTTATCATCATGGCTGTGAGTATTGAGGGAAGGATACAGTCTTGTAATTTGTGTTCTGTGGCAGAAACTTCAGTTTCTGAGTTGAAGCAAATTACTGGAAAACAATGCAATATTATAGATGTTCCCAAACTCTTTGGAAGAATTTGGGACCTCATGTTTGCTAGGGAAGAGGGCACCAGCACTCCTGTGATCATGTTGGCACAGGGGCAAAAAAGGGCTTTTTTACACTTACTGGGGGTTGTTCTTCCCCTCTGGAGGGTATAGGCACCTTTGGGAAGCTCTGCATTATTAGGTTCACATTACAATATTTTCACAATACAATTGTGTCTCTGGTGGTCACCATCATAAAGGGAGGAGGTGCCACTGTATAACTAAACCCACTTCAGCCTTGCAACATAACAAGGTAAATAACTTGCATAACTTTCAATTTCATTCTCCTGAAATGAAATGACAACATTGTATTTTTTTAAACTGTAGGTTTTAGCTGAGACAAAGATAAAATATAAATATTTTAAATAAATGAATTTGCTAACCTGGCCCAGTATACAAGAGAAAACAAACACAGAAAGTTAGCATGCCACTCTTTTTTTCTTGTATAGAGGGCAGGCAAAGCTAGCCTTATGCTGAATTCATGTGTTAACAGTGAGGAAAAATATACAGACAATATAAGAGATGCACTCAAGAATAGCCTACAAGAAGGGTACCAGACAAGGCAGTGTCTTCTACAATCACTATCTTTCCTTGCACAGCTTTGAGGAGACCTGGTAAGAAGACTTGGAAGCTTTTAATTTAAATTTTGACAATTTCCATACTTTTCCTTACATATTATGTATCAGCAGAACAGTTATATTTTATGACATTTCAAAGCCAAATATGGTCTATTTTCTTTCCAACTTGGGCACAAGAAGAACCTTTCTGAACGTGACTTTCAAGTAGCAGAAACCCATTACCCAAAATCGGTTTCTGCAAGAAAGCTGAATACTTTCAATTAAACACATCAACTACATGTCATTAGTTATTCTCTCCCCTCCAGTTATGAAAGTTCTCAGTTATGTGTCAATATAAAAAAAGAGGAACTATTACTTGTTCAGCTGTGAAAACATATTACAAGAAGTAGAAGGAGCCTGTATGACCTCAGGTGCTCCTAAGTTCTTTCCTGAGAAAATAGACTTATTTCTCAAGCAATCAGATATTCAGAACTGTTCCTGGATACATTCCATGAAAAGAGCCAGAAAGCCAGGAACAAGGGAACTGAAGGCAAGGTGATTCATTCATACAAAAGCAAAGGATTAAACAACAGCACCCAAACATAGCTTCTTAGTATACGACCATTTATCTTAAGTCATTTCTGCCTAATGCTTACACGCAACAGGGATCAAATGCGTACACCTGTGAACTGGGCAGAAATGGGTTAAAGTCATTTTTACATTTGATTTCCTTTAAAGCAGTGGTTCTCACACATTTAGCACCGGGACCCACTTTTTAGATTGAGAATCTGGCAGAACCCAAAGGAAGTGATGTCATAACTGGAAGTGACATCATCAATCAGGAAAATTTTTCACAATCCTAGGCTGCAATCCTACCCACACTTACCTAGGAGTAAGTCCCATTAACTATCATTGTTAAAAGAATAGACATAGTAGCTTGTTAAAAGTACAGGTCTGTAACATTTCCCCAAATGCAGTCACATACCATGGTAGTAAAGTCATATTAAAAATAAAATACTGAAATGAATGGGGACCCACCTGCAATTGGCTTGCAACCCACCTAGTGGTTCCTGACCCACAGTTTGAGAAACACTGCTTTAAAGCAAGGTGAAGAGATATAAAATGGCAAAGCACCACAGGTGCAATTAGACAAATTTAGGCTAATTAACATGCCTCTCTTTTACATGAGATTCTTCTTGATTCATTGTTCTCTTGAATCAAAGTAAGAGGTTAGAGTCAGCACTCCAGAGAACACACTGTTAGATTCTACATGTCAAGGAAAGCTGTTTTTGAAAGTTGGGTAAATTTCAAAATACACTTTTGGATGTGTGCACAAGGATGGGCTGCAGTCAAAGTTCTGCTGCAAGGGCATGCATGCACATACTTTTAAAGAAGCTTTCTGTATTGGGGCTATAAGTAACAGTTTTTGAGTATCTATTCAAAAGGCTGCAATCCTGCATGCATGGAAGTAAACTCCCTGAACTCAGTGAGCCTTACTTCTGAACGGACGTGGATAGGATCAGGCTAAAGAAAACAAACACACACACACTTAATGTTCATTTGTTGGACTTTAAGCACCAAAGTTTATGCATCAATTTAGACAGCATAGACAGTTATGGATAAAGATTAAAAGATAGCAATAGTTTCCCTGCTACTATTTCATATTTGTATGCAGAAAATAACAGTATGTTTTTATTTGATCATAGACCATATCACTAAATTCAAAATCATGTCGTATATAAGTAACTGATTTCTCCAGGTAAACAAAGACCCAAGAATCAAAACAGATTTGACCTCCTTTCCAAACCTAAAGCTAGAATGTCTACATGTTGTGTCACATGCAGAATAACAGATCCTAATCAACCAACACTTCTGGAAGATTATATACATACACCACTGGTGTACACAGTACCATGTAGAATCAGACGAACTAGACAGGTCCTTATCTATGCAGCTTACAATCTATGTAAAGGGGAACGCATACTGATACACAGAGATAGAAGGGAAATCAGGAAAGAGTGTAGACAAATGTATCTAGAAAAGATGCAGTCAAATTGCACACGCTTAAAGCTTGTTTGGCAATGAAGGGGACGAGCTATAAGGCACCAGAAATGAGCTCTGAAAGCGATCTGAAAGGAAAGAGAACAGTGGCACAATGGAAATTAAGGGTAGATTTTTACACACAAGGGGGCAGTAAAATGGATGGGCAGAAACATTTAAAGAAAGCAGGATCCCTTTGGTTAGCTAAGAGTGGTAAACTGAAGAAGCAGAGGCAATTGGTAGAGTCATAACAAAAAAACAAGGACAAATTACAGGGTATTGCAAGGCAGTGAAGAGCTTCGAAAAGGTAGGGTTTATGCTAAATATGGAAGGGAATGGGAAATTACTGAAAGTATGCAAGGAAGGGCAGCACAGTCCAAGTGATGTGAAAGTGAATGATTTTGGCAAGAAAGGTTTGGAAAGGTAAGACAACTGAGGTACAAACGACAAAAGCAAGAGAAAAGTTTGGAGCAGTCACAGTGAATAATGACCAGACCATGAAAAAGGGTTTAGCTAGTGGGACAAAGAGGAATGGGTGGAGAGAGAAATGGCACAACTTGGCAACTGATTTAAGGAGAGAAAGGAATCAAAGATAGAATCAAGGCTACATGCCTGGTCAATACAGTGAATGGTGAAACTGGTTGACAGATCTGGGAAGCAATTGCAGAGAAGACGGGTCGGGAAGAAAGTTACATTTGGTCTTTGAACCAGGGGACATCCACTAAAATTGAGTGCTGAGAAAGTTAGCACAGACAAAAGAAAATATTTCTTTACTCAGTGTGTGGTTGGTCTGTGGAACTCCTTGCCACAGGATGTGGTGACGGCATCTGGCCTGGATGCCTTTAAAAGGGGATTGGACTAGTTTCTGGAGGAAAAATCCATTACAGGTTACAAGCCATGATGTTTATGTGCAACCTCCTGATTTTAGAAATGGGCTATGTCAGATGCAAGGGAGGGCACCAGAATGAAGGTCTCTTGTTATTAGGTGTGCTCCCTGGGGCATTTGGTGGGGCCGCTGTGAGATACAGGAAGCTGGACTAGATGGGCCTATGGCCTGATCCAGTGGGGCTGTTCTTATGTCTTGGGTATGCTGAGTTATAATTAGACATACAAGTGGACAATCGACATGCAGGCAGGCAGAAATGCAAGACTGAATAGAGAAGAAAGGGATTTGGGATAGAGATTTACGACTGGGTGTTATCGGCATACAGATGGCATAGAAAGTGTTGGAATTCCATTATTTCATGCAAGGAAAACGTAGCGGAGAAAAATGGTGACCAAGAACAGAAAAGTGATCAATTATATCAAAGATAGAAAAAAGAAGTTTATCTGTTATCTTAGGGCCAAATAATATGTAATGTTAAATGTATCGCTAGCACCTCAACATGCTTTTCTTCATAAACAGCAGCTACATCAAGATATCTAGCAGAGCAGGTGCATGGGTTGGGGGTTTTAATCTTACCCATATTGTGTTTGGATTCAGATTCCCTCTTCCCTGGGTGTTATTTGCCAAGGAAAATAAGCTTTCCTTGGTGCCAAAAGAAACATTTTCTTCTAACAAATATAATATGCAAGGAAGAGACCCATATGGAGTTGGACCTTGAAGAGGGTAAAATTAAAGACACCCAGCTGTCACATCTCAATGATTATTTACCCAAGAAAATTAAAGCACATCAGGGCTAGTGATGTACAGCATTATACATAGTTTGACCCATAGAAAGGGAAATTTCAATGAAGCGCATAAACCAAATTGTAGGCAGTCAAGAATAGAGCTGAAGTGAAAATGACAAGACAGCAAATGATCAATCAACATGATCCAGGTGTTTGGACACAAAGAAGCAAGAAGAACAACAACTGGTTAGATGGAAAGTTGTGTCAAGGGACAGCTTTTTGAGAATGGGGCATGTTTTAAACACAAAAGGGAAGAAGGAGAGGTTGATAAAGTAACCAAGGGAGATGGAAATCAGAAGAGAGGAAGATAAAGGTGGCAGCATGTGGAAAGGGTTCAATGGGGACAGGAGAGTGCTGCTGAGAGTGCCCTCTCATCATGCTGCTGAAAGGAGAAAGAAGAAAAAATGAGAGTGGTGGAGGAGAAACAGAGTGGGAGGTAAACAGATTGCAGTGGATTGTTTCAGTATATAAAGAACTGTTATGAGTTAATCCAGAAAATAAAGCAGCATCTTGGCTGTTAACATTTACTGAAAACCACTGCAAGTTTGTTGTCACCAGCAAAAAGTTTCCTACAAAGAATATAGGGTGTTAAGTGAAGCATGACCTAAGAAATAGTTGGGCAGTTGAACAAGTTGCCTAGGGAGCTTGTCGAAGAGACAGAGATGACAAATTGACAATTAGAAGCAAAATACACAGCTCAGCTAGGGAAAAAAAACTCAGTATGAAGAGAAGATACAATAGGAAGTGTCTGGTGCACAGCAGATGATAATAAAAAACTGAATGGAGTAGCTGCAGCCATTAGAAAGGTTGATCAAGGACTCATAACACAGCTGAAGCCAAAGAAGTGATGGCACCATCTAGAGAGGCCAAGTGAAGAGAACTCATCTTTTCTCTAATTATGTTATTTAAGAACTAGAACAAAACCAGACTTTGAAGCCATTAAAGAAGAAACAAAACACTTCACACTGACCATACACATCTAACCACTACCATCATTTCTACAAGACATTACTGTAGCACTGTCCTTCCCCGCCACTGATCTCCCCCAAACCGAGCCTGCCACTTCTGAGTTCCGTCTCCCCAGCAGCCACTGCAACTGGATTTCTGGGCAGGTGCAGTGGGCTGGGGCTCCGTTTGGGGGAGACTGGTGGCAGGGAAGGACAGTTCCCTGGTGAACGGTAAGTGCCAGTCATGCCAGGGACGACTTTCGCTTTGCACACGGTCTCCAGTTTGGAGGCTGCTGTCACAGAGCAATAGGATGATTGGGTCAATCAGGAGAGAACTAGGATAAATTTAAGCTGGCCACTTGCCGAGGCTGCCCACTTCTCTGCCTTCCCCAGATACCACTCTTAGGTTGAAATGGTGTTTCCTGAGATGGGTCCTTGTGGCTCTCTGAAATTGGGACAGGAATCCACATGAGGTCTGTCTGCTTTATTCACCTGGGGCTACTTGGCCTCGGAAGGGGATGATCCCAACTTTCTCCCTTGACATGTCTCAATCATGTCGGAATGGACTGGAAGCCAGCAAGGTCAGCTGCTCCAAGACTTTGAGCCAGGGTGGGGCTGGTTAACTTGGAAACTTGGAATGTGGTGCTTTACTACCATGCAAACAATAAAGGTCAACACCTGCACCAAGATGAACTATTTCCCTAACCAGCATCCTTACAACAGATATTATGCATTCAATGAAATTGTGGCTCATTTAAATTTCAGTATGTCTGTCTGGCCTCTCCTTTACTGGTATGTGCACATTTTGAAACTCTGCTGAAATCTAAAGAGTAGCACAAGTAGCCCATTAAACCTCACTAGTTGACACTTAACATGAGAGAATGGTCTAAGAGAGGAAAAATATTTGCTGCTCATGGGGTGTAGGGACTTCAAAAAGAATCCTTTTTTGTTGGAGCATTCTAGTCTTTTCTTTTCTCCTGCTTTCATTCCAGAAGATCAAAATTAGAACCTCATTGAGTGAAACAGCCTGGTTGATCCTTAAGCTGCCCAGCTTGTTTCCAGGGAACCTTGCTTTCTGCCCTCATTCCCAGATTCCTTTGGTAACCCAGGAATCTGTCAACTTATCAAGCCCAATTTAAAAGACTCCTGTGGCGAGAAGGTGCACCCCTGACTGTAATGCTTCTTCCTAACACAGAAACAAAGTCAATTACTACTTGGAATAAAAAATTAGGAAGCAAAAAACACACAGAACAAATTTTAGTGCCAGTGACAAAGATTAAGAGCACAAATTAGGTTCTTAACACTTTTCATCCTAAGAAAAAAGTTACAATCCTGAACTTCCAAACACATTCAGCTTGCACTTGGCATTTAGAGGAGTTAGAATATATTATACAGTGAAGATCCAATACTTAAGAAGGGAAAAAAGGATTGAGCCTGTGTCCACAAGTGCATTCACACATCCAACAAAATAATGTCTGAGCTCAGTCTGCCAACCTTTTTGTTAGCCAGCTTGAAACAGAGACAGAGACAGAATGCTCCCTCAGCAGTTCAGAATGAATCTCAAGCCTGTGTTCCATTTTGTCCTTTGTAAGTGTAATGCATTGAACACTATAGTGAACTGACAATTTAAATAACTACATTTTAAAAACAAATGCAGCTTTGATGTTAATGTGCAAAAATGGTCCCAACCTCTGGGAGCCTGGGTTGCTGCTATTATTTACTGTGACAACAGGATATAATTGCTTACTTACTTGGCAGCAAACTTTACCATCTGCTTACTTGCATGGTCTCCCACAGCCACCAGAGCCTGGACATTAAACTGCTGCTGACGAAGGACTAAGAAACACTGTTTTCCTGAAAAGAAAGAGGAAGGAACAATGCAGGTGTATTCAGATCAAGTTCCCCGAGTTTGTGCTGAATGAGTACATAAATGTTCCATAACTTTAAAATTAAACCACAATTCCAAACATTTATAAAACATATACAGGCAGGCATGCGTGTTCTGTGCTGCAGTTGAAAACTGCCACAATCTACTTTTGAGTCAAATTTGTTTCAAAATAGTTTGCAAAGTGACAAGTGCCTTGTTAAAAAGCAATGTCAGACACCTGGCATATGTAATACTCAGAAGTCCACCGGTATTGGCAGTTTCCTGTGCTTTTACTGGTATCCAAGATTTCTGTATGGGTCCTTGAGCTGCTCTCTATCAGTTGGTCCTATTTTTATTCCTGTAGTTCTGTTGTTCCACTACTTATTTTGATTGCTTTTAAGCCTTGTGGCCACTCAGGGCAAAAGTCAGGACATATAAATTCTAGAAATAAAATAAAGCCCGAGGGGAAAACACACAGACACACCACCCACTCCCCACCAAGACCAATATATCCACAGCATATATTGTCACTATGAATTATACCAATGCCTGCTGATAAAGATGCCAGGATACAAAGTATCACACAGTGTTTTTACCCAAAGCGAGATTTGGACCTTTGCTTCTGGAACCAAAGGAAATTTGAAAAGCAATTTGAGATATGGCACATTAACAAGCAATAAGAAATCCTACCATCTACCTGAAGGAGTTTTTCAAATAAATGCTGTTTAGGACTTTTTCAAATGAAACAACTTGTCTTCAATTTTATAACACAGTCTATCTGTGTTAAGATGGCCCAAATATTAGGTAAAAAACTTATGTTGATATCTTTTCACGGTAGCCACAAAAATGTTACAAACAATACAGCTGTCTTTTATATTAGTATACATTCTCTTTACAAAATAAGACAAAAGTAGCCCTTAAAGATCAACTGCTAAGCAAGCCATAGTTTAGTATGTTGCTCAAATTAAAAACAAAAGAAACTTGGGCTGCAATTCTATCCGCACTTACGTGCAATTCTGTCCGCACTTACGTGGGAGTAAACCCCATTAAACATAATGGGACTTCTGAATGGACATGAATAGGATTGGGCTCTTACCCCCCTAAATACTCTGAGTATTAGAAGCAATGGGGGGGGGAAGCATGTTAAAGATACCCTGATGTAGACTGATCAGACTTGACTCTGAATCCACCTCCACAGCCATCAAGTTTCATACTGATGCAATATAAGTACAAGCAATATCAACCTTTTCTATACCAAAGTACATTGATATATGCACTACTGGGCCCAAATTAACATTGGTGATTTAAATTTCTAAAGCCCTTCACAGCCTGGGACCTATACTGCTTTAACTAGTGAATCCCAAACTGTGCACAGCAGTACCTTGTGCATTGTGATGCCCCAGCCAGAGAGCCCTGGCCACTTTCCCTTTAAGAGACAGGAGCAGGGGGAGGCAGCAACGCAATTCCCAGGACTGAGTCGCTAAGGGGGCTGCAGGGACTGGGACGCACTCACCAGTCCCTGCAGCAGCCTGTCGGGGCTGTGGGAGGCCCTGCATGAACTTCTGCAGGGCTCCCCAGGTCTTAAAAAGTGAAAGTGCAGCGATCACACTCTGCTTTCAGTTTTGCGAAAGTGGAGAGCAATCGCTCCACTTTTTAAACTGCGGAAAGCCCTGCAGAAGATCACACAGGGCTCCCCGTACGCCCGACAGGTTGCTGCAGGGACTGGTGAGTGCATCCCAGCCCCCTTAGCGATGCGATCCTGGGGATCGTGTTGCTGCCTCCCCCCAACCCCCACAAGAACTTACTGCGGTTCAAACTCTCCTACAGAGTTTGAAAACCGCTGCCTTAGGGTGCCACGGCACAATTACAGGGGCAACACCAGATGTCTCTGGTGGCCCTTCTTACCAGCTGTCCTGGGCACCTTTGCCCTGGATCAAACAAAATCTTGTGAGATTTGGGCACCACCATCTTCGTCTGTGCGACATTTTGCATGACTGAAGATTGATGGCACCCAGCTGAGATAGGAAGAAAAGGCTGTGGGGGCGCCATGACTCCAGCAAGTTTGGGAACCACTGGCTTAAACTGAATCCTACTCAGTATAGGATAATTAACACCAATTGAACTAGAGTGAAACATGTTTTCTCAACAGGCATTTGAATAATTCAGTGCATTTTGTGGCTGTTCTTTGAATACTGATTTGTTTTCACTTGCTATTGGTTAACATTTCAGCTCCAAGCAAAAACTTCATAATTTCAATTAAGCCCAACCTTCTTGATTGCTGTGCTGGTTTGGTGTATCTTTCCACTCCTTTTGAATCATTTTTAGTGTTACGATCAATTGGGGGTTTTGTTTTTGCATTTTCAATGATTTTACTGTTTTAAATTTTGTGCTGCTAACCACCTTGAGTACAATGCCGTTCAGTGGTTTCAGGTCATGGAAACAGAGTTTAAATATTTACAAACTCTGAAGAGAAAGACCTCAGCAATTACCCCATTCTAAGACAGTCTGCCTGAATGAGGACACACTACAGTCTTAACAGGTAGCACTGAAACGTGTGTTATATGAATTCTTACTTTTGCTTTCTAGGATTGCTCACATTTTCACTTAGGTATTTTAAAAGGAGAAATGTAAGGAAACCTATTTTAAAGTCTGGTGCAACATGAATGCTTATCATGTCCTAATTCAGAAGCTTATATCTGAACTGATGTAAATATCTGTATCTGAATTCTTGGATATGGTTGATTAGTATCATATATTATTGTGCAGAATGGTTACAGTTGAACTCTCAGTTGTTGCAGATTTGTGGTCTTTTCCCCTCTTCACAGGTCAACAGAAGAAATGATTGATACCTAAGCACATGTGAAAAAATATTCATATATTTCCAACCCCTCTCCCCCATTACTGACTACTTTAATCTGATTCATAAAGATTGATACACTTAAGCAAGGTGAATTTCATTTAAAAATAGGCAGTTAAGATGATTTCACACTTCTAACACCAACTTAACTCAACAGGAACATTTTAAACAGTTCTGTTCAACAGATAATATTTACTTTCCACAAGTGACTCAGCACTGACTCATAATTCTACTGGCACTTTAAACTGGTAAATGGGTTTTCTGCGGAAAACCAAACCAGAGTCATACCAATGTGTACCCCAGAGACATAGCATTAATCGTGCCATTGGTTCATCAATACATATTTCTGTGAAATGTCATGAGTATCTACCAATATAGGAAGTTTTTGTAATATAAGTACAATCTCAGGCCACACTGTGGATCTTTAAACAGTTATGGTATTTTTATGATCAACACATGGTGATAATCTAGTGTTCCAATAGCAATATATGAGCAGAAGGAACAAACAAAACAAGTAACATATTAAGTGCTCTCTCTCACATGCTCACTTTCAAGCATCCAAGTATTCTCTCTCCTCAAATTAATATCTCCTGGGATGAATGTTGCAATCCTGTAGAGTAACCAGTTACATTAAAACATCTGAATTAACACACATGGATTGGAATGAACTCTTTGTAAGGAAATCATGGACCACAGAGAACCAGAAACACATACAAGAGTGCTTCATTTATCTTGTTCACACATAGCTATGAACTGGTGAGAGAAAAGTATTTTCAATGTTTATTACAGACTTTTACCTTCAAATAAAAAAACTGCAAATGTAAATAGTGTGCAATGCTAAACACTATCATGAAACAGCAAAGGTAGGTTTAAGATCTCTGAGCACTGGATAAACAGTTCCAAACTCTACATTCTGAAACATGCAGAAAAGGGAAGGGGAAGAACAGGAGCCTATTCCTCCACCTAATGTGAGATACAAATGAAGCAATTTTATCTATCCTTCCTCCAAGGAGGACACAGCAGTGCAAATGGGGTTCTTTCAGTTTATTTTAGGAACAGCCTAGGAAGTTGATAGTGACCAGCCCAAGGCCATTCATGAGTTCTGAGTCTAAACAATGATCTGAACCTATGCTACAGACATTCTAAACCAGTACTCTAACCACTGCCAATGGCTTGTACATAGGATATTAATGTATAGTATCTTGTTATGTACCAGTACTTAGAGGAGTCTTCAGACAAAACAGTAAAATTTCAGACTCCAAAGTTAGCAGTAGGGGTGAAATCATTACAACAGAAGCACCCCATCTGAATTCCACCTCGGTTCATAATGCTTAGCCAACCTCATCCCCATGTATGCACCCCTTGTCACATCTTTATAAATGAGAACTGTTGTGTTGTTGTAAGTGAGGGGTGGTTGTAAGTAAGAGGGAGAGAAGGAAAACATCAAAAGCGACTTAAACTGTTCCTGCAGCAATGAACTGTAGAAATGCCAGATTTTTCTTTACTCATTTAAACTGTAAGAAATAAAAATGTTAAAAAATTGACATTTCTCAGGCTGAAAGCTATTTCTTCTAAGTAGTTCCTCACTCTGCACTGTAGATTTTTGACCCTGCTCAGAACCTGCACCACTGAGTCAGGGCCCATTCTTATCCAACTTTCCAGCTCCAGAGTTAGCCACAATGCAGCCCAGTGGTAAGGGAACACATGTTCTTATACCTTAAGAAGGCCCCAATGCACACCACACTGGCACAACTACTCCAGCACTGGAAAATTAGAATTGGACCCCCAGCTACTAAGACAGGAAAAAAAACAACCTACACAATTTCAGAAGTTCCCATGTACAATGGAAGTGTCTTTTTCACATATTGAGTCAGAGGGTGAATAGTAGTATGCCTGTTAAGCAAGTAACGCCCAGATCAACAGAACAGCTGTCAGTCTTTGATGTCACCTGAATGAGTCAAAAAACATGTTTAAGCTTTTGCACAAGAAACTGATCTCCAAGAGAACTTATATTTTCACGGTGAAGAAAAATGACTGGCAGCTGGTTCTGAGTGAATGAGATGTGCCATAGATCGCAAAGCTTTGAGAAGAGTCTTTTTGAGGCCACTGTAAAAGTCAATTTTTTTTTTTAAAGAACGAGCTGAAATATTTCGTTTGTGGCAACATGAAAGCACAATTTGTTCCAGGGTTTTATATTTCTTTTAGAAAATATGATGCAGTGCAAACCAGCTATATTCTGATTATCAAGGTTGAAAACAGAAATTCTAGAGTGCCTGATGACTGATACTTCTCTACAGTTTAAAATCTTACATCTAAAAGATACTTTGTGTCCTTGAGGGTATCTAAGAACATTCTACCGTAGAATACTAAAAAAAACACTATTTACAGTTGAGCAAACTAACAGAAAAATCAGCACACTCATGTATCTACACACAGTACACAACTTAAGGAATGAAGGAGCATAACTTCTGCTGTGTGTATTTGGGAGCTAAGCTCATCACAAAAGTGCCCTAAACACCAGGCTTGAAATTCCAGGCTGGTGTCATCTCTTTCAAGTTATCTATTCATGAGTAAGCTGCCCAGCTGTCACTTCAAGAGCAGGCTAAGGAACTAATCTTATACACACTTACATAGGAGTAGGTCCCAGCAAGTGGAATATGACATGTAGACATGTCCAGAATTAAGAAGCAGATCCGTGCATGGGAAAAAGCTGAGGCTTACTGTTGGATAATTCCTTCAGTCAAACTTCTTGACAAGAATAGTTCTAGTATGCCACACTGGCTGGTAGATGAGACTGGTAGATGAGACTCTTCCCTACCAGTGGATTTTTTAAATAAAGCCTTTAGTCTGCTGCTTAAAACAGCAGGCTGGAAAACTTACATGAAATAAATATTTAGTTTGTTCATTGCACAGGGGGAACATAAAAGGAACTTTCTGAATCCATAAAGAGTTATGGGGATAACTGGCACAGATCTAGTGAAAGAATCTCAAAAATATCACATCATACCTTTTGCTCTGCTGGTATGAATCCTGCCACGAACCCAGACAACTTCATCAGCTTTCTCTCCTGTCAAGTCCTTTATTCGAACCAAAACACGATCTGTATGTAATACATGACGTTATTTAATTGTCTAAGAACACTACTGCTTTTAAATAACACAAATCAACCTTCAGATTTTGTTCACATTGATAAGAAAAACTATAAAAACTGCGAACACTGGGTAACAAATGAATGCTCATGCAACCTATGCAAACACATGATGCCACGCACTATAGAAAATTCAGGTTTTATATGCCACTTTTCAACAAAGTGGTTTACCTAAGGAAAACACATTAATATCTTGCTTTGTTGTTAAACTACAGGCCCAGCCTTGTTATACAAGGATTTTTTAATATAAGGATTTGACTTAACACGAATGGCCACTGCAAATGAGAATGAATGTGCTGATCCCTGAAGAAGGGGAAAAATGCACCCCTTTAAAATCACAGTTTAAAATACTGCTTTTTACTGTTGCAGAGAGACAGTCATACAAGTGATTACAGGTATAACCTAAGTATCCACAGATTTTTCTATCTCAAAGCTGATGAGAAGGGCCCTTTAAATCAAAGGAAAACAGTCGTTTAATAATGCCAGAGAGGGCAGGCAGTTGACAATCCATCAACCATTCTCTCTGCAGGCTTCTCCCTTCCCCGAGCACATGAAAGAAAGCTAAATGGCAGTGATTATCACCTTCTCCATTCTTTCCCCCTTGCTGGGGCTCCTGGTGAAGGGAGGGATTGCTGCCTCCTAGTGAAGCCTAAGCTCCTGGAGAGAGACTGACTCTGTGTGCATTACAAAGGACATCAGGACTGTTTTTAAACCAACAGAGCAAAGAAACTTTGTTTTTTTAATTGATTTGCTATAGTGCATTTTTTGCCATTCACATGAGTTCTTAGAACAGAACCCTCACGAATAATGAGACTCAACCTGTACAGGTATTTTATCAGTTTATTCCATTTGAAAGGCTACTGTGAAAGAGGCAAGATCAGCACTATTCTTGATACCAGAGAACTGCTTGCTTAGATGCATGTGGAGAGAGGGTCTTCTGTTGTCTGTGGCACAATCACCTGTTTATGTCAGCTGAGATGCTAACTAAATGTTATCCTAGCTTAAATCTGAGATGGACATCTCTAGAAAGATTTGAGCAGATAGGAAACTCCTTCTGACCTCACCTCATTTTTATGTTTTCAAACCTGCTCTTCCAACCTAATTCATTAACACACAATGCCATGCAACTTTCTACTTGCATCCAACAGCAAATGGGGATCCTAGTTCCAACCCTGCTTTTGCAGACGAGTTTCTTACATAAAAACAGCCCCACTGGATCAGGCCATAGGCCCATCTAGTCCAGCTCCCTGTATCTCACAGCGGCCCACCAAATGCCCCAGGGAGCACACCAGATAACAAGAGACCTCATCCTGGTGCCCTCCCTTGCATCTGGCCTTCTTGACCTTCTGCCAGAACTGTTTCTGGTTTTGAGAGCTTCACAACAGAAGTGACCTCTCTCATTAGAGAAGTCATCCTTTTTCTTCCTCACTTCAGAAGAAGATCACATTTTTCTTTTGGGGTTGTTGCCAATCCCTGACATAATCTTTTAGTTCTGTCTTGATACTTCATGAGTTCTGCAGATCCAAAGTATTCCTTGTGCTACGCTCTAAAGTGCTACACCCTTAACATTTTAGAGTATTTTGAATACCTGCATGCTTATATTTTTAATAATGTATGACAATAAGACTATTCCATATTTGAGCATTTTATAAAGCAACTAGCTCATCTGATTGAAAAACACTACTGTTAATAATGGAATAACTCCTTTCTGTTCAGTAGCACAACTAGCTAGAGGTCACAAGATCTCACTATAAAGTCTATCTGTTCGTTTTGATGGTGAGTTTAACTTTTCTTATTATAACCCTACTCCAGACTTCTCAGAGTTCTCCCATTCCATGCCACTGTCTGTTTTCTGAATCTTTCAAACTTCTGAATATCTTCACAGCTACCCTACTGTTACACTATACACTGAGCTGGGATTCTCTTTGGAAGTTTTTTTTAAGTTCTGCAAATTCATTTAAGCTTCTAAAAAGGATAATATAACATTAAAGATGGTCTATGTGAAAAAGTCTCATAATTCTGTCGTCTTTATACACAAGAACAGATCAGCGTTAATGCCTAATTTTCCACAAAGAGGAGATGTCTTTCCTCACAAAGTAACTTAAATGGTGGTGAAAAAAATAGTGATCATATGCTGCTAGGGTTGAGGAAGAAAAATAGAAAAGAGGCACACAAATAACTTCTAATCCCACTTCAAATTTCAGCATTACTAATGATTATCAAAATAGATTAACTATAATTCAGACAGAATCACAGCATCAATTCAAAAGTACAAAGCAACATTTTCCAGACATGAATAAAAACAGAACATGCATATCATGCATATTCATGCATAGCACCCTTTTCAGAAATCCCTACTGTTCAAGGCACTGTTAATCTGCATTAGACTAACTCAAAGAAATTATTGTAGACGTATTGTTTTCATTAAAACCAGATGACAACATACATTTGGCTACATATTCAAATTATTGTTTTTAACTGTTGTACAGTGCATATGAGAAGTCAGAAGCAATTGCTAAAGAAAAACATTGTGAAGAAAGCTGTTTTTGCAGAGGTGAATGAAGCAATTTTACTGGTTTTCCTTCCTTAGTGATTTGTAATCACAGCTAAAATGTCACTCACACCTCTCTACTACTACATTTTCCCATCAAATCACTCTTGGGTCGTTTCCTTCCAATCCTGTTTTTCTTTGCTTACCAGGCACAAAGACTCATTGCTCCCATTTACCCTTTATTAATCTCAAAACTAGAATCACACCTCTCGACTAGTTCCTCCTTTAAGTTCCATTCGGCAAATGCATTATTAGTACAAGTTAACTCACTGATTTTGTTGAAGAGCTGAATTAATGTTATTGTAAGATGTGAATACTGTATCCACAAGCCTACCTGGGAATTAGATTAGTATATGCCAAAAATTCAGGAATAAAATTACGTACATGGCCAATTCATTAAAATACAGTCATTCTAACAAATGGCAGTGAGTGGCAGGAGGATTCTTAGCAAGTGAAAAACGGCCTTTACTTGCAAATATCTTTAAAATGTTGCTCACTTTATAAATAGAAGAAACAAAGTAAAGATTAAAGAATGACACATCTGACCAAAGAGAACAGCAAGACATCTATTTATTTTACTTCACAAGTACTTCTTTGTTCCATAAACTGCACTGTAAACTTTTTTTTGTTGAAAAGCAGTATATCAATATTCCGCATAATAAGAATGTCTTAGAAATAGGCACTTCTCTAATGTTTGCCTGGATATGTATCAGTTCTTCACCTCTCATTCAAGTTAAGATTAGAATGTGTCATGTGCTAGAGGTGGTTAGATCCACAGTCCTTGGCCAACTAGGAGACTCAATGGAAAACTCGCTAACCTTTTTTCTCAGACAGACTGGCTCCACTGTACCTAAAAATGGTATCTGTATATTCAGATTGACACAGTAATCGCTTCTATCTTTCACAGTCTGGTACTTACAACCTGACAAACCTTTGTGTTCTTCCCAGAATTCTGAAACTGACCTGGTTTCTCCTGGGACTGGATCAACGGCAATACACCATATCTTTCTTTTGCATAGTCCTAAAACAAGAACAAATTATTACACTAAAAGCCTCTAAACCAAATATATCAAATTGAATGAAAACTATGTAATCATAGATACACTGCTGACTTAGCATATTTCATTAGATCATTGCCAGCTCTTAAATGGTGAAAATATTGTAAATTTTTTTAAAAAGTATACTCTACTCTTCTGCAATCATGGGACAACCAGGGAAGTTTATAACAATAAAACATTTATAACAGAAGCAAATACAGATAAAATTTTAAAAACTACAAAATTACAAATAATCAAAACTATAGGTCAGTCAGCCAAAATAGCTGACTTAAAAATTGTTGCTTAAAAGATCTCAGATTCTAAGCCATTTAGACCTTGCTGAGGGAATGAATTTCATCATTTGGACACTATTAAAAAGAACATCCTACTCTTTGTTCCTGCCAATCACACCTGACTGAGTGGGAAGACATGGAGCAAGGTTTCAGATGATAACCAAAATGCACATATGTATGCATGTGAGAAAAGATGGTCCCTTAAGTATCCAGGTCATAAGCTGAATTGGGCTTTAATAACCAGCACCTTAAGTTGGACATAGAAACACACTAGCAGCCAGTGCAGATCTAGCTGCATGTTAAAACGAGTTTCCCAAACTATGGGTTGCAACCCACTGGTGGGTTGGGAGCCTATGCCAGGTGGGTTGTGACCTGGGCTCTCCTAGCCACCCTCACCTTCATTTGGCTCCAAATTGGAAGACATTACGGAGACAGGGGAGGCCCCAGAGACCTCGGGCCAGGCTGGAAACAATCTACAGGCCTCTGCAGGCCTCAGAATGGCCTCCAGAAGCCTCTGAAAGCTACTACCAGGTTTCATAAGGCAACTTCTGGTTTGCCTCTAAAACCCAGAAGTAGCTTTCAGAGGCTTCTGTAGGTCATTTGGAGGCCTACAGAGGCCTGTAGAGCAGAATCCTGTAACCATGGTTTCACCTATCCGTGGATCGGGGGGGAGGGGAGTGTACCCATTACCTTCTTTTTTCTTTAGTAGCAATTGAAGCACAGATGTTTCTTGCTTAACCAAGGAACACTGTTGCTTAACTAAAGTATGTGATGTGCAGTTAACCAGCCTGCATACTAGAGGGAAATTAACAGGTTAACAGAAAGCAGGAACTATCCGGTTTCCTGTAAATGTTCAGTCAGTCTCCAGCCTGCATGTTGTATTCTTCAATTAAGCAAGAATGTTCCTTGTTTAAGAAAGAAACACCCAAGCTTCAATCACTACTAAAGAAAAACAAAGGCCATGGGCACAGAGTTTACATAGAGTTCCCCTGTATCTGCAAGTTCAGTATTTGTGGGAGGGGGGTGGCAGAATGGAACCCCTGTAGATATTGGGGGGAAGGGATGGAATGCCTGTATATGGCATTGGACAAACACAAGAAACACACACATGCACACTATGAATGACCTCAATCTACAGATCAACTTTCTCCAATTGCTCTTTCATCACAGAATTATTTGAGTCTTGACAACTGTGAAATCATGATGCATCATCATGATAGAAGGGATAAGCTCATTGCTCAACTGCAGTCACTAGTTATAAACCTATGGAAACAGAATATTTTCTGAGCAGGAACCTGACTCTGGCATTCAATTTCCCAGCTGGTCTGCCAGAGTCAGACTTCAAACCATGGAACACAATTAACTATTTACTCAGGCTTGCATCTGACAGGTGCACAAATGATACTACTTAGGATTATAAGGAAATCAGTGTTCTCAGAATTGGCAATATTTCCACATATCAATTTTCTGTTATATTTTGACTATATCATAACAATGCTAAGAATATAAAAAGGCAAATGTATACAACAGTAAAATGAACAGAAAAACCCACAAAAGATTGCAGATAAGTAAAAAAGGCAGATCACTAAACACTCATCCTTAAAACAATCTACTACAGCATGAATACCTACACTTATCTCACAAGTTATTTCGCACAAGCCTCCTTGGGTCCCTTTGGAGGGAAAGGTGGAGTAGAAACTCAGTAAGTAAATTTCCATAAAGTCAAGTATAAATTTTGACCATCGGTCTTTCAACCTAGCCCAGTATTTCTCAAACTGTGGGTTGGCACCCACTTGGTGGGTCGTGATTTGACTTCTGGTGGGTCCCACAGAGCATCCAATGAAAACATGGGTGATGGAAAGATCAGATAACTAATTGCCCCAAACCCTGAGGCTATTAAAAAACCAGATAGCTGCTAACTGCCCAGCAAACATTGAGCTTTAGCAGTTTGCAAGCTTGTATAATTATTGGGAGATAAATATTTGAATCTCTTTTTTCTGGTGTGCCTTTTTCCCCCATGACCATCAATGGCAGGTAGTGGGAGCAGGTGAAGGCTGGGTAACATAACTAAGTCCCACAAGTCTTGAGGCTACGCAGCAGAGTTGCCTCATTACAACAAATGGATTGAGGTTTTTTTTTTACAAACAATTTATTACTTGTAAATAAATAAAAATATTTCTTTCTAGATCACTTCTTTAAAAAGTCTTATAAAGCTAAGTGGGTCCCAACAGAATGTCATTTTAAAAGCAAGCCCTGATGCCAAGTCTGAGAACCACTGTACCAACTAGTATGGCATAGCAATTTAGTCACTGTTATTGCCCTCAGTTTGTACCCATTAGCCCATGGGTTCAAATTCCGCCCTAGAAGGTGAAAAAAGAAGAGACCTGTATGTTCTGTCCATTCTATGACAGAAGTCATGTTTGCATGCAGAAAATTCCAGCACCAATCTTTTCCATCTCAGGCATTACAGCTAGGAAAGACTTGCATGAGATGTCAAACTACCACTGTCAGTCAGACTAGGTCTAACAGACCCAACAAAGAAGGAGCTGTATATGTTATGTTATGTTAAAATCAACATGCACTCCAAGATTACTCTGAGGAAGAAAAATGATAGCAAAACAAAAGTAGTTCCATCCAAGAAATACAAATCGGTCCTCTTTACCTGCTGCATCGGTCCTCTTTACCTGAGGTACCAATGCCACATATTTGACTATCTGTAGTTTTGGACCAACCTGTACCTTCTGGACGCAACCGGAGGTTTCCTCCAGACAACCTGAGGGTGTTCTGAGGCTACCAGGAGGCTCTAGAACAGCAGTTTTCAACCTTCCTTATGAGGAAAGGCTATGGCGTTTGGGCCTCTTTAGCCTAGAAAAGAGACGCCTGAGGGGGGACATGATTGAGACATACAAAATTATGCAGGGAAAGGATAAAGTGGATAGAGAGATGCTCTTTACACTCTCACATAACACCAGAACCAGGGGACATCCACTAAAATGGAGTGTTGGGAAAGTTAGAACAGACAAAAGAAAATATTTCTTTACTCAGCGTGCGGTCAGTCTGTGGAACTCCTTGCTGCAGGATGTGGTGACGGCATCTGGCCTGGATGCCTTTAAAAGGGAATTGGACAACTCTCCACCCCCTTCTCTTCAGAAAGGTGAAGACAGTCAGAAAACAAGGAACTGCTTATGGCGCACATGATTATGTCACTTTTGTATCAGGTAAAGGGGGTGTGTACCGTTTCAAAAACCTAAAAAGCTGATACATCAGAGACAACAGTGCGCCAAAACTGACATATTACCGTAGGCCAGTGGTTCTCAAACTTTATAACATCAGGGCCCACCTAAAAAGCTTTACCAACCATGCAAGCATTAGCATTTACAAAGGTTATTTGACCATAGTGCTCCCCCCCCAAGTAGCAGATTGTTTAACCTTGATGCACATAGACCAGTCCAGAGATTTTCAACCTTTTTCATCTTATGGCACACTGAAAAGGCACTAAAATTGTCAAGGCACACCATTGGTTTTTTGACAGTTGACAAGATACACCTCACTGCTGACAAGGGTTAAGAGTATCCTCCAATGGCCCTACTAATAAGTGACCCTCCCCCAAACTCCCATGGCACACCTGTGGACCATTTGTGGCACACCAGTGTGCCACTGATTGAAAAATCGCTGATCTAATCTAATTGCCTAGTCTAGTCCAGTGGTTCTCAAACATTTTACCCCAAGAACCTGCTTTTTACAATGATAATCTGTTTGGACCCTCCAGAAGTGATATCATTAACCTGGAAGTGATGTCACGGCTGGAAGTGACATCAAGTAGGTCAATTTTTAACAACCCCAGGCTGCAATCTTACCCACACTTACTCAGGAGTACACCCCACTGAATATCATTGTTTAAAGCAGCCATTTTCAACCACTGTGCTGCGGCACACTGGTGTGCCACAAATGGTCCCCAGGTGTGCCGTGGGAATTTGGGAGAGGGTCATTTATCAATAGGACCATTGGGGGATGTGAGCCCCCATTGACAGCACAGCGTGACTTGTCAGTTGCCAAAAGGCTGATGGTGTGCCTTGCCAGTGTGCCGCGAGATAATAAAGCTTGAAAATCACTGGTTTAAAGCATACACACTGTAGCCTGTTAAAAGTACAGATCTCCCCAAATGCCATTTACCCAGGAATAAGTCCCATTTACTGTCATTGTTAAAAAAATATACATAGTAGCTTGTTAAAAGCACAGGTCTGTCACATTTCCCCAAATGCAGCCACAGACCATGTTGGCATCAAATCTAATACACTAAAAATAAAATGTTGAGATGAATAGGGACCCACCTGAAATGGGCTCACAACCCACCTAGCGGGTCCCAACCCACAGTTTGAGAATCAGCGGTCTAGTCTAACTGTTGGTTTTGTGACCCACCCAAAATTGGGTCAGGACCCACTGGTGGGCCACAGACCCATAGTCTGGGAAGCAGTGCCAGCGCAAAGCAAAATGTCCCACACAAACAGTTCCCTTTGAAAGGCACTCGCACACACACGCACTCCCCACTGTGGTGTGTCTGCAACCTCCAAAGCACCACAGGGAGGACTGGCAGTAGGAGAAGGGCTCAAGGCGAGTCTGCCCACAGCTGCGGACCCTGAGGGCAGGGGTGGCAGGAACAGCCCCCAGAGCTGAGCAACTGGGAGAGATTCTGGCTGGGCTGTGGGGGGGAGGGGGGAGGCACTGCCCAGGCACTGGGGCCTCTGAGTCTGCAACCCCTCCCCCCTGAGCTCAGTGTTCGCCCTCCCCCTCTCTCTCCCTCCCCCCAGCCCTGCTCTACCCCCCCCCCCCGGAAACCCACATCAGCGGGCGGTGGCTCCATGGCGAGGTCTCGGTTTCGCTCCTTGCGGGCAGCAACGCCGGGCATTCTGCCACATCCAGTAGCAGCAAACTTGACCAAAGGCTTTTTTTTAGTCTTTTGTCCCCTAACAGCTCCCGTACCACCTGGCAAAGTCCTTCTCTCCCCTCCCCCCACCCTTCAATTCCTCTCCAGCCGCCGGCACAAAACTCCGCTTTCCCTCCGCGTGTCGCACGCGCTACTTCCGGGCACGTAACGCACGCCGGGCAGAGAAAGAAAGAGAGAGAGAGAGCGCGCGCGCGCCGACTAGCACGTCATCGCTTCTACTCGCTCTCCCAGCCTCCCTCACCATCGGGGAGAAGTATCGCGAGAACTGACTGCTTTCTCACGAGCTTTTCTGAGGTGCACCTGCTGATCCGAACAGGGCTGTCACTGACTCTCCCCCTCCCCTCTGCAGCAGGGCGGGCTGTGAGCCCATTGCTAGGCATGTCTACTCAGAAGTAAGTCCCATTAGCGTCAATGGGGCTTACTCCCAGGAAAGTGTGGATAGGATTGCAGCTTCACAGCCCAATCTTATCCACACTTTCCTGGGAGTAAGCCCCATTGACGCTAATGGGACTTACTTCTGAGTAGACATGCCTAGGCTTGGGCTGTCAGAGAGGATAGCTGAGGCAGCAGCGGGGACTTGGAGCCCAATGCTAGGCATGTCTACTCAGAAGTAGGACCCATTATGGTCAATGGGGCTTACTCCCAAGAAAGTGTGGCTAGGATTGTAACCTGTATTTGCCTGTTACGGGCAGTAATAAAAGACTCTTGTGTCACCAAAAGAGGAGCAGCAGTACAATCCTGTGCATGTTTACTCAGAAGTAAATGTCACTGTGTTCAATGGGGCTTACCCCTGGGTAAGCCTGTGCACGCTGATCCCATTGATCACAGTGGAACCTTACTTCAGAGTAAGCAAGCCTGAAGCGTTGTGGCTGCCTTTGCGGCTGTAGTCAACAAAAGTTTCTGACACACAAAAAATGTTGGTCTTTGAGTCCTCAAGACTCCCCTCCCCTTTTTGCATTTACTGATCAGGGTGCCATGGCAGGAAGCCACTAAATCAACCAGTGGTATTTGTACCACCTGTAGTACTTGAGGTGGTGTCTGGTGGTACATGAGGGCCTCCCAGACTCCTGCCACCTGGCAGCAAGAACAGCAATAGAACATGACAAGAAGCTGTAGGCTTGGTTTAGCAGGCAGATCTGCAGCGTACCCTTTTCATGTGCTTTTAAAAGCCCTCCTGAGCCTCTTACTGGTGTTTTTTGCTTTGAGTCTGTTCTCCCAATCTGGAAGTAACTGGCAATGACATTATCACCAGTTACTTCCAGTGTGGTACTTCCAATAGGTGAACCATGTGAAGTGGGGGACAAACGCTGAGAAATGCAGCACTAAATAGATGATGCTGTGAGTGAATATAGGCAGACACAGTTTTAATCTACTCTTCACCTGTTTTTGTGTACACCCCTTGGTTGTGTCTGTTGTCTTGTGTGCTCCCTGGGGCATTTGGTTGGCCACTGTGAGATACAAGAAGCTGGACTAGATGGGTCTTTGGCCTGATCCAGCGGGGCTCTTCTTGACCTCAGCTTAAGAGAGCTCAAACAACAGAATCAGTCATAGGTCAGGCTCAGTAATGTTATGCACCCCCATTCCCTGTTCTGCCAAATTCTCGACTCCTGCCGACCACGGCAATTTGTCCCGTCCAAATATCCCAACTCCCTTTTAATGCCCGCTTTTTGGCTAATTAACACCCTCCTTTTCCAAGAAGCACAGCTGCAGTGTGCAATGGAATGAACACAGAACTCCTTATCTATAGCAAATAACAAGAATTTATTGCTACAAACACAGCCACTCCCTGCAAGTCCCCTTGTCCAGAGGCTTTCCCTCCCCAAAACTCCACTTAACTCCGGGGGTAACGTCTGAAGCCTCCAAGTCCAATCCGTCTCCAAAACACAGTCCAGTCTTCTGCAGTAGAGTTCCTCCTCTCCAGCAGTGTGTCTCCTCCAGCAGGGTCCTGGCAGTCCTCTCTTCCTGTAGGTCTGGGTCAGGTAGCCCTCTTGGTCAGCGTCCGGCTTCCGGCTGGGTCAGCATCCTGCTTGGCCAGCCCTTGGCTCCTTCTGAAGCTGCCTTTTATCCTGCAGCCCCTTGTTAAGTCCAAATTCAGCTCAGCTGTGAGCTACCTTGTTAAGTCCAAGTTAGGCTCAGCTGAGCTATCTCTTCAGTCCATGAGTCCATGCAAAGTCCCATCAAGGTCCAATGAAGCTCAGGTGTCCATCCAGGTCTCCATTGGCCTTGATTGATTACAGCTGTGGAGCCAGCCCTGCCCTTCCCAGAGCTGTCAACCAGCTGTCAAAACAGGGAATCGCTGTCAACACCACATCATCCACCTGATGATCTTCTGATCTTCCATTACATTCCCCAGTGATGAGACGTTCCAGGGTAGCATGACCTGCTATTGACTAGAGGAGAGATCAGTGAAGGCATATGTTGCCTTTCTAATATTCAGTTTATTTACGTGTTCCACCAGGGTAAACAACCATTTGGATTGGGCCAAGAGTTAGTTAATATTGAGCTATTTTATTCTCTTGCACAGGCATCCGAAAAACCTATATGGACCAAGTTAAGCTCAGTATGAAGCGGACTATCTATGGAGAACTTATGGATCTTTAAGCAATTAAGGGCACAATCCTAATTTGCACTGTAGCAGCCGGTTCCACCCCCCTCCTGGTCCCAATTCATCTCCTGGGCTGCTCTTCCCTCACCCAAAAATTCACCCACCCCACTTCCATTCCACCTCCTGCCACCCTCTCCAGCCTTCTGTGCCAGCCTGTCTGGGCCAGCACAAACCTTTTCTGGGCACAGGTTCGGCACTGCTAGGCCTTCGCACATCCTTGCGCTCACCTAGCCTGCTCTTGAGTAGCTGCGACAGTGCTTGATGGCACATTCACAACACTTGGAAGTGACACTCGCAACACTGAGGGCGCAAGTCCCTCGGGGAGGGTTGGATTGCTCTGCCCACCAATTCTAAAACTATAATAGAATCCAAAATTATATCTCCAAGTTTGTACAAAATGGAAATATACAGACACAAGGGGATTACAGTATATTACACAACAAAATTGCATTAAATAGCAGGTACATAGGAAAGTGGTTTTTTCCATCTGTGATGGTCTTCTCCAAGAGCAAAGAAATTCTGGCAAAAAATTATTGCAGTAGTTGGAAAAAAATGGGATAGTGTTTCCGTGGGACCTGCTAATCTTTTTATTAGATTATGTTAAAGAAATATTATCAATTATCATGAATTCGTTTCATGTTTTACTACTTTATCCAGAACAAACCATACACAGTATAGAAAAGTCACAACAGTCCCAACTGAATGGGAAAATAAACAGTACAACAGCCCAGTCCTGAGCTGCTCGGAGCGCAGGGCTGTCACAGCACAGAAAATGGCTGCTGTGGCTTCCTGAGTGTAACCAGGCAGCCGCTGGTGGTTCCTCAGGGGAAGGGGACGTTTGTTACCCCAGGTAAGGAGAGTAGCCCCACAAGGGGGCTACTGGATTCTGTGTCAGTCCTTGGGCAAACAACCTGGTGCAGAATCAAGAGCCTCCGTGTCAGGCTGCACAGTCTGACATGGAGCTCAGGATCCTGTGGAGCTGAGCTCCACCAATCCAGCCCTTCTCCCACCCTGCTCCCTCCCCCGGAATGTCTCCCCCCATGCCCCTACCTACCTCTCCGCTGCCTGGTTGTTTGCCGCTGGTGAGTACCGCAAGTCCAACAGTGCTAACCAGCACCTGCTGGCGCTCAGCTAGCTCCAGTGCTTGGCCGGGGCTAAGCCTCACAAACGTGTCTTCTGGCACATTTCTGACAGTGCACTCTGGTGATAAGCTGGCACACACTGCTTAGGATTGGGCCTTGAGAATGCTATCATGTCTGAACTATATTAGAGTGAAGTATACACACAGTACAGCAATCATGTAATAAATTTATTCAGAACTGGATCACATTTATTATTGGCAAAACAAAGGTCATATAGCTAAAAATGTGAATTTTTTTTCTTGCACCTTTATTTGGATGTATTTGTATGTATGATATGCATACAACATCCTGTGGCAAGGAGTTCCAAATATCAATTACACACTGGATGAAGAACTACTGTTCTCATTATCTGCTGGGGTAAGGTTCCTGGAAACCACAGTAGACACCAAGATTGTAGTTAGCAAATCATTGATCCCATAGGATTAACGAGGTATGGGGAGGTGCCAGCAGGAGACCCTCAGGATGGTAGCTGTGACTAGTTCAGAAGCTTTTAAAATGGCCATGTGAAGCTTCAAAATGGCATGGATAGCTTCACCGCTGGCATTTTGAAGCTTCCCACGGCTATTTTAAAGGGCTCAGCGCTACTTGTGGATGCCATTTTGAAGGTTTCCACTGCATCCTAAGGATCTCTGAATGTAGCAGAGACCTTCAAAATGGTGCCTGCGAGCAGCACAGAGCCCTTTAAAATAACTGTGGGACACTTCCAGCCATTTTTACCCTAATTTTTTTAGTCCTACTCTTTCCTTATGTTTGGAATGTGAGGTAGCTTGTAGTTTATTGTGTCTTTTCACTAAAACAAAATGAATTGAATATATATTAGTGAGTTTACTCAGGAAAGCACATTCAAAAAACATGAACTATAGACAAGAAAACTGATGGGCTAACTGTGATGAAGATAAGCAGCTGCATCCATATGTCTAGGAATAAATGTTATTAAAAGAAGGGGACAGGATTTAAGGATTATATTTTTATTAAATTTTGAAAGGGGAAAAATCAGCAATTAATGCGGTTACCATACTTTAAAAGACTCTTGTAGCAGCTGTGCCACAGGCAGAAATTCAGCTTTTCCCACCATAGGGCTGCAGTGATGGAGAATGCTGCACGTGTTTAATTTCTGTCTGTCCTACAGACAGATACACCATTAGGCACAAACGTGGCAGTCATATATTTCCTGCCATTTTCTTTCCTGTGAAGCTTCTGTTCCAGGCTGACTGGAGCTCTGAACAGAAAAAAATGATGTTGGGGATATACTGCAATATTTTGCTACAGATTTTCACTCATTTCCTTCAGTATCAAACTCAAGTGGTTGAGAGCCTATCAGTTTAAACCCATTTTTGCCTGGCCCACAGGTGTACGCATTTGTTCCCTGTTGCATATATGTAACATTGGGCAGAAATGACTTATTAAACATGATTTGGGGTCACCCAAAAATAAGGTAGGGCTTTCTACGTACTAAGTCTACATCTCCTGACTCTATAAGGATCAGATATGTATGTTTGTATAAGACATGTAAAACAAAACTGAGGGCACAATCTTAACCAACTTTCCAGCACTGACCTAGCCGCAATGCAGCCCCAAGGTAAGGTAACAAACATGTCCTTACCTTGAGGAGGCCTCCTTGACCGCCTCCCCACTGCAGAATGCAGTGCAGGCAACATTGGCACAGCTATGTCAGAGCTGGAAAGTTGGTTTGAATTGTGCCCTAAAAGTTTTAAAAACAACCCAACAAGGACCTGGAGGCAATGTTTGTTCTCTTACTTTGAGACTGCATTGTGGCTGCATTTGCACTGGAAAGTTGGATAGGATTGGGTTCTGACGTAATTTTGGATATATTACTTGGCCCCTTTTGCCAGGGATGGGATACTGCTTTAGCAGCACAAACCCTCTTACAACACCAACAGCTAAAGCACCAGCTTGTTGAAGAACTTGTCATCATCTGCAGGCTTTCCTCTCATCTGCTGTGATCAGTGTTTGCCCTGCCCATAGCAAAAACAGTAAAATCTGGATCCAAAAACGAGCTTTTCGACTATAAAATTAAAATTAAACAGTTCAGCCTCAATCAAGTCAAATATGAGTGTAGCTCCACACAAGGAGTCCCAAACAGACTCAACAGAACCCTTTCCTCCCCTTCCTGTCAACAAAAACACCCCCTGCATTAACCCTTGCACTGCTTGTGTGTGCATCCTGGTGCCAATAATGATGGGAGGATGGGGAAACATGGGTTTAGCTGAGGATTGTTGGACTCTGTCCACAGGCTTGGGCACACTTACCTAGAATGAATCATTATTTTAGTCCAGAAATTCTGTTTTGCATGCAGAACTCAAGTTCACAGAATATGCTTTTCTTCAGAATGTAGGGGGCTATGAATGATTTCTCAGACTTTTCCAGGAACTAAAATTTTAACTGTTCCACAATCATCTGATAAAATATTTGTTTTGTATGTCCAAATATAAGGGGAAGGATCTCTGAACAGATCCCTTCCCATCACACCACTCACACCACAGCTACTTTGTATTGCCCCCTTTTTTTTTTGAGATGTTACCTTCTAACCCTCTGTTCCCAACAGAAATGCATTTTAGCATGAATTGCAATAGGTTTCTGCAGCAACACACTGAAAATCAGACCAAAAGACCCTTCACATCACAAAACATTCATTTCAGTTTTCAGGTATTGGCTCTGTAGTGATTTTAAAATCTATTTGAAGATGTAAGCACATTTTTCAGTGTCGCTCATGGGATTGGCAATGGATTTTAATCAAATTAGCTCCGTCTGGAGTACAAGTGGATAAAGGCAGCATAGTTCATCTGCTTTGCCTTCTGTTGAGGGAAAACAGTTGCCACCTTCTGAGCCATTTTGATCAGAAAACCAATTAATAGGGGCGCTACCTGCAGCGCATCCTACAGCAACGAGTCCAAAGAAATTTGTTGCATGGGTTAAACTGGAAGAACGAGCGCTATGAGCTCTCCTCCGAAAGCTTTGACTCTCTCCCCCTTCATTCATAAGGGATTACCAAATGGGGATGACATCACCAGCTGTCAATTGGATGACCCCCTTGGGTATACATGGATGAAAGCGGTATTGCACTTAAGTAACAAGACATGACAGACCATGTGTGAGTGTTAAATAATTTATGACTCAGGCATACAGTAAACCACAAAGCCAAACCGAAGACATTTCAACAGTTTGGGATTTAAATCAGAATTAGTTATTTCCCCCTGCCCTTCTCCAAAAGGAAGTAACAAAATGGCAAGTACAATGCAAAAAAAAAAAAAACTCCCCCAAAACCTAAGTGGATGAATTTACAGGTTATAGTCTCAGTGGGTATACTTTAAGTAAATCCTTGGCAAGTTCTGCCAAAAAGAGGCCTTGCTATATTTTAAAATTATAACTTTGCTGCATGCATCTCTTTTGAGGTCTTGTTTTTAACTTAGCTTTGCCTCATTCTCTGCAAGCATAAGGAATATGGAAAGACACACTTTGTAGGTTGCAGTCTTGGGGCAGGTATATGTCAATAACAGCATGATCCTAACCTAAAGATGATCCTATTGTCATCTTTTAAATTGTTTTAATGGTTTTTATTTTTTTATAGTTGATTCTAACATTTTATCTTTATGTGTTTGGTTTGTTGTACACTGCTTTGGATTTTAGAAAAGTGGTATATAAATAAATAAATAACCTGCACTGGACAGCCATGCTGCATCGCCTGTGCTGTATCCAATTCAGCTTAGGAGGTGGCTGGAGGTCACCTCAGGGTAAGGGGATATATTTCCCCTTACCCTGAGGAAAGCCCCAGCCATCCCTATGGGGAGAAGTTACTTATGAGTAAATATGTTTAGAGCTGGGATGTTAATAAATTGCAAAAGGATAGTCTCTTGCCACCAGTGACAGACTACATAACAGGTCCAAATACAGGGTTGGAACCCCACCACAAACCATGTTGCCAGCTCTGTGCCCATGTCTACTCAGGCAACATCATTACAGAACTCAATAATGCCTGCTAAGAGCTCATTCATTTGCTCATTATCCAATGAGATGTACACAATTACCTGCCAACAAAGCCCTTCTACTGTCTGCATAGGCAAAGTGGTCACCCTCTATGCAAAAGAATAAATGGATAGAAATCACTGGTGTTCGGGGGGGGGGGGCGACGACACTAAGGGTGCAATCCTAACCCACTTTCCAGCACTAACATAAGGACAATGCAGCTCCAAGGTAAGGGAACAAATATTCCCTTACTTTGAGGAGGCCTGTGTGAGTACCACCCAACTGCAGGATGCAGCACACGTCCCATTGGCACTGATATGCCAGTGCTGGAAAATTGGTTAGGATTTGGGCCTAAGTTTCTTCAGGTGCCAGGCCATTAGTGTAAAGTAGCTCCTTCCCCTCACCTTCAGAGCCAGTCAAGGCTGCAAAATCTTTTGCTTCTGCAGCCGCAACAGGCTCTGGAAGCGAGGGGGGGGACCACTTTACACCTGCAACCAGGCACCTGAAGAAACTTAGTGTCGTCTTCACCCAGAACACAGTGATACAGATTTGACATCACAAATGGCAACATCCAGAAACCAGTTGGGGAACATTTCAGTAACCGAATCATTCCACTGCAGATTTCAAAGTGACAAGCCTTCAAAAGAAAAACTTCAAGGAGAGATTAGACAGAGAAAAGACTGAATTAGAGTTTATAACTAAATTTGACACCATCACAGGAGACAGACTCAATCACAACTAGGGTTTTTTTATCACATTGCGATTCAACATCATAGTGAGGCCATTATCACTAATTGTGAATTGTCACTGTGGTTAGCTTACATAATTTAATGCGTGTTATCAGCATTGTTTAATTTCTTCTTTCCAATTTCATATGCACCAATTTTTAAATCATATTTTCTAGTCTATATTTATGTACAGTGTATATACCTGCTTGCTGGTATATACACTGTATATACTGGGATTTCATTTCATGCCTCTGATGAAATAGGTTATAGCTCACAAAAGCTTATTCTGAAATAAGTTTGTTTGTCTTCAAGGTGCAACAGGACTCTTCATTATTTTGGTTGCTAAAATAGTTTGGTTTCAAACTAAGGTGATACATGTCAACTGTACATGTCAACTCTGGTAATCTGGCACCATACTTTATCCTAAATGTATTTGCTCAGAAAACCCCATTGTTTGCACAAAATGATGCTTTCAAGTAAAGATGCTGCAAATGCAGTCCTAACTGTATTTAAGAACTTAAAACTTAAGACTGCAATTTTCTGCACACTTACTTCCCGCTGAAAAGCACACTGACTTTTGCAGGGCTTGATTTTTGAGTAAACATGCGTAGAATAAAGCTGTGAGTTTTTTTCTGCTTTTGTTTTGAATTCAACAAGTGTTACGGTAACTTGCACTTTGCATAAGCAACTACACAGTAGAGAAACAGTTTCTACAATTATGACATGTCATGCATCTGAGTTTTATTTTCCAATAAACGGGGTTTTTTAAAACGGTAAAATGATGAGTCAATAGACAACACTGTGAAGGAACTAGCAGTTTGAGAACTGTTTAGAGTGACGAATAATTTGATTTATAAGACAGGGATTCAGGATCTTTGTAGATGCTCTTAGACCCCTTTGAGTTTCTCTAAATATGCAAAATTCAAATCTAGGTGTGACAAAAGCAAAATAAGCAGAGTGAGGCCTGGATCAGAATGGATGTTTCCCCATGGGTAACTGTACAAAAAGTTAAAAAAAAAATGCTTAACCTAAATTAATTTATTGTCTAATTGTAGATAAACCATGATGGGAAAGGGAGTTACCTGGGCCACCTGTGCTTAGATGCATCCTCTTCTCACTCACTCTTTTGAAGAGTGAGCAAGGATGGGGAGGGGTCTTCCCTCCTCTTTCTGAGCTCCTTCTTTTATTTAAAGCTATGGTCTTTGACCTTTTTCATGCCACAACCCCAATAAGTAAGAAAATCTTGCCCGCTCCCAGGACCCTATCTGCCGCCCTGTCAATCCGTCCCTGCTCCCGGGACCCTATCTGCCCACCCTGCCCCCATCATCACCCATTCCCTGCCCCTTTATGCCCTCCCAGCACTATTGACTGTTACCAAATATTCTTAATAGACAGGGCAGAAAACATTACCATGAAACCTGGAACTAGTGAAAGCTATTTTAGCACAATTACTAAGAACCTGAGCAGGACTGGGACACAATCTCCTGGTACCTGAACGAGTACACTAGATGCTTCCCCTTTTACCTGATGGTACTCTAGTTTGTTAGTTGTCAATCTTTTCCATTACTGTAAGCGGCCACAACCCCACAACTGAGGCTTTGGAACCCTATTGGGGTCCCAACCCCAAGGTTGATGATCACTGTTTTAAAGGGCCTGGCTGAGTAGGGAGCATGTTGGAAGTGAAGCAGCATTCATGCCACCCAAACCCCTATTTATCTTCATAACAACCCAGTAATATCTGAGAGAGAGCAACTATCCCAGGATTCCCCATAAAGGATTTGAATATGAATCTGCCCAGTTTAACTGTAGCCCAACACTGTAGCCACACCACCACACTAAGTGTCGAAGTTAGGCATGGCTGTTCTTACCACTAGGCAGGCTGCCCAATTTCAAGTGATGGATTTGGGCTAAAAAGGCTTGCAACAGAAGATTTTATTTTTAAATATCAGGAAAAAAAAGATAGTACTGTTACTACCACAGGGCACACCAAGAAATTAAAAAAAATGATACGCACCACTTGCAAAATACTTTTTAATCTAATTGCCACTGTGTGAGAAAAAGTTCAGCTATTTATATACTATTCCCAGCCCTTGGCAAGCTATGGAATTTATCAATGGTTTTGTTTTTTGCATAAAACTCCTGTGAAAGCATAACAAAGGCCTCCAAAGCTGTGTCGGAGTTCGTCTTGTAGGGACATCCAAATCCGTCCTGGATTTTCATTTAGGAAGTTGCTTCCTTTAGGAAGTTTTTAGTCAATGGGAAACAAAACCTTATTCAAAGGATTAAAAGCTCTTTGTTTTACAACTTCAGTCCAAAGCTTTTTCCTCTGACAAACAGCATTTTCAATTAATAAGACTTCTAAAACAGGAACTTTGAGGAAGTGCAGGCTTATGATAAGAAGCAAAGAGTATTTCTTTTCCAAAAGGACTTCACACAAAGAGGCATCCTTTTTCAATTAAGAGGCTGATAACAACTGGGTTTTAAATCAGGTTTTAAAGGACTATTCTGATAAGAAGCTTGCCAAATTCAAAGTTAAGCTGTGATGAGTAGTGCATTTAATTGGGAGAGAACCAATTTCATCAACACTTCAGTTGCTATGAATCTCAAGGTCCTTTTATAAAGCGAAGGAGAAAAATTCCAATCATCTGGTATATGGAGCAAAGTTAAACCTAGCATTTTTGAAAAAGGAAAATTTATGAATCTTATGCTCCAGGCATACATACTCTGTCACTTCCCCAATATAGAGATGCTTCCCATTTTCAATACTTAGGAAATATTTAATCATCATGTCACCAGGCTGTCTTTATTGTTGAGAATATTTAATGGTTGTCATTTGATTTCACTTGAAGTACTTCTTGGGGATTTTATTTGTCCTGATGAATCATATAGGAACATTTCTATATGACTGCCTTTATGGCAGCTTTAAAGCCTGCACTCAAATAAGGTCATTAGTGCTATAGAATCTTTGCAGGGTTTCTGGAGGGCCTTGTACCTGCTTTCGCCAACACCTAAAACCTACTTGATTCTTTCAAGGTAGTTTTTAGTTTATGTCCAAAATACATGTTAATGTAGAGGAATTCTTTCAATGAGTTGGAAAGGCAGGGCTGCCACCCAGAGCTGGCATTGCCAGGCAGTGGAAGAGGGCCCAGGATTCTCAGAAGTGCACACTGTTGAAGTGCACAGTGCTTCTGTGCCCATAGCCTTCTCGTGGTGGTGGAGGCCACCTCCCTGGCCTCCCCCTCATCCCACAGGGGATGTTCCATGTCTTGCGGGTGGGGACATGACATTTTATAGAGACAACCAAACAGAAGGAGGTTTCACTAATTTATTCAAAAGGAACACAGGATCCCAGTTGGGATGGCAAACACAAAGTATGTTATTCACTGTTATCTCCTCTAGAGGCCCAATGCCCAGCAGTTCCTTCACTTTGCACAGATAGTTTCTCAGTTAAGTTAGGTTAAGTTAGGTAGTCACAGCCACATCAGGATGAGCAGGGGTATTGTAGGCCCTAGTAAATCTATTGGGACAGACAGGTGCATGAGATTGATTGGCTCTCTCCCATCTCTACCCATAGGAAAGGAGACCCTTGAGTCCCACTGTGAGGGATGTGACTCTGCCTCACTTCAGTCCCAGCCAAGTGAACCCAGTGGCATGGCATGGCTTTTCCTATCCATTCTGCCCTCTGGTGATATTCTGTCTGCCATTGGTTGTGCCCCACAATGATCTACCACACTTTCCCTCCTGGGATTTCCCCCTTCCTAAGTTCCTCAGTCCCTTTTGTCTTCCCACTCAGGTTCTCCCCTTCTTCTTGGACCTCCCTCCATCTTTCTGTTCCCCGTGGTCTTTCTTCTCCCCCTCTTTCAACCTTTTCCATTTCCTCAGCATCTCCCCTTCTCTTCCTTTTCTTCCTCTTCTTCTTTCCTCCCTGCCCTCCTTTTTTTCTCCCTCCTTCCTGTCAGCCGTTTTTAAGAGCTGATACCAGCACCCAGCTGTCATCAGCTCCTGCAGATGAGCAGCTGGAGAGCTGTCGATCTTGGCTATATCAGAGGTGCTCAGTGAGGATGTCATTACCAAGTGTCTCCAGAGCCATACTAAGCTAACCTCTGTGATGCAAGGCTTGTACTGCACTGTAGCAGTCTGCAGCACTTCATATGGTGGTAATTCTCTTAGCCAAGACCTGTTTGGGCACCGGCACCTATGTGGAGTCTGAATCAAAGGTTGACGGTTTAACAGACAACCCATGGTGTCAGAAAGGAATGACTTCCACAGAGACCAGTGTGTGAGTTGTGTCTCTATGGCTTTTGAAAACTAGAAATCTTTCAGAGAATTAGACTCAATAGGAGCTGATTTTTGCAGAACCAGAGTCCAAGGAGCAGTCTGCAGCTCAAAAAGCTGTTCATTTTCTCATATGCGTGTACATCCGAAGGGCTTCTCTGTTCATCAAGCCACTCCCGCTCCTCTAAATCCTTCCTCAATTTTATTTCCTCCCTGAAACACAATGGCCCCTCTTTGTGTATCTCTGATATCACACATTATCTCCTTACTATTCCTCTCCACAGGCAAATCTGAATGGGCTAAGGGTTGTGTCCCGTCCCCCCGTCCCCCGGATTTTCTGAGATATCAAAAGGGATCATAGAGTACTCCTCTTGGGTTACATCATATACTCACTTGTGACTGCAAGCTTTCTTCTGCTTGTCCTGGTTCTGGTCAGGGATCATGTTATGTCTGCTTTGGGCGTAGCATCAAATATACATATTTGGAACAGAATAAGTGTTCAACAGCAATCATCGTGAAGCAAAGAAACTTCATTTAAGAAAGTTTACTGACTTGACTAGACACATTGCAATAACAACAACAAGCCTGCTGTTAATTAAGGCAAGCCAAGAGATCTGGTTGCATGTACACAATGAATCAGAATCCAGGATGACAGTAACAAAAGATGTCTCGCTTGCAGCAAGTGGACTGAATGATTCCTAGAGGAAATAAACGTAAGCATGAGAACAACAGCTGAACCAAAATCCCATAAGCCAGGAAAAACAGCTACACAATTACACTAACAGGTGGCTGATTTCAAAACAAATTTCAAGGTCTGACAGCTTTGTGCACCTGCTATAGGCTGACTTCTTTTAAGGGGCTGAGTATGGTATGATTCATAGATGGAAATACAGCTCTTATTATCAATAAGAAAAGCCATAGTGGGGAAAAAAACACAAACAAAATACTAGAACTTTATTCTCCATCCTGAATTGTGACAGTAATATTCAGGCCAGAAATTGTCAGGTATACAGTGTCAAACCTATGGGTATAAAAGACACTTCTTTCATGATTGCCAGCAGCTTCTACAACATCAATATAATCCCAAGAATATAATCCCAAGAATGGAGATTGGCAAAGCACATAGCAAGGAATCTTTAATTTTGTGCCATTTTCAGTTAATTTAAGACCCATCTCAGCTCCCAGAAAATTTTTGTATGTCTGAATCAACGTTCAGAGGACATTTGTAAAGTTGCTATTTTATATCTGAAGTTTGTTTATTTTTCCTCCGGTATTTCCTTAGGTCATGGTACACATTTTGGCTTTCCTATTTTGATAAAGGTATGCAGAAATGTGATCCATTACCATAGAATTTCCTTAAGAAAGTAGGGTACAGAAACCTGTAAAAATAGAATACAAAGCAACCAAGAAGAAAGATTTCTTTTGATGAGATTTGCAAATTATTGAACCTCATGAGGTGGCTTCTGGGTTTATCAATGAACAGAAAAATGAGAAGATGAGTGTGATTTAAAGATGAGTGTGATTTAAAGATGCCTGGCATCTCCAGGACCAGATCTAAAACCCTGAAGAACTTCTCCCAGCCAGAGTTGATAATATTGAGCTACATGGATAAATGGCTCAGGGCCCAATCCTATCCATCTTTCCAGCACTGGTGCAGCCACAATGCAGCCCATACCTTGAGGAGACCTCTGTGACTGCCTCCCCACCACAGGATGCAGTGTTTGCATCATTGGCATGACTGCACCAGCACTTGGAAATTGGATAGGACTGGGCCCTCAGTGTCCTGAACGTGACTCACCCTAGGACTCCAGAACCATGAAAACATGGGAGTGAAAGCTGATGAGTTACAATGGCCAGTTGAGGGCAAACAGCCTGTCTGCCGGCATCTGCAGAGCAACAGGCAGTGGTGTTGCTAGGGGGTGCGGACTGCACAAAGTGACATACACGAGGGGGGATTGTGACACCGCTAGTGACCAAAATCACTAAAATCACGGTTTGTAGGAATAATACCATAATGTTATATACCATTCAATGTGTAATTTACAGCGGAATGCAGTGAAAAAACTAGAGTGAAATATATCAGTACTATCTAAAGCTATGGCCAAAAACCAGAAAACAAAAATGCAACTGTCTTATGTAAAAAAAAGTACATTTCCTTAAATCAAAATGGACCAATGATACTGATTGTTTGAAGAGCCAATGAGATATTATTATGACACAGCATGGAGCCAATAAGGTGTTAGTGACACCGAGGGGGATGACATCACCAGTGACCAAAATCGCTAAAATCACGGTTTGTAAGAATAATTCCTTAGAGCAGAACGGAATGAAAAAAAAACACCATGTAGAAATATCTGTGTTCTATCAAAAGGTATATAGCCTTTACCCCTGCTAATTGGGTAAGAGGCACTTTTTCAAGTGGGTGCTCCTTTTTTTAGCAGGGGGAGAGTAACTGGCCCACCTCACCCCAGCAGTGTCTGTTCTGGTGGCTGTCTGCTGGTATTCATTTGCCTCTTTTTAGATTGTGAGCCCTTTTGGGACAGGGAGCCATTTAGTTATTTGATTTTTTTCTGTAAACCGCTTTGTGAACTTTTAGTTGAAAAGCGGTATATAAATACTGTTAATAAATAATAATAATAGCCCAAAGCCAGTGGGGGTGGGGAGATGTTACATCATCCACCACCTGGGGCGTTGCCCTGCCCACTGCATGGGAGGAGGTCTCTCATGGGGTAACACGCTGGCCCCCTGCACCAGGTGACACAAACCCTAGTTTGTGCCACTGACAATAGGAACCCCACCTTGCTAGCTCACAGAAAGCTGGATCCTCGCTGCAGCCAGGCAAGCAAGCACTGGGCAGAACCACTGAGATGGCTAGGGTGGCACCAGGGAATGCTCTCGCAATGGGACCTGAATGGAGGCTGAGGGTGATTTCTCTGCGAGCACATTGAAAGCCTGCAAGCTGGAGCAGGAAAAGTCATGGCCAGCTCATTCCCCCTTGAGGGAACCAGGCCCAGTGAGTCAGGGAGGGGAGGAAGGGCAGAAATGAGAGCGGGGAGGGATTTAAGGGATTAGAGTTCCAGAAGGGGTGGGCCTTTTCTCCACTGCTAAGGATATAATAAACTTCCTCACAGGGCTGATGAGAGAGACTCCTGGCAGAGGGCAAGAAGTGGCAGAGGCCATAGCAGGCACCTGTAGCCAGCCCATGGAAAAGAGGAGCAGCCATGGAGTAGGATCCACGGGGATTCAACCCCTCCCCAAAGCATGGTGTGAGGCCCCATAGAGGGGAAAATGGACTTCCAGGGCAGGAGCCAAGGGTGGAACTGGCCCTCACCCAGGGTCTCATGTCCCTCTTGGTGGTGAGACCGACACTCAGTATAAAGGCATGTTGTACTTTGCATAAATTCTGGAATACCCTACAAATCAGGATTGTTGAACAACACAGAGTTCTCTTTAAATGTAAGGAAAGGTTGATAGTACCTTAATGGTAACCTCTTGTCAATGTCTGACTCAACTGAACATGTGGGGATGACATTAAAGAAATCGATATCTCTGTGCATTTTAGATATCGTCCAGTCTGCCTCACCAAATCCAGTACTTGGAGAACACACGCAGCATTTCTCAAACTGTGGGTTGGGACCTACTAGGTAGCTCGCAAGCCAATTTCATGTGGGTCACATAGCACCTAACTCAGCTGCCACTGAAAATACAGAGCTGAAAATACAGGACACGGAGCTACTGGGCAGGGTGGGCTCCCAGTGGGAGAGAAGCATGGCGTTTGGCCCTGAAGAGGTGGGAAAATGAGATGCTGAAAAAGGAGGGGGGCTGTGCAGTTGGAGAAGGATCCAAGTCTGTGTTCTGCCTTGACTTCCAAGCTGGAATGTTTGAGTTCAGAACTATGCAAAATAACAGCACGAGCGAGCTGTGTAATGGGAACTTCGGCTGATTGTGGCTTAGATTTGAAACCTAAATTGATGATGTCACTTCCGGCCATGACATCACTTCCAGGTTAATGACATCACTTCTGGTGGGGTCCAACAGATTGTCATTCTGATTGTCACACTCAACTAATCCTGGTTCCCTCTGATGAAAGAGATCATTCATGGGAAGGGTGGATGAAGGGAAAAACAAACACAACACCAAGCAGTGAGTCCTGCCCCTTCTCTCTTCCAACTGTTAGATCTGGGGGGGTATTTGGGAAATTTCAGTGGATCTCTACTTCCACCACTAAGGTAGAGAAAACGAGACAGAGACCACCTTGGAAACCTCCCTCCCTCTCTGGAAAGGGGATTCCAAAGTCTAAGGGAATCCCCACTTCTGCAAAAACCAAAACAATGACTGAGAGTTCTGAGAAACAAGGCAACTGACTGAGGAGCTGAGTCTGCACAGGCAACAAAAAGCAATAAAAATGAGTTCATTAAAAAAACAAAACCGAATAAACAAGTCAAAATAGAAGAAATGGGGAAGGAATGAGGATGCTAAAAAATGCAAGGCAAAGTTCAAAAGAAAGTAGAATTGTCCAGAATAAGATTTGGCAAAGTTAGGACAGGGTTTAAAAGACTAGCAGAAAACAAAATAAAATTACTGAATGTAAGTTGCTAGGTATTTTAGCTTCTGTCTTTAACTACTCACACAGTCAGAGAGAAAGGGAAAGGGGTCTAGTTCCTGCATCCTGATGTGGGTTGAATGAGTATTTCACTAATGTGTGGACATAGCACATCAGTGATGTTGAATTAGAGGCAACATGCCAAGGGAAACTCTGTGAGTGCCTTGAAAAATCCTAGATTTGCAGTTGTCATAAGATCAGCCAATCGGAGGTATGAGCATCACACAGGACCTGCCATCCCATCCCACAAACCAGATGAGTTTGGCTGCCCAACTGGCCAGCATATGATAATCACAGTAGATGGTCACCAGCATCCTTTGTCTCTGGGGAAGCCCAGATGTAATGACAGAAAATTCACATAGTAATTATCTGGGATGCATGTGACCCTTCTATAAGAGTGCTGGATTAAAAAAGACAAAAAAAAAAAAAAAGACAGGGCTTATTGCAGGAAGATGCCTTAGCTACTTTTAAGATGCTGAGAGATCACAGAAGCGGGGGGGGGGGGGAGGGGGGAAGCCTGCCAAATAGGAGAAAATATGCAGAAAATAAGGGGAAATGCAGGAATTTTTATCACACTCCCTGATAAATTATTATTAAAAATATTTGTTTACAGCTTTCAACAAAATAAGTTCACAATGTACATGTATGGGGCAAATGTTTGCAAATGTATGTTGGTTGCATTTATGCATTATGTTTTAAATTGTACATTAAAACATCTTTAGGCATAAACCTAAAAATATGTAATGCATGACTTTACTCTTGACCCTCAATGATATATGTTTGATTGCCACATTTTGTTACCCTGGAAGACTTCCTACTGCAATCAAGGCAGAGTTTATAATGTATTTTGCATACCTTCTCTGAATTAGTTTTGAGAGGTTCATCAAGTGATCTAGAGGAGCACAAGAGAAATTCATCCCATTAGTATATCCCTTCCAAAAATCTGTTAAGGAAACTTGACTATTAAATAGTACACTGACCTTTCTTACAATATGTTCACAGGCTGGAAGAACCAGAGAAATGTAGAATTACTCAGTTTTGTAAAATTGTAATCCAGGTGCCTTCTAGAAGGATTTAATTCCTTGGACTTAAAATTCTATTGTATTACAAAGGTCGCTGTGTTGTCATTAATACATTTATATATTATATTTATATACAATAATATATATATATATATATATATATATATATATATATATATATATATATATATATATATATATATCTCTCTCTCTCTCTCTCTCTCATTTTTACATACTTTTAGGTTTTATCCTATGAAGGTTCATGACTTCTTCCTGTGAGATGCCAGCACTTCCTGTAGTGGTGTTGGGTTCATTGCTCCCCTGACCATTAAGATTTGGATGTAGCTGTGTAGCTTTTGGCAGACAAGGGTCTGAATAAGTGAGAGTTCCAGCTCCCCCATTCAAATAAAGAAATAAAGTTATACACATATTCAGAACAAATTATAATTCCAGCTTCATTACCTGAACAGCTTGATGAATTTTGTGGGAGATAGGAGTAGGAGAAAATTAGAAAAACAGGTGTAAAGCAGAAATTGTCCAGGACACTTCATGCAGAACATACAGTATATGTTACAGATCTGTCTGCTTTTGAATCTTGCTTTCCCTAGTTCCTGTTGAACTGCAGAGTAGTGTCTGTATAGCTGTTTTATATTAGTTTGTAACCTGACAGGAGCAGTTCAGATACTATCTCATATGTATCTAATGCTTTTTGACTGTTCTCACCATGTCACGTAAATTATTAAAGAAATCCTGACAGGAAGTGAGATGCATAATATGGTTAGCCCTTACTGCAAACAGGAGGTCAGAGGAAGACACAGTATTTTGCCTATGACCATGTTGTGAGTTCATGATGTGAAATTTGAACTGGCGACTTCTTCATTTTCTTACAGCACAATCCTGTGCATGTCCACTCAGTGGTAAGTCCCACTGTGTTCAATGAGACTTACTCCCAGGGAAGTGTATATAGGATCATGTCCTTAGCCACTATACTACATCAGCTCTCATCGTTTCCACAGCAAATACTTTCAGTCACCATGTTTGCTACCAATGCACAGGAATGCGGGGTAGGGGGCTTAATCCCCCTTGCACTTTCTGATTCTTCCCTGTATAAATGAATTCTTCCTGGGTCACTTTTTATTTAGCTAACTTTATGTCCTGTTTCAGAACCTGATTGGGGGTGATCAATTGAAAGCAGACAGGGAGCATCTGCACGGGAGAATCAGTAGATAGGAGAAAGGTCAAGGAGCACTTTCTTGTTTGCTGAATTCCCCCTGCCCTCCTCCCCCATGTTAGCTACTAAGAGAAACGTGGCACTAGAATTTTACATTTCTCTCATAATGTCTAGTTCTGCCCTCCTGGTTCATAATGACGCATTCCACTTAATAGAGGAAACAGCTGAAAAAAGAATGGCCTTGGCGCTGAATGTGATAGGCACATTTTATTGGCACACTAGCAAGCAAGAACAGGGTAACTGCAGTGCTGATGTAGAGAACTTGGACTTTGATTTGGGGTGGCCAAGGAGTTCAAGAAGTTTCTGTAATTATCCTGTGGCAATGTGGTCCTTTCACAAACTGTGTTTGGGAAGAGTTTATGGTGTCTGTGCCCTCTTAAACATGACCACACTCTCACTTTGGTTCTGATTGCCACTATCTTGAAATATCTTTTATGCTGTAGTACATGCTTCCAAAATCACCTGCACACCCTTCCTTTCTAACCACTGATGTTACAGAAAGTATTTAAAATAGATGATCAAAGCTGAAATTAAATCCGGATAAGACAGAGGCTCTCCTGGTTCGGAAATCCTCGATGCAGGTGCTGGATTATCAGCTTGCTCTGAATGGGGTTGCACTCCCTCTGAAGGAGCAGGTCCGCAGCTTGGGGGTCCACCTGGACTCGCAGCTGCTCCTGGATTCCCAGGTGGCGGCTGTGGCTAGGGGGGCCTTTGCTCAGCTTCGGCTGGTGCGCCAGCTGCGTCCGTACTTGGATCGTGCAGACCTGGCCACGGTGATCCATGCTACGGTGACATCGAGGTTAGATTATTGTAACGCGCTTTATGTGGGGCTGCCCCTGAAGACGGTTCGGAAACTGCAATTAGTGCAGAATGCGGCGGCCCGTGTGGTCACTGGAGCTAGGCGGTTTGACTCTGTCAGCCCGCTTCTCCGGGGGCTACATTGGCTGCCCATTCGTTTCCGGGCCCAATTCAAGGTGCTGGTTTTGACCTTTAAAGCCCTATACTGCTCTGGGCCAGGTTATCTTAGAGATCGCCTACTCCCATACAATCCGGCTCGTCCTCTCAGGTCATCAGAGAAGGCCTTTTTACAAGTGCCGCTGCCTAAGGAGGTACGTGGGGCGGCGGCAAGAAATAGGGCCTTCTCAGTAGTGGCACCAACGTTGTGGAACTCCCTTCCCCTTGACTTGAGAATGGCTCCCTCTCTTGAGTCCTTTCGGCGAGGCCTGAAGACCTTGTTGTTTAACCAAGCCTTCTGATGTTCTGGCCTTTTAAACATCTTTTATATATCTTTTAGTTGCTTTTTTACAGGCCCGATTCCTCTAAGAACTGCTGTTTTATGCTCTTTTATTCTGACTCTTCTGACTACTGTTTTTATGGGTTCTGCTAATGTGTTTTTTAATATGTTTTTATCTGTGAAATTATGTTTTAATTTGTTTTATATGTTGTTAGCCGCCCTGGGTCCCTTTTTGGGAGAAGGGCGGGATAAAAATAAAGTTTTATTATTATTATTATTATTATTATTATTATTATTATTATTATTATTATTATTATTATTATCAAAGAAGAAATCCAGAATTTAAGATACGCTGTAATCACATACCTTTCAATTGTTAATATAAAATGTAAAGTTTTGAGCACTCTTTGGATCACAGAACTTGTTACATCTATAAAGCAGAGAAGTAATCTTGTAACATGTTACTTGGGCATAAATCCCATTGAACTTGGCGAGATTTATGCATACGCACCTGAACCTGAGATTGCAGCCCAAGACAGTAAGTACTTCATCCGTAGTCGCTTGGTGTATTTTCATTTTTAAATTATTAGAAAGATTGTTTGATGTCACATTTATTTAGCTAGCTGCTTGCCCCATCTGAACATTTCAGACCATATGGTTATCATTAAGCCCATGTACATGTAACTGATTTACAGCCCAATCCTGAGCTGCCTGGGGCTGCTGCAGTGCCAAAAAGGACTGCTACAGCATCCTGAGTGCAACTGGGCAGCCACCGGCGGCTCCTTGGGGGAAGGGGACGTTCATCCACTTCCCCCAGGTAAGGAAAGTAGCCCTGCAATGGGGCTACTCAATTCTGTGGTAGTTCTGGAGCTGCCACAGAAGAAGAGTTCTGTGTCAGGCTGCATGGCCCGACATGGAGTTCAGGATCTAGTGGCGCTGATCTCCACTGGTCCCGCCCTTCTCTCCTCCCTCCCTCTTTCCGGCATGCCTCCTCCCTCCCTCTCTCTCTCCCTGCACTCCCCCCATCCAGGAATACCTCCTCCCTCCAAACCGCCACCTACCTCTCCACTGCCCCACTGTTTGGGCAACCCCCAAGTGGCAGAGCACTGGCTTTCCACGGGTGCTAGCCTAGCGTGAGCTCATGCTGGACTAGCTTTGGTGCTGGGTCAGCGCTAAGCCCCGCAAATGTGTCGTATAGCACGTTTGCGACAGTGCATGCCGGCAGTAAGCGGGTGCACATAGCTCAGGATTGGGCTCTTGCTGTGCAATCCAATATGTATCTACTCAAAAGTAAGTTCCACTTATTTCAATGGGCCTTACTCCTAAGTAAGTATGCATAGGATTGCACTCATAGTCACATATTCTTTCTCTGTCTACCTCTGCCTAATTTCCCTGCCCTTCCTCTGGTGTCTCTCTGTGTTGATTGTTCCTGTCTTTGGGACAGGAACTTGCTCTCTTGTACTTGGTAAATCACCATGCGCATAGATGGCCTTATAGAGCTGACTATAACAATTAGAGATGTGTGCAGATGGGGAGCCCATGTCTGGAAGCTCACATGCTTACTGTAAAGAAAGCAGAAAAAATGCATTATGTTTAAATTAAACACAAAGTACATCTGAGTACAAATGATCTAAACAAATGGGAATACTGGAAGGGGTGCAATGACATTAGCATATTATAGTACTTTGAGCTTTTAGGCAGCATTGCTAGATGTTGATACTCCAAGGTGTGATACTAAAGCTGTGACTTAGTTGCACAGTTAATACCTTCCATTGTTACTGTGACATTGCAAGAAGCAGTAGGATAGTTCTCTCCTGAAAGAGGAATAGTAGTATTCCTTCCTGGGCCCATGCTGTCCGTTCTCCTCAATGCAGACAGCAGAAACATTATCCCAACAGGGATTTTGTCAGGATACTGCTAAGCCCCCTGTTGTTGTTGCTTCCAAGGCAATTCAGAAGTGTTATAAGGGGGGGGGGGATTTTTTTTTTTTTTAAACAAAGGCATTCCTGGAGGGGGTCAAAACAGTAAGCGTCTTCTGGTGCCCAGAAGCCCATGTAAAGCCACTGCTCCCCCCTTGCTTCCAAGCTAGTCACAGCTAGGAAAGCAAAGTGGAAGGGTTTCCTCTGCTTTGCTCTTGTCTTCCTGAATGGCTTGTATTCCCAGCAGGATTGCATTCCTAGGGGGGGTGGAGTATTTGCACTTGATCTCAGTGAGTGCTGCTGGAGGCTGCAGGAGGTGCGGGGAGCCCAGTGCAGCCCTCTGCAGGGCTTCCCAAGGCTTGGAATCTTGAAACAGAGTGATTGCAATGCACCTCCTGAGGAAGGAGGGCTCCCTACACCTCCCCACACTGGGCTCCCCACACCTCCTGCAGCCCTCACTGACACCAAGTAAGTGCAAACACCGCCCCCACCACCACCTCCCCATTAATTACTTATATAATTTTATGTAAATCATTTCTGAAGGTCAGATATGGTATTCACGTATAGGTTGCTGCTTATTTGGGGGCTGCAGGGCTGGCCCCAGCTTTTGGGAGGTTCTTGGTAAACTTCTACTGGTTTGGAGAGGATCACTGGCCTACTACCACATAAAGCTGCAGAGGTCATCTTGGGAATCTGCATTTGGGCCTTCTGAGGGTTCTGTACCCCCAGTAGCTGCCCAGCAAAGATGACCCCTGAAACTATCCTCATTTTGAAGGGGCTAAGTCAATACTTGTAACCTGCAGCTGAGTTTAGAACACCTGTGCTTTTATTCTGGTCCTGTTTCTGTGTAGAACGACTGACATTTGGCTTGACACTGTTTGGCCCGCTGTGGGAAGGAAACAAAATAAATAGAAGTGGAAGTGGCAAGGTCACCTTTAATAGCATATGAAGTACTTCTTAACAAGTGTTACAATTGCTTTGTTTCTTCCTCCTGAAGCATTATAAACATGCATCCTCAGAGAAAGCTTGTGAAAAACAACAGAAGGAAGCTGGAAAAGCTCTTAAGAAAAAAAAACAAAAACCAAAAAAAGAAGGAGTTAGCCAAAAAGCTTAACTGAGAATGCAACATTGTCCAGTGACTGCATTGTGATATGACGTCTGCCCTGGGAAAAACTGTTGATGTTTTGAAGAGGAAGGAATTATATTGTCCCAAATTCCTGTGCTCCCACAGCAGCACAAAAACCATGATAGTTATGAGGTTGAAATTTAAACAACAATTTAAAAACATTTAGAAGTGCGACGCTCACAAAAATCAATACCTCAGCACCTTTCTTACCATACAGACCTGTATCATGGGCCCCTCCCTAATGTTTGGCCTGAAAATTTGACAAGAAAAACTATTTCTGGCTTGAAAAAAGGAAGGAGTTATTGGTGTCTTTTCACTTTTTTGTAGCTTTCTTTGTTGGAGCTACATGGATTCCTGGATGCTTGATTTGTATTAATAGCCAGATGTAATTAATAAACGTATATGCTTTCCTGCTACAACTAGTAAATGCCCTTTAGTCATTAATTTCTGTTCCAAAGACTCAGGGCCCAATCCTATCCAACTTTCCAGTGATGATGCAGCAGCAGTGCAGCCCTAAGGTAAGGGTACTGATATTCCCTTACCTTGAGGAGGCTTCCATGACTGCCCCCCCCCCCCCGGAGGATGCAGCACATGCCCACTTGGCATGACTGCATCAGTGCTGGAAAATTGGATAGGATTGAGCCCTTAGTGTCAGTTCTTCTATGCAGAGGTCTACCTCATTTGCTAACATATGTTTCAGGTCATCGTACCAGTGGCTCCGGCTCCTACTGACCTTGGGATGGATTTCAGTGTCCCTCATTATCATGGTGTTTTCCTGAACCCAAGGATAAAAGTAACAACTGAGTACAGATAGGATAAACTGGGTTCAGTAATTCTTGAACTCCATCAGCAGTACCACCCATTCTATTATTCCTAACTGCGAAGGCTGGTAAAATTTCATTAGCTAACCATCTCTTAAGCCTTTGGAAGGGATTCAAGTTTTTTCCCCTTCTTAAGAGTGACCTTTAGCTCATTATGCCTTTAAGGCCTTTGAGGAAGAGAGTCCATGTATAATGGTTCTCATCTGCTGCTACTTAGTAACTTTTTTTTTTTTTTTACAACTGCTGCATTTATTAGCTGTGGCACAACTGAGAATAGAGATCTGATTCATCCATTGGCTTTTATTCTTTCATCTACTAGGTGTTGCTTTGTTACTAACTCCTTTTATAGGGTTCTGGTTGTGTTGATTATGTCTTCAGCTAACCAAGGAGACTTCTGGCTGCTTCCTGGTACCCACTGGATACAGTGGTAGCCACTTTGGAAAGCTCAGGATTGGGCTGTCTGATATGATACAGCTTGAGTCTAACAAAGCAAAAGTTCTAACAAAAACTAAACATACAACAAAAATGTTGAGAAAATGCTTTGAAAGAGAGAAGTTAATAAAATAATTGTTAAAATCCCCTAAATACTTCACTCTTTCAGGCTTTAAAAATCCAAGTGCTATTTCTGAAAAAGAAGGCAAGGCCTAATAATCTTATCACAGCTTTAGAAATCTGAAACGCTTTTGTTTCTTCTTGTGCTTATTTGTGTTTTGATATTATCTAGAAGGCTTGACTGATTTCTTCCTGCAGAACCCCCATTTACTGCAGCAAAAGGAAGGGCTGGGGAGCTGGAGTCTTTTGACTGCTGAGGAAAATGCAAATGGCACATATTACTCCCTGTCCTTTCCCTGCCTTTCTTATCTCACTGCCTATTCAAAGAAACTATTCTTTGAAACTATTTCTGCCTATTCTATTCTGCCTATTCTGTCTGCTTTTGGGGCAGACTCAGGGCTCAATCCTATCCAAATTTCCATCACCAGTGCAACCACAATGCAGCCCCAAAGTAAGGGAACAAATATTCCCTTACCTTGAGGAGGCCTCTATGATTGCCTCCTACCAAAAGATGCAATGCATGGCTGCACCAGCACTGGAAAATTGGATAGGATTGGGCCCTTAGCCAATAATCTTGTGCACACTTACCTGGGAAAAAACAGACTGAACACAGTGGAATTTATTTCTAAGCAAACATGGACAGGATTGGGTTGTTAATTGCTTTGTGGCAAGCCCAAAGTGTCTCAGCAAGAGCCCACCTCCAACATAGGGCCACGAGCTGTAAATACAATATGGGAAACAACAATTGTTAAAGCCAATTTGACTTACAGGATATCGGGTTTTGACACGGAATGTAACATGGAATAAGTCTGAGCAATGATGCAGAGGAGGAGGCTTATTCTCGCGAGTGGCCCAAGATATTTTGCATCTGACATGAGGCACCAAAGAGCCAAGCCACCTCCCCCATTATCTGGGGGCAGGGGCAGCAATATTTTGCTCCTTGCCAGCAGGCATATGAATAGCTAGTTCCTTGTCAACCTCCTTCTGCACTGAATTTCAAAAGGTGGGGGGCCAAGAACTGGGATAGAGAAGAGAGCCCACTACCTAAGGTGTCTTCAGCAGCAGAAGCAGTGGCACTGGCACCAATAGCAGTGGTGAGTTAAGGGGCTCACTCACAGTTCCCTTACTCGGTTCCCTTTTATATGTCTGCTGTTCTAGTTGAAACAACACTGCCTGATTTACAGTCACCTCAGACAGAGCCTGGTTCCCTTGTCTTTTCAGATGATCCCTTTAGCTGCTATTTTAGAAGGGTATAGAGGGCATGGTTTCTTTATAACTGGGAAGAGCCCAGGGCTGTCTGATTTCATTACCACCCTCACATCTTTCCGGGTTCCATGAACCCGGTTCATGGCTTCTTTCCTTCACCTTCTCCATGCTTCCCTATGCCTGTCAACACAAGCGCTGCAAGGCTGCATTCCCTTGGCTGTTGGAATGTGGACATTCCATTTCATAGCCCAGAAATTATTGACAATGATTAGTGTCTTCAATAACATGAAGAACATTTATGCGCACACCTCTCCAACACCCATGAAAACTGATGGTGGAGGGAGGTTCGAAGGAGAGAGACAGTTATTTCCCATTGTGCAGGGATGTGAATATACATATGACTATGATGGTATGTCATTGACAGAAAACAAAGCCTCCTCAATGCTCTCACTCTGACAATCAGGGCTGGGGAAGGGAACACTTCCGCACTGCCAAAGCCACTGATACTGATACTCTTGTTTCACTAAACTGGTAGTTTCATTGCCCACCAGCCCATGGCAGCAAGAGAGGGCCCAATGGCCTCAGCATCTTGGGATACATTCTCTGTTTCCACACATTTAGTGTGAGGGAAATGAGAGGGCTTTTTTTTTTTTTTTAACAACATGTAACCTCATATGTCACTGCCAGCACATAGTCAAATCTGATTGCATTTCCTGAACATTCGCCCTTTGTCCTAAGAATACTCATGATGAAAATTCAGCACAGCACCACATCCAGTGACATGAGTTGATGGTTTCACATTGCTCTTCCTCAAACTCTTGAAAACCTTTTACTGCAAGTGGGGAAAGCTGGAACTAAGGGGACCTTCCATCATAGCAGGTGCTAATGCAGTCAGGTGTTGTTTCTGACATCCTTGCCTGTGGTTCCCCTGGACATGTCCTCAACAGTGCTAGTATCCCAGGATATTAAGTATTTGGTCATGGTGATCACTGTGTTTGACTCACTGCTTATTAGGGCCAGCTTGGCTGCATGAGTGTTTGGGGTAACCACTGTGTTTAGGGATGACATCATGACTCCTAAAAGAGTATCATGAGAGTTAAAATGTGTGTCCTAGTGACTTTTGTGATGTTCCAAGGGAACCAGGCAGTCTTGTTTCTGACAATGAATGAAAGTTTTCTTCAGGAATGATGAACGAAGCCCAAATGTTTATTCTTAAAACCAGCAAACAATAGATAGCATCTCTTCTGCTATAGTGTGACGATAGTTGCATTCCTAAGAAAATTCATGTTATCAAAAATCACGTTATAAAAGCAATTGTTTCAAGGGGGAAATATGGGCTAGAGAGTTTCAGACTTGCAATAACAAAGTTGACTGAGAATGGTTTAGGTGCCAGCATTCGTCCTTATCTGCATGAGCACTTGGGGGCTTGTGGATCGCTGCCAATATTCCGGATCTCCGAAGGCAAGGAAGGGAAGAGAATGTATGTAAATATAGGCAAGACAAAGCAATCCTAACCATACATACATGTTGGCAACCTTCTGTCTCGAGAGACTATGGTATCGCGCTCTGAAAGGTGGTTTTGGAACATCGTCTAGTGTGGCTGAAAAGGCCAATTCGGGAGTGACAATCCCTTCCACAATGGGAGCAAGTGCAGTCTGACCCTGGTCTGTCTCCCTGGCTATGGGCCTTCCTTCTTTGCCTCTTAGCCTCAGACTGTTGGCCAAGTGTCTCTTCAAACTGGGAAAGGCCATGCTGCACAGCCTGCCTCCAAGCGGGCCGCTCAGAGGCCAGGGTTTCCCACTTGTTGAGGTCCACTCCTAAGGCCTCTTGCAGATGTCCTTGTATCGCAGCTGTGGTCTACCTGTAGGGCGCTTTCCTTGCACGAGTTCTCCATAGAGGAGATCCTTTGGGATCCGGCCATCATCCATTCTCACGACATGACCGAGCCAACGCAGGTGTCTCTCTTTCAGCAGTGCATACATGCTAGGGATTCCAGCACGTTCCAGGACTGTGTTGTTCGGAACTTTGTCCTGCCAGGTGATGCCGAGAATGCGTCGGAGGCAGCGCATTTGGAAAGCGTTCATTTTCCTCTCCTGTTGTGAGCGAAGAGTCCATGACTCGCTGCAGTACAGAAGTGTACTCAGGACGCAAGCTCTGTAGACCTGGAACTGTCTCTGCTGGAGAGAAGGTGGAGTACCTCAAGACATGAGGGATGCAAACATCATCACGCTGTACAAGAACAAAGGTGACAGGGGTGACAGCAATAACTACGGTGGCATCTCTCTCCTTAGTGTTGTAGGAAAGTTGTTTGCCCGAGTTGCACTAAAGAGGCTCCAGGTACTTGCAGAGAGCGTTTATCCAGAATCACAGTGTGGATTCCAAGCCAACAGGTCCACCACTGATATGGTATTCTGCCTTAGACAACTGCAGGACAAATGCAGGGAACAGCGACAGCCACTCTTTATAGCCTTCATAGATCTCACGAAGGCCTTCGACCTGGTCAGCAGGGATGGCCTCTTCAAGATTCTCCCCAATATTGGATATCCACCCAGGCTCCTCAGCATCATCAATCCTAACCACATTTATTAGAAGTAGATCTCACTGAAACAAAAGTGCTAAGCCCTATGTGAGCAGGGGGTCTGAAGAGTGAGCCCTGTTTGCCAAGCAGTGTTTCAGGCTGTAGGGCATGGTGGAATCCACCATGGTGAGGCCTGGCAGTCTCCTGCCTGAGGTGGGACTCATCCTGCTTTCTTGACAGAAAGGCAGCCAGATTCCTGGAGAAGGCTCATTTTGCTGTGCTATGGCTCAGTGTGGCCTCCATTCCCAGTGCATCTTCTTCCTTTTTGGAAGACAAAGCAACAGTGGCAACCCCACATGCTCTCCTTTTCCATCTTTCTGGGCTGGTGGTGCATCAGTGGTGAGTGGGATTAGCTGTGAGGAAAACATGCTTGGACATGCTGTAGCCAGAACATGCTCATCTGTATGGCAGGGAAGGAGCAGGCCCTTGAGTGAACCCTTTCTGTTTCCCTGCTTTGCCTGCAGCTGCACTGCAAAAGCGGATGGCAGCTCAAGAGGGGTGGCCGAAACAAACAAACAAACAAAAAAACTGGCAGTGCTGCAGTCTGCTGCTAGTTTCTTTCCTTTGCGCTCCCATTTTCAGCTCTGTTGCTGCCCCAGTTCTCTCTCTCGACTATGTTCAACAAAAGAACTCGTATCACTATCACTTCATAATCAATAGCAGATTGCATTATACAAATCACATTCCCTAATTAATCAATCACATTATATCCAATTCATATTATGAAAACTTGCAGTGTAGGAGAAATGCCCGTACCTCCTTCCTGCCTTGTTATCTAACATCTGGTCTCTTTCTTCCCCTTATATTCATGGCTACTGCAGAGGATGAAATGTAAGAATGTCCCCTTCAAACCAAAAGTATTGGTCCAGTGTAGGGAACAACAGACTGCATCCAAAGAAACACAAGCAGAATTCTGTTAATGCAACAGGGATTTCCCACTTCCATCTCACCACTGCACTCACTGGAAGTCTTCTCCTGAAGGTCAGGAGACTCTTCCAGACCCAGAACAATGTCACATGGGGAGTGGAGAGCTACAGCAGGAAGGGCAATCTGCAGAAATTGGGGGAAGTGCCTTTCCACTGGTGCAAAACATCTCCAGATACAACCCATCTGTTATGCAAAGTTAAAAAAGGACTGATACTGAAATTTCAAAAAAGTGAAATTCAACGTTTCTTTTAGGTTCCTCCCGAGGAGGGACAACTGAGACTGAGAAGACAAACAAGTTTCTACATAACAGCTGAAATTTCTCAGGAGGTTTCTGTACATCCCCTAAAGTAAACCTTATCCATTTCTTGTTCTTCTTTCCACAGTGTTGGCTTTGGTTAAGCAGTTTGCCTTTTAAAAAAAGGAATGGAACCTTTAAATGTCTGTCTATAAATTTCTTTTTCTGCTATTTTGTCATATTATTCTTCATAACTTGCAGGAAGCCAATACATCATAAAGTGCTGGCAAGTGAGAACTAGCTACATTTTTCTGGTGAACGTTCCTGCTCCAGAAGAGCTTCACCCACAACCAGCAGCAAGATAACGTCCTTGTGCATTAACAACAATATCTGCGAAGCTTGTGGAGTTACACAGGTGTAGCCGAGAACTAAATTCAGTCTCTAAAGTATTGAGCAAGGAAATCAATGATCATCCTTTTTTCTTAGTCTCTTTCCTTTTCCGGGAGCAATGAGCGTAGAGATGGAGGGAAATGCACAAATGCGAACCAGTTTTTCTCTAAGCCCTGAGGCCCTTCTTTACACACCAGTTGAGGAAAGGAAATGCACTAGGATTAGTCCATTTCCCTTTGAAGACAGCTGTGTGTACACTGTGCAAAGAACCGGTGTGTTATTTCACTTATTGCCGGCTGGCAGCAGGCTGAATTTGCCGTGTCATCTTAAACAGTAGGAGGGCCAACGGAATATATAAAATTGTTGCAGCATATGCCAGGCGGAAGGAGCTGGAAGTTTTGTACTGCTCTGCAACTTTTTTTTCTGTTTTTGTTATTGCAGCTTGGCATGAAACTATTAAATAGAGAAGCACCAGAACACCTTGCAACGGCAACAGCTGCCAGTGCTGAAGGTGTTTGGTAGGGTTTCTCATTTTGACTGCAAACAAGACTCATATTTTCTTCGCTCTATCTGTTTTCATTTTATGGGGCACAGCTTTCAAATAATGTGAAACACTGGAGAATTCAGACTGTATCTCATTAATATATTTTAAAGGCAGTCACAAGTGTGATATGAGTGATGGTGGAGTGAATTGGATCAGGATTATGGCAGTAGGAGGGAAATTGTGCAATTTTCTAGATCTAAATCATCTATTCCCTTCATGCTGGTCAAACTGCTGTTTGCTCTGGTAGGGAAATCATATGGGTACATTTGTGTTTTCTCCAATGGGGAAAATAGCAGATGAGAAGATAGTGTGGTCCTGATCCAATTCAAAGATGCCTTCACTGCTTTTAAGCCTGCCTATGTGAACCGCCTTGAATAAAGTCAGAGGAGTAATTGATGGCCAGAAAGGCAGTATATAAATACCAGTATTATTATTTATTTAAAGGAAATTTAAGAAGGATGAAGATCCAACAGTCATGGATCTTGAATGTCTCCTCTAGTCTGCCCCTTAATATTACAAGTGGATACAAAAAAACTTTCATGGGGAGGAACAGGGCAAAGATGAAGATACATTTTCCCTTCTTTTTCTTCTTCTTCTACTACTATCACCTGATATTTTATATGTGGGATACTAACTCTGAAAGCCCTCTTGCGGGTCACCACCCATCTACTTCAGATGGTAAAGGTGCACAAAGAAGGACTTCCAATGAGGAATGTACTATTTGAGTTATCTCTTATGTTAGAGCATAGTCCTTCAGGAATCCAGGCCCCAAGCCATTTTAGGGCCCAATCCTAACCAATTTTCTAGTGCTGGTGCTGCTGAAGATATGCTGTGCCTATCTGAAGGCCTTAGGAGTGGACCTCAACAGGTGGGAAACCCTAGCCTCTGAGCGGCCCTCTTGAAGGCAGGCTGCGCAGCATGGCCTCTTCTAGTTTGAAGAGACACTTGGCCAACAGACTGAGGCAAAGAGGCAAAGAAGGAAGGCCCATAGCCAGGGAGACAGACCAGGGACAGACTGCACTTGCTCCCAGTGTGGAAGGGATTGTCACTCCCGAATCGGCCTTTTCAGCCACACTAGATGCTGTTCCAGAACCACCATTCAGAAAGTGATATCATAGTCTTTCAAGACTGAAGGTTGCCAACAACAACTCTTGTATCCATGGATAACTGAAACCGTGAATCCTGAATCTGTGGATACCGACGCATGCCTGTATTTGTATACAAGAAACCCATATCTTTTTCTAAATGGATGGGAAAGGAATGGGGTATATATTTTGATTGGAAAAATTACCTCTCCCCCGCTTCAGTAGATTTCCTAGCTGTCTTCAGCTTCATCTCAGTAAGTCCCTGCTCTGGGGATCCAGTCCTATCCAAATTTCTAGCGCTGATGTAGCCATGCAAATGTGGCATACACTGCATTCTGTGGTGGTGGGGGGCTGTCACAGATGCCTCATCAAAGTGAGGGAATGTTTGTTCCCTTACCTCAGGTTTGCATTGCAGCTGCATTGGCCCTGGAAAGTTGGATAGGATTGGGCCCTGAGTCTCTCTTGCACGTCTTCTGATTTGGTCCTTACTTCCAAACATTTGCAATCTAAAATTGTGTGTGTGTGTGTGTGTGTGTGTGTGTGTGTGTGAAACAGCTGTAATCCAAAGAAAATGACAATTTACCTGCAGAGCTCCTCCTTATCAAGGGTTAAGAGGAAGTTTAATGATCAATCTTGTATATCCCATTACTCCAGCCAAGTGCTACCAGAAAATTGGCAGGAATTTGCAAGGCCTTGTGAGCAAGGCCAAATTCAGGCAAGTGGATTAGGTGTGTGTGTGACTTCAGGGGGCTTGGATTGGAATAAGGTGCACCATGCGCCACTCAGAGGGACTGGGAGAACACTAAAGTCGGTTAACAGCATAATCCTGCAGAATTATTCCGTGCTTTTCACTAGCCGCATCAGAGAACGTTCCTTTATATCCCATTCTGGGGAGTCAAAAAATTAGGCCACAGTATCACTGGAGCAGACGGACCCACTCTGTCTACATGGCCAGCAGCATTTGCTCCTTTTTGTGAGAGTTGCCGGGCAACGCAATGCTGCCCGCCTCAGCAACTGCAAGAACCCATTGAAAATACCAGAGGGGCAAACAGAGAAACAGAGGGAGAGAAAAGAGGAAGGAGGGGAGAAAAATGAGCTCACCAATTCAGTCTGGGTTGGCCCTAAGAGGAGAGAAAAAAAGCTGAATGGGAACAGAGAATAATTAGCGATGCAGCTATGCAGACACAGATTTTCATTCTCCTTGCTCTCATCAGAGATGTACACAGTTGTCAATCAAATGGTGGTATTGTGTTTTCAAAAGAGACCAAGAAGAAGACTGGGAAAACCTGAAGGAGGGAGGAGGGGTCATGAGCAGACACAGTCTCCCCTAATGAGGGGAGAGTGTCAGGGAGAGAATGGCCTTTGTAGGGGAACGGAAGGGTGGATGGGTGAGAGGAGCTGGGAATGGCCATAGCCCCTGTGAGTGTGCACGTATATATGGTGTACAGATTGGAAGGGGGCTGATACTTCTCCAGAATGAGACCTGGAAGCATGGGAATGAGTGGGAGCAGTAAACATGGGCTGGGGGGTGAGGAGGAGGGCTGATTTAGGAGTGGTAGGGGTGATTAACTGTGTGACCACACTCACACTATTTAATGGATTTTTGTTTTATTACCTGCATCAGGCCTTAAAGGAAGGGTCCTGGCTCTAAATCTAAACAAACAGACTGATTGACCATGTCGTCCTGTCAAACTGCATGTTAAGAAGCCAAAAGGTTTGACTCTTGCATAGTATTTCAAGCAATAAGTAAACATTTTGTATGACAAGCAGTTCTGGTTGTTATACAAACATGTGCTGAACAAGCTGAGAAGTATCCAGAAGTAGATCTCATTAAGGCTGCAATCCTATGCACACATTTACCTGGAAGTAAGTCTAAGTGAAAACAGTGGAACTTCCTTTTGAGTTAAAATGCAGAAGATCACTATGTTTTATTCCATTTGCACATTTGGTATAATAAAATGTGTTTAATTTAGATGATCAAAGAACTGCATGTACATCTCATGCACCTCTTAACAGCTTCTGATCTTCAGTTTGAACAAAATATGCATAATGTATTTTTGCAACTGCTAACTTCTGATTTCCATGAGAGAACGTGATTGAGAATTGCCGGGCAAAGTGGAGCTATCTAAAGAATGCAACCGTCACAGCTATAATCTATCAGGCCACTAAGAGAGGCAAATCCTTTTTGGCTCAAATGACCCTCCAAATGTACAACATATTATAGTTTAATTCAAAGACGGATTAAAACTTCCTGGTTATTCCTTGGTGCTGTCATCATGTGTATCATTTCAATTCTTTGCAGTTCAGTGATATGTGAGTAAAAACAGTTTGCCTCGCAAGATCCAGGAAATGAGCCATGCAAGAAGTTGTCCATCAGAGGAGAGCGCACCTGAAGGTCAGCATTCTGTTTCCATCTTTGCTTATGAGAAATAATATTCAGGTTTGATGAAATGGGGAAAAAATCAATCTACTGACTGTTCTAAAAAATCATGATCATGTCTATAAAATATTCCCAGGATATGTGGACACACCAACAATTCTTAGCCCAGAGGAAATGCATTTGACTTTTCCTAATCTTGACCTTTGTGTTTGACCTTTATGATTTTCTTATCAGTTTTGCCAGGCACACCATGCACAAAAAAATAAAGTTGAGATAGCTCTGGAACTAATGCATGCATTCACAAAAGAAGGAAATTGCTAATGTAAGCTTTTCACTTAGCAGGGGGCATGCTAGGAATGGATCAGGTTGCTCCAGCTCAGTGCTAAGCATGTCTACTTGGAAGTAAATCCTACAGTGTTCAGTGAGTTGCTCAATCTCAAGTAAGGGTGCATAGGACTGTAGCCATAATGACATTGTAAACATGTATTGTGATCTAATTACAGCAAAATAATTATTGCGAATCTTTCCTCAAGTATAATGCAACTTGACTGCCAAATGGTCACTAAACCAGAAGTGCTTGGTTTTTTGTTTTGTTTTGTTATTTTCAGATGTTTGGAGATGCAGGAAGTCCTGCAGTGGGCTCTGCAGGCTCCCCAGACGCCCAAGTACTCCAGCACTAACTGCAGGGAAGTAAAAACAACTCCTCCATCCCCAGCAGCAGCTTGATCCTGGGAATTGTGTCCTTTGCCCCTCCCACACACACACACTACCTTAGATAAAGGAAAAGAGGAAGCACTGCTTGATCATTGGCATTGCCCAATTTGCACATGTTTTGGTATAACAAATCCTTCTTGTGCTATGAGACAATGTAAATGCTGCTGCAGTTCAAGTCTTTCTCATACCACAGAGGTGAGAAACTTGATTTTTTTCCCCAATGCCAGCGTCACTCCATCAAATTCTGGGTAATGCTGGTGTGAGGAGGAACTTCAGATTAGGGTATTTCCATGTAGCATGGGATTTCTCATGTTCTGGCGGTTCAGGAAAGTGCCACACTCCAGTGGCTCCTTGCTGCCAGTGTAAGATGAAAGGATGGCTCATAACTTTCCTTGGTCACGACACTACTATTCAAAAAGTAACAAGGAACAAAAAGTAAAGAGGAACAAAGCACAACTCTAGTAATGACTAAGTGCTCTCTAGTAATGATTTTTCATTCTGTACATTTGGGGCAGATTCATCAGATCAAATGGACTGATTTGGCTCTTGAACATGACGCTTCTCAACCCAGGTTTAGTGATATATAGATTTCTAGATGAAATGAACAATGTCATAGGGCAACACTCCCTTCCAGCCATGATTCAGTTCATTTTGACTTTGTTGATCTATATTTTCATTGACATCATTTCACTTTGATCTTGAAAAATACTTTTAAAATATGGTTATGTACACTTCCTTCTAGCATTCAGTATCTAGATGTTTTAAAACCAATAATGTTGATTGGAACAATGTTCATGGCTTAACAATATATTTTATCGTAACATTTGGTATACCTTTTGCCTGCCCAATTTGCAGATTAATACTTCTCTCTTCTGTTGTTTGAAACAAACTCTTTACGCAAGTTGAAAATCTCATGGTAATGAGTTGTTGTGACATGTAACATGTCTTTGGCACATGATGCAGTGAATACATCAATTGAACTTTAATGCACTTGCCACTAGTGGCATGCCAATAACTTGGTAATAGCATTAAGAACAAATATTTTTTTAAAAAGGAGACAGAATAAATCATCATTTAAAAGTGGTTTTGCTGTGTTGAAGCAAGGAACTATGTTGTATGAATACACCCATAGCCAGAATGTTTGTAGTTTTGTAGTTTTGAAGGTTCCGAAGGCACAGAGGGGAGCAGGAAAGAGACCAATCCTAACCAAATAGCCACTGCATGGGCAACAAGGCTGCAGGAGGTCTCCCCAAGGTGAGGAGACGCTTGTTCTCTTGCCCCGGGGAAAGACCCAGCAGCTGCTATGGGGCTACTCAGGCCTGCCCCAGCAAAATCACTGGCATAGGTCTAGCAGCCCCATGTTGGTGGATTGGGCTGTGGAGGAGGGGGGGGATAGGATCCAGCAGGATCCCCTGCCCCTGTTCCTGTCCTCTCCCAGGCTGAGTTTGCCCACCCCTGCACCCGTTGCAACATTTCCCCTGCCCTGTTACATTCCTCCCTCCCTCCTTCCCTCTTCCCATTCTGCGTGCCAC